>NC_139253.1:49290945-49692945 GCF_977018435.1 Lepisma saccharinum
ACCAAACGATTCTGCAAAGTGTGTCTTTTCCTTGGTTCTTGGCGAAAAATGGTTCGAAACTCCGGCACAATGTTGCTTCAACTGAGATTAACGTGTTTTACTGAGATTTCTGTTAGCAATCTCCTGGATTAGTTGGTTAGATGACAGCCCTTTCCTTGTTGTACTGTTTTCGTTAAGATCGAAACATCGTAGGTTCAAATCCCACCCTTTTCTTATTATTTTTTCCTTTTTATTTACCGAGTACGAACTGTTCTAATAACGTAATATAATATTATATGATATTACTGTAAATATTTATGCGATGCATGCTCAGTGGCGGCGATTGGGTTTCAAAACTGATGGGGCAAGGTGGGGGGAGGGGGGAGGGCAAGGACAGTTTCTTTGCCTTGGTAGATAATGTTTAGCATAGTGCTGGGTCATCTGCCCCTCCACACTCCATAATCGTCGCCTCTGTGCATGCCTCAAGTAATGCTTCTACTAATGTTTTTAATGTTTCAGTGATTGGTAGGATTTTAGGAAATACTTTTTCTTTCATTCAGCTGTTATAAGTTAACACATATTAAAACTTACATGCCAACTTTCTGCATCCGGAAATGCTGGACTTATATCGCATAAATATCAACGGAAATATCCAAGAAACGTAGATAAGCATTGTCGTCCAAACCGTATACTTCCCAAAAAAGATTTTGGAAAGAAGTAGGTTTGAACCCATGACCTTCCATTCCATAAGCAAACGATCCTCCTACACCACGCGGTTCACATTATTTTATGCACTCGGTTCGGATCCCATTTTTAACTGTAGGTCCAGTCCCGATTAGCCTTACTATGCATAAAGTTGACTTAAAACACCAAATCAACCAATTCATCTCCTTTCAGAGTGGGCCTTCTATGATATTGTAGTCGGCCAGCATCCGAAAATACAGTTCTGCTTCGCGTATACCAGAGTGTAATTGCATTTAATATTGTGACTAATTTTACTTTAAAACTACAGATTAAAGCGATAATAGTGACCAGGAAAAGAACCTCAAAGTAGATCCTCACACAAAGTATTTTAATCCTTTGCCAAACGTTTCAGTTAAGAATAATATTATGCTTTTCCATTGACCGTATTTTTGATTCATGGTAAATTTGCTAAAAGGACTATGTCAAGAAATCTAAATATGTAAGTTTTACTAGTAAATGCATTTAAAATGCACGAAACAACAGGGGAGGAGAAAAATAAACCTCAAAAATAAGTTAAAATGCAACAAAAACTGTTAAACATACTGACAAATAAACTAAAAGCCAAAAAAGGCCGAAAAATGCAACAAAAAATGTAAAATAGAAAGTGTTTTCCGGCTCTAACTGAAGGGAAACGGACATGATATCAGGTTTAGCATTGTTTTTAATGGTCAGGAAAAAAGTTGATTTTTCATCAACTTCCGGACCCTAAGTAGTAATTATGACCATTGAAAAAGTTGGAGGTAGCTTACTTAAAATTTTCTTGCTGAGGGATCGTATCGTCCCATATCTCCACTTCATAATAAAGAAAAACATCAAGTTCATATTTCGAAAATGACTTGGATTTTTCCACCACGAAAATATGTTTTTCATAGTTTGAAGTTCGTTAGTATTATCTTTCAAGGTTTCGATTGTTTTAATTTCACACATATTTTACATTTCATAAGTTCCTCTCTCTTTTCATACAGTATTTGGAAAAAAGCTGAAGTTTCTTGTCAAACGGGGTCTGGTTCAAATGACTCCTTTTCGCTCTCCTGTTCCCACTTTAAACAAACAACAAAATACTTCGTAACTAAACGATTGCTTGTTCAAAACACGGAATTTTTACACAATTTACAAAATATGACAAAACGCCAACATACATGTTCATCATTTTCCCTTTCAGCGTTTCTCGATTTTATCTGAATTCGTTTCCTCATGAAAATTGCCATGAGGAAAATATAGATATGACATTATGTGTGAATTGGTTTCTTCAAACTGGTTTCCTCAAATTTTAACATGAGCTACCTGGAGAAGAGGTAGGGTGCTTGATTCTTACGAGGGAGGTCGTAGGTTCGATTCTCCACTTAGGCAGGATTCTTTCCAGGAGTATATCGTTGGGTGTAAAGTTTATCCACCGTGCTAAGAAGTTAACATTGGTCTCTGTATTTCAGGAAAGGAACTAGTAAGAGAAAGTTGTTTCGATGATAGGAGGAAGTCACATGCCACGTGGAATGCGCAGAATCAAGTTACATAGAGCTAAGTCTATGATGGTGGTTTCTAATATTGCAAAGTTAGTGCGGAAAGTTTGTTATATCTGATACACGTACTTTCTGTTCAAGGAAGACAAACATTTTAGATACAAAGCAGTGACGAATTAACGATCATTATGAGGTTTTGAATTTTTTGTTTGTCACTCACTATATAAATACTTATTAGTAGTTTCTTATTGAATCGGCCTTCGTCGCAATAACAATTTATTTATGTTAATTAGCGATTTACTATTAGTTTTAGACTCATGGTAAGATGGTGGTGAGGGGATTGACAACAGTCATTACGAAGGAACGGCCATAAAATTACAAATCTTAGCAATTTGAACTCATTAAACGCTCTCCTTCGTTACACTATTGCACTACATCACTACTTAACATAACTGTATATCTTTTTTTAGTATATCGAAATCAAATAATCAATATTTTAGGTGTCAGTGAAGAACAAAAATACATAACTTAAATAACATTACATTTTGCATCCTGAATACATGTATGTGATTTGTGAATTAATCATGATGTTTGTGTTAACACAACATATGAACAATAACTAGAAAGAAAAGTTTTAACTTTAAATCCTGGAAATCTCCAACTTCTAAGGGGAAATATGCGCAGAAGGGACGTCTCTCAAGTGTGCATCGGATTCATTTTTTTTAAATATTCTAATATCAACGGTATCTGTTCAGCAAACAAAAAAAAAAGAAAGAGGAGAGGGTGGGATTTGAACCCGCGACCTTTCACGCTTGATGAAAAATTAGGAAAGCAGCGCCTAACCAACTGCTCTATTTTTTTTTATATTTTTTTTTTAAAAGGAAATACCCCCTACACGGAGCTATCCCCCACCATTCACTCTTTTTCTCACTTTTACACTTTTCAATTCTTACATTTTTCTTTGTTTCTTATCAACTGGACGAACACAAATACCCATGCCTTACCCAGGACTCGAACCCAGAACCCCTGGCGTTGTAGCGCGCTTTGCTAACCACTTCGCCACGGAGGTCGACTTTTACCACTTGTGCCTCCACCGGGTATCGAACCCGGGACCCCTTGATTACAAGGCAATGACGCTACCACTGCGCCATGGGGGAGGCCCTGCTCTACGTTAACTTAATGACGTTATACCCTTAAAAACATGTTGACGTTTATGAAGACTCCCACCTTCCTGTGTTTCAAGCACATTATCTCGACACTTCGTGTAAAATATATGTTTTTGAGAACTGTTCGATATTATGCAAGGTATTGTAAATAAAATGTCGCATAAACTCCTCACAAATTTGATTCTTTCTGCACAAACTTGATGGCAATTTCCTCCAGGTGGAGAAAATCTCTATTCAGTGTTTCAAACCCCCCCAAATTGCAAGTCGAGCAAGCAGAATCGTAAATAACCTTCAAGGTTCTTTTTCCAATTTATTATTTCTGTTTGATTGTGTATTATAATAGCGGTTTATAGTTTCTAAGTTCATGGAAAGTGTTAAATTGAAAACCTATCACCGCAGCGTTTTTCGTCTAGTGGAAGGACCTACTCGAAGTTGGCTACTCTCACCTGGAGCTGAAGTGCAATGTTGCTAAGTTTACGATTTCGGGACTTAGAATTCTTTCGGGACGGTCAAATAAGATGTTGCGAAGTGTACATGCATGCATACCTTCTCCGAACAATTTTATACGTCTAGGTTTAAATAAATTCAATTTCTTTTTAAATACATCATTTTTAAATTGTTGACTCATGATGTTTGTTAGAAATTTAGTATTCATGGATATTACTTGGAACCTTACACATATTTTTAAAAAAATCTGTTGCTGGTGTATGTTACTTTTGGTTGTGCCTTCCGTGTTCTGAAGCCTTACAACCAACAATTGTAAATTTTAGTTATAAGGGTCGCCAAAATTGTTACCTCAGATTGTCAATATAAGCTTGAGAATGCTCTTAAACTTCTCATTTTCTGCTACCGGCAGTAGCAACATTGTAAATCGATGTATTTACGAAAATACATGTTTATTGAGAAAAGAAACCCACTTTTCGTCTCAGTGACGATTGAAGTTTGAACATTTACTTTTGATTTTAGATGAGATTCACTACGTATCCATGTTCTATATGCAGAGGAGTCTGATGTCTCGTACTGATGCTGCTTAGAGAGACAAATTATGACCGCGAGCTATAATTTAATTTACACCCCTTAGTAATGATGACAATATTTAACAATATAGGCAAGCTCCTAATACAAGTTATGTTTCAAAATATATGTGTAAAATATGTTCTTTTTTTAAAATTTACAAATCACATTAATATTCATTTCTGTTGTTTTAAACCACATAGTTTCTTATCTACAGCATAATGGCAAAATACAAGTTCGTATCCCTAAATTGTGCAGATTATATTTCAACTTAGGGTGTGTTTTGAGAAATGTGAATGAGAAAATTTCCTGGGAAATGTTATGTTATGTATTAGTTTGAACTTTATATTCGCATTCAGTTTTAAAATTGTTATATTGTGGAATATAAATAAAACTGATTTATTTGCATATAAAGAAACTCAACTGAAAAACTTTTATTTGCAGATTCCAGCAATCCGAGACCAAACCAAAACTTTGTATGATACTTGGAAGGAGTTCTATCACAAGAATAAGAGTAACGAAGAACCAAAGTAAGTTTCTATTTTCCTTCCTAATTCATATTGTGTGTGTATAACTTTATAAACCCTTAACTGCTGAGTAAGGTCTCTCAGCCAGTTGGAGTTTTATTTTCTGCTCTTACATTATTGTGCGTTATTCGCGAATCACATTCACGAACCTTCGAGTCACTTCTACGTGATATTTTATGAAGGTTGTTTAGTTCCTATGCATAGACAACAGCTTATTTTTGATCTGCCAAAATTCAGCAATTACGTTATGGCGTTGGTGCAATGAAAATGACTAATTATTCCCAACATGTTTGACCCAGTCCAAGTTTATAGAGTGAGACAATGATATGCTATGATACAAATATATAAAATTAATGTAAAGGTGTGGATACAGATACTAAAACTATGAAACTACAGAGAACACCACTTCATCGATAGTTAAATACATATTCATAATTTTAAATGCAATTCACAAATCCGCGCATTCACGTTTTTTCATTATTGAGAACTGATTTATTCTCTTACATTTTCCTCCAGAGAAAGTAACTAACACAATGTGCAAATATAGGTTTCATATTGATTGGTTGATTTGTTTTATTTTACTTCGCTTTGTGTGCCACTTTTGGCTTATTTGCGAAGATGAGTATGAGTGATGATGTGATGAAATTGATGAATGGACACTCACAAGCATCCATGCCCAGCCCAGGATTCGAACCCGGGACCCCTGCCGCCACGGGAGTTTCATATTTATATAGATTTCATATGTAGAGAAAACCATCAGTGGGGTTCATCCCCACATCAACTGTTACCATTAATTCTTTCAACCATCCTTTTAAGAATTCACTTTTCTGATGCGTATTACGTGTCAGACATTTACAAACTTTCGAATTCGATTTACACACATCTAATGAGAAGTTATTTTTAATTTTTTCAAATTTTCCTACCCAAAGAGGATTAATTTAACTTTAAATTGCTCTTGCTAACCATGTAAAAGTCAAAGTTTGAGAAACTCATTAAAAAAAAAAAAGACGTAGTAAACTTTTTCTGTTTAAAGATCGTTTACAGATTAGTGCTTTGACCTTCCTCCTCTGAAGTCAGCACCTACGGTAACTGACTTTAAAATATACTAATCAATCAACATCCTTCCAACATTGTCTAGGACTTTAGAGCATAATATTGGCAATGAAAGTGGTAACATTTTAATCGTGCCTTTTTAATCTTTCTGTAAAGATTTTCAATTATACTTTCCTTTTTCCAAATACAAATCAAACACAATCAAACTTACAAATAATGACATGAATAGAAGCATGAACTTGTTTGTAGACAATGGCTTATAGAACATGGGCTCAAATAAAATCAGATGTGAACCACTACAAGTTCTCGTAAAATGCTCTTTCAAATTGTCATGTTCCATTTTCTGAAATAATGATTTTACAAGTATAGTTCACAATCTCGGAGTTATGCCCAATCAAGATTTCACGTTGGAAAACCCCGGAGATTCTGCAAGAAGAAGAGTTGTCCTATTCTATCTATCGTCTTTAAAACCATTTTGTTTGCACGTGTAGAAATTCAACTTTGTCTAATCTCTCGTCTTCCCTATTATAGTGACATTAAAATATTTTGCTTTCGCTTAGTTTTCTACTTAAAATACTCTGATGATATAACACAGTACTACTCCAAGGTTGATATCGTTCATTAAATTAATTGATATATGTAATATCTACAACTTAATCATACCACTTGAAACGCTAGCACTAGAAGATGCAGTTTATTTCTGCACTCGATGTTGTCACTTATTTTTACGTACATGGGTTCAACACTAGATTTTGAGAAATATCTACTGTCAATACATCTCTATAGTTACACTTTTATGCAATTTCATTCATGGTTACATTCGGACGGATTAAAAAAATATATCAACTGAGATCCAAGACTCGTATTTAATGTCGGATTAAAAATTATAGATACTCGAGTTTGGACTCCAACTAAAAATTAACCAATACTGAATCGCACTGAATCTCAGCGCCAGCCCGCAGTTACCACGATTCTCTGTGTGCCGTGTTGCCAAGTACAGCTTTACTCTGCTGAATAAAAATCTGTATGAAATCGGTTTCGATATGTGAATTAACAATGATATTGGATTTTAAAAATAGATGTCAAGAGCTTCAAAACAAGATCAATATTAGGCCTCCCCGATGGTGCAGTGGTAGCGTCGTCGCCTTGTAATCAAGGGGTGCCGGGTTCGGATCCCACTTTAAACTGTAGGTCCAGTCCCGGTTAGCCTTACTGTGCATAAAGTGGACTTAAAAACAACAAATCAATCAATCAATCAAGATCAATATTGCATTTGTAGGACTACCCAATACTAAGAAAAAGTTGTTTCGCAAAATTGATAATAACTTTTTTTTGACAAATTTTCAAAATCTGAAAATTAAGATTTGTATTTAAGACCTTTCTGTCTGCACCCTACTAAAATTTCATCACGATCGGACAACCCGTTTTTTATTTGCAGAATATCAAAAGGGCGTTATCATTTTCAAAACTAAAAAAAGTCACCTTTTTCGTTCTCACGACGATAAAAAATCGAAGGAATAACCAAAAAGAAAATTGGTTAGCATAAATTAACGCAGAATTGTATAAGCTCAATTTTGATGTAACTAGTTTTTATGTAGGTCTACTGGCTAATTTTTAATTGGAGTTCAAATTCGAGTATCTATAATTTTTAATCCGATAGTAGTTAGATCATTTAAAATTAGATTTAAATTTCACATATTTGTACATTCACTAGAAGAATAAGAAACATTTCTAAAAATCACCTGGTCAAATTCCATCATCACATTTTTAAAACTTGACACTTTATTGAAGTTTGTATATTCTGGAAAGTCAGTGCTTAATAACTAAAATCGTTTTCGCAGTAAATAGATAAGAATATGACCATTCTTCTGCTGACTATGCAGCTGGAAAACTATTGTTCTCCAACGATATTTTTGTTCTATCCATGGCAACATCCATTTTATCATTGTTGAAATACAAGGATGCTCCTCTTAGTAACAGTGTTCAGCAGTTATTTAACATTATATTTTTTGTATTTTTTCTGTAATTTGTTACGAGTATGTTTTTCGCTATTATGTAGTAAATATGCCTTGAATATTACATAGCTCTATTTTTACTGATGAGACAATGACAAAGTAACCTTCTTTTCAGATTAAGAATAGCTGGTTCTGGCAGTGATCATGCACCGTTTATGTTCTACGCAGGAGTTCCTGGAATATTTGTGCAGTTTAAGCACAACGAGGTAAAAAAAATATGTAAATACTCAAAAATTTACATCATACTTTAGAACGTTAGAGCGTTTTGTATCATAGTTCTATTTTTGTTTATTATGGAATCATATTTTTAACGCAAAAGGCAAGAGCAATGAAAGTTTGACATAATACGTATGATGTCCCAGGCCTTGTATTGTATACATGGTCACGTTTAACACGTATCTTCTTAACATGTTAACTTGTATTCTCAGACCTAACGGGCTGGTAAGACACAAGCTCAAATACTTTCTCACATTTCTTGTAAATAATAGTATAACTCATTGTGTTTTGTTATAGTATGCGCTGTCCATTTTAAAAAAATAAAAATATTTACTGTCCTGGGAGTCTCTGGAGCAAGCTAACGAAAACACGTCTCTGCGCAAGTAGTGACTCGACAGGACTCGACCAGTGAATGCGTGAGAAGGGAAGTTAGTGCATGAAGGTGAAAACGCTGCTGCAGCTACCAGCCGTTTGCAGCAGTGCGCACTGCTTTGTTCTGCCCACTCGTTTCTCCCCTTCTCTGCCGTTATGCGTGGCCTTGCTCCACAGATTACCGAGACAGGGTGTACGTTTGGATAACTCAGATACTGAGACTTCAAAGAAATTCGCTTAAATTAGTATAAGATGATTCGAAAAATAAATAAACTGTTACTATAGTAAAGTTTTACTACATAATGGATCAGTTAATTTAATAATACTCGTAGTATACACATAATGGAGTACCTACACACCCTACTATGTGTATAAATATCTTCCTGGTTGGACTTTAGTTAATTTTAATTTAATTCTTAGTCTGAGTAAGACCCTGTTACAGGGTTGAAACGTTACGCGTAAAGTTTTTTAGTGTATAATAAATATTTCCTTGGTCGTCATCTGGAGTGTTCTCCTAACATGGGAACAAGACTTAATAGTGTTACCATAAAAATGTAACTAATAGTTTACAAGGGTGGATGATATGTAGGTAAGAATATAATTTTTGATTTGGTTTTACAACACGGACCCTGTGGCTGAGTGGTTGTCGACCTCCGTGGCGGAGTGGTTAGCAGAGTCCGCTACAACGCCAGGGGTTCCAGGTTCGAGTCCCGGGTAAGGCATGGGTATTTGTGTTTGTCCAGATGATAAGAAACTGAGAAACTGTAACAATTGAAAAGTGTGAATGTTTGGAGATACCTCCGTGTAGGGGGTATTTCCTTTTTTTTTTTTTTTTTTTTTTAAAAAAAGGGTGGTTAGCACAGAGCGCTACGACGCCAAGGGTCCCGGGTTCGAATTCCGCTCGGGCATGGTAGTTTGTGAATGTCTATTCATAAGTTTCATCATTTCATCACTCATCCTCATCTTCGCAAATTAGCCAAGAGGCACAAAACGGGAAGTAAAATAAAATAAATAAAATAAAAAATTATGTGCTGCTCAAAAATAAGTTTAATTACGAAAAATTAACAAGAGTAATTTTTCAGTTCTCTTGCAGAATTATTACAAATTTAAAGTTATTTCTAGCAAGTTGTTGAAGATATTTTCTAAGAACTTGACCAAGTGAGATTTAAAGTTATTTCTAGCAAGTAGTTGAAGATATTTTCTAAGAACTTGACCAAGTGAGATTCCTCTAAAGCTTTTCAAATCTTTTAGACCTAACGCCATTCTTATTTTCACTGCAGTCTCTGAAGATGAGAATGACGTTAACTCTAGAAGATTCGGAAGCCTTTCCAGAACTCACCTTGTCAAATTACTAGGAAATATATTCGTCATTCGTCGACAAGAGAGATTGCAAATGTAACTAACTAGTTATATAGTACACACATTGTTTTCATTGCAGTACGTGGGACAATATCCGGCTTATCACACAGCCTACGAAACATTCTACTACGCAGCCAACGTGACAGACCCAGGTTGTCACGTAATGCAAGGCTGTAGCAGAGCTGGTTTGCTATTTACTCACGATCTGGCTGGTGAGTTGATTGTTTTTCTGCGAATAGGCTATGCCAAAAACTTATTTAGGGAAATTTCTTCAAACATTTATTTGATGTCCAAAACACAGTCGATCTTTAAGTTGAGAAAGCTTTTTCATTAAAATTAATTATATTTTTCGAATATTTTAGAAGGGGGTTGTGGAGGGAAAGAGATATTTACATATTGTCCTGAACATTCTCATACTTTTGCTGATTCTTTCACGGTACTATTTTTATGCGGAAACTTAGATGATTTGTAATTTGCAAGTATATAATTTATCGTAGTTGAGCTTAATTTGTTTATTTGATTGTTGCCTATTAACGGAGGTATAAACCTTCAATGAAGCGTGTTTTGAATTTTACACAAATAACATAAGTATCAGTTAAATATTTCATCCACGCCACATATCATCACATTTTTGTATATTTTTCTTTCTCTTCGTAGAATCTACTATTATTCCTTTCAACTTAACATTTTACGCCAAAGCAATTTCAAAAACTCTTGACAAACTGAAGCAAAATGGCGTTCAAAGCAAACTGGAACAATTCGGTGGAAGTTTAGGTAAGTGCTAATATCTAAATTATAATTATACGTATAATACAAAAATAAGGATATTATATGTAACCATCTTTTACACGCGAATGTGCTTAACTGCATGTATTCGAAAACACAGCTGATCATTATATGTCCTGCCTGGTGATCTGCAAGCATAGATGATCACATGACAAGAGTACATACAGAATCATTCCATTAACTTAAATTTTAAAATGAACGACAAAATCCATAACAGTGCTAAAAAAAAGGAAATTTCATACAGAAATGTTGTTGTGATTGTATCCCCACCCCAAAAACAACTCTTCCGCAAAACAAATTTTCTTTCAAAAAATCAATAAGGAAATAATAGATTTCCTCGAGCTGTATTGTGCATCCTTATGTAGAGCAAGGACAATTTTGTTTTTCTAAAAGAACCTCAAGACTCTCAAGGAAACATGCGATTGGCACAAAAATAACCGACCTTGTGAAATTTGTGCAAACAACAAATTATGCTATTTTTTTTTACACCTCGGCTAACATAGCCGGGCCAATAGCTGGATTTCAACAGATGGACTCAATTTCGTTCCTCTATTTCCTGAACTATATATGGTATGTGAATGATGTACATTTCATTTGAAAGAGGTCTTGAAATTTTAAATAACACCGCTAAACGACTCGCCTAGCACACAGCCATGCATCAGAGTGAGTTGAGAGATGAATGGCTAGTGTGTAGGAACAGATTTTCTGCGTTCGTGAGTTCATTAAAGATGAGTCTGCGATTGTAGTGCAGCATGCCTTTCAACTTCTTCCAACAAGGTTGGGTGACCGACAAAACAACATCACAACTGCGGTAAACTCAGTGACTCAATACATACCTCTTGGGGTACTCGTTTGAGTCTCTCTCCCTCGAGCGTGCTACCTTAAGAGTGTATACAATGGAACAATATTATAACGTGACAGTAATCGTAGACATATACAAAGCATGTAAAATATTCGCATTGGTAGTTTCAGCCCACAATCATCTATTACATGTTAATATATAACTATGATTTGGCACAATGATGAATATGCTCACTTAAGTTTCGATGCCACTGTGTCTTTCACTTCACGTTCCATATTTGAGGGCTCACAACCACAGACTGATTACGGTTATCCGTGTACTGCTGGGCTTCGAGTGTATACTGCTCGTTATGTCTGTTACAGTGTTATTCGCTCTCAATTCCGTACTCTATCTAGCATCGTCCGTGCGAACTATTTGGAGCTCGAGCGAAATCATCTCCGTGGAGCACTCTAAAAGTGACAAACTCGCTCTGCACGAAGGACTCGATGGCCTCCACAGGCGCCAAGCGTTGTTCAAGCCTGTATTACAGCGCGCCACGAAAGCGTCTGGGTCGTATAGGAAGTTTACCGCACATTCTCGACTTCGATCATAATTCATTCCTTCTATTTCGCACCCTAAGCGAGAATCATACCCCTAGACCAAGAATCCACTGATTGCGGATTTATAACATGCATGGTCTTATGTAAGCACGTAATTGTTTTATTTTAATATCATTGTTATAGAGAATGATATGATTTGAAGACGAAATAATTTGTAAGAGCATAGATTTCACATAGAAAATGCTACCGAACACCTGTTTATCTTAGTTCCGTGAAGTCAGATACTTGAGAATAATAATAGTGTATCGCAAATGACTTATTTGTTTTCTTTATCATCATCGACATGTAGATTGTCATGAAATGAATCCGAAATAATTTATAAAAGCACATATGTGGCCGCGGTGGCTCAGTCGGTAACGCGTCTGACTACCATGCTAAAGGTCCCGGGTTCGATCCCCGGCCGGTTCAAATCCGGGTACTTTTCTAACGATGGAAGCGGCCCCGGCGCCCACCCAGCGTCGAATAACATGAAACCTGGGGGGTAAAGGCGGTCAGGGGCGTGGTGCTGATCACATCACCCCAACTCACGACCGGATCAAGAAAGTGTGGGGCGTTACCCCCACACCCCCTATACGCCTTCATGGCGTGGTGCTAAGCACAGGGGAACACTTTACTTTTTTTTTACATATGTATAAATTTTACATAGAGAAAGCCGCCACACAAGCTGTTTTACTCAATGCCATGACGTCAGAGACTTGACTCGAAGAATGAGTCCTTCAATTTTGCTAATGGCGTACCGTGTTGATAGAAACCGATTCATAACTCCTCTGTACTTGCAGGCGGCTCGCTGGTCTAGGGGTATGATTCTCGCTTTGGGTGCGAGAGGTCCTGGAAGAGTACCGCATTTCATTCTTGCACAAGGAGCCGAAATATGCGAAATGGTGTTGAATGTATGCAAAAATAAGGAGCATAACTTCAGGAATGTGTTCGTTACATGTAAACAATGAAATAAAGTTTACATAAACATTGGTCCGGGACTCCTTGGTTTACCAGTTATAGATTATTCTTCACAGTATCCTAGAGTATATGTTCAAAATGTCCACCTCCTGCATGAATACAGGAATTGCTAACCTTGGTGTGCTGATTTCAGGAGTCGCATTCACAATATCCAGAAATTCCTCTTATAGCGCAGGAGTTGTAGATCGTGGGTTGGTCGTCCTCTTTCGGCAGCACAAGATGGAACCAACATTCCCATATTCATATAGGCGGCGATCGATACTCACACATGTTTTCCTTCCTGCACATTTTCGGTGGGGGCACTTTTCTGTTACAAACGACGAGCCTCTCTATAGAATTGCAATCCACTAAACCCTAGATGAAGTGAATATCTGCTCGCTTCTAATTTGTGTGCATGGTCTGAACAGCGTCCACTCAACATATACCACTAACCAAACAACTACCAGATTGTGTTGAACAGCATCTTGTGTTGCAGGTACCCACCTGTGGAAGATAAGGATATTCCAGTAAACATGCGTTGTGAAAGCCTATAACTTGGAAACCAAGTAAATCAGGATCTATATTTTTTTAATTGCTCACATGCAAGGAAAACATTCCTAAAGTTACACCGTAGATTTTTGGACACCATGTATATAGAGATATTGCCATTTCAGAAGTTCACTTTTAAATTAACTTTGTTAGACTACGGAAAAAGTGAGCTCAAACTATGGATCAAATTCAAATTCAAATTCAAATTCAAGTTCTTTATTTGTTTTTGAATTTTACTTAAAGACTTTTCTGCCATCAATCCCGAGTAATGGAATACATTAAAAATTTCAAAATTGATACACGGTTAAAATATGAAAACAGTAATGTGACATTTACGATATAGAAACAGACTACCACTATTGATCAAATAATATATGTTGTCCATAATAATAATAATCAGTTGCGCAACAGCCCATGAAGGGCACAGGCATACCTACCGACTTCCGGTCTCCCCCCACGCTTTCCTTCGTCACCTCTAAGCGTGGAGATGTTCAACCAGTATTGGAATAGTCGGGGGGTCAGCCCGACGTATCCCCAGCCGTTATAGTAAGTCTCCGTGACCGGATTACGCTCACTCACTCGGAGCTCCCCAATTTCCACACGGTGGTGGGCTGCTACCGGCCCTATACGTAAATTATGACAAGAGCCGGATTCGAACCTACGCGGTCCCGCAGCAAACGATCTCAAGCAGCCGAAGAAAGGGAAATCGTGTTGAATATATACAGGGTGTTTCCAAAATAAGTAGCATAACTTCAGGAACGTGATTCTCACATGTAAACAATTTAAATAGTTTGCATAAACATAGGTAGTTCCGGGAATCCTTAGTTTCCGAGTTGTAGGCATTCAAAACACGTGCTAACCCGAATGTCAATGTCTCCCACGTGAAGATAAAGACGTTCCGGTTGACACTGAATTCTTCACAGTATCCTAGAGGAGATGTTCAAAATGTCCACCTCCTGCCTCAAGGCAGGAATTGCCTACCTTCGCGTGTTGATTTGAGGAGTTGCATTCCAGAATTTCTTCTTCCTTCGCAGGAGTTGTAAATCGTTGTCGTTCTCTCGTGGCAGCACGAAATGAAAAATCCCTTGGTTCACATAGCGGTGGATGGATTCTCACAAATGTTTTCTTATCTGGAAATTTCCGTTGTGGGAACCTTTCCTGGTACAAACGAAGAGCCTCTCCAGAGTATTGCCTTCCGCCAAAGCATTCATGAAGAGCATATCTTCTCTCTTCTGGTTTGTGTACATGGTTTCATTAGCGTCCATTCAACATATTCAAATACCAAAAGTACTATCAGATTGTGTTCAACAGCATCTTGTGTCGCAGGAAACCACCTGTGGTAGATAACGACATTCCGATAAACATGCGTTGTGAAAGCCTACAACTCTGAAACCAAGTATTTCTGGACGAATGTTTATATAAGCTATTTTAATTGTTTACATGCGAGGAACACATTCCTGGAGTTACTCCGATTAATTTTGGGTCACCCTGTAAAATGAGATATCGTCCCTTCAGAAGTTCGCTTTTCCATGATCTTTGTTAGACTACAGAAAGGGTGGGCTCTTAACTATGGATCAAATTCAAATTCTTCACTTCCGTTGGCAAAGTTCAAACTCCTAATTTGGGTTCAGTCTCTGGGTTTTCGGCCTGTGTGTAGGATCTGTGGCAACCCACCATCGTGAGGAACTTGGGGAGCTTGGAGTGAGTGAGCGTAATCCGGTCCTGAAGTCCTGCAATGGCTGGTGCAGTCTGGCGTTCGGAAAAGTTCGGAACCATTCGTAAACCTCCACGGGTGACGTCAGCCACGGGACATGTCAAAGACGAGCACCAGCAACGGCATAGGAATTCACACTTCTTCCGTGTTGTCGGAAATAAAATTGTTTTAAAAATCGAATGAATGTTCTGGCGTGTGTGTATAAGTAAATGTAAATGTAAAGAGCAGACTATATCTAGTAAACTGTGTCGCTGAAAGTTAACTATCAATAGAATTACATGTAATGAAAAGCGGGAAAGCCGGCTCGGTGGTGGAGCAGAGAGGTTTGTTCAGAATTTTCTATTTGAGTGGTGTAAATTTGTGTTTATGGGTGGTGAAAAGTTAAACTTAGAGCCAAAATTACCACAAAGTTGTCCTTTTTAAAACATTGTGTGGGGTGTTAGGGCGAAGTTGTTGGATAAATCAGTAGGGCCGAGATATTACAACTTCATGTTTATAATCCAAAAGTTACTTTTTCTGCACTTTCATTCTGCAGTGTTTACAGTTTCTTTATTTGTTCCTCAGCACATTTTAATTTGTTTTTCAGAGTTTCCAACGACTATCTTGTTGGGGATTGGGTATATTGGATATATTTCCAGTACTCAGTCTCTGAATTATGTGCCATGCAAATTCTTTTGCGAGGAGGCAACTCTTCAAGTCTGTCCACTGCTCGCTTTCGAATCTGACGTTTATTGGCACGTAAACTCCGATCAATTATGCCATTTTGCTATTGAACACTACTACAATTCACCACACAACCACACAAATTTAAACATGGTACAGCGTTTCTATTAAGCTGCGGTCTACAGCTAATAATACTCAGCAGTTCTGCTTTTAAGTTCCGTTCGTCATCGGCATACAGAAAATGCAATGAGCACACTGTCGCTGTTTTGGTGTTAACAGGCTCTAATCTCTTCACTTTGAAACCCACATCTTGCACGTAATCGGATCCTTTAGGAACGAAAAATAGCTTACACTCAGGCACGTATCCAGGAATTCCTTTCGGGGAAGTGCGTGAACACCATTTTTTAAGGGGTATTGTATGTATAAGGCCAGTGTTGGCAATTTGGTTCTAAAACTGGGGGGTTTGCAAGGAAAGTTTACTTTCTCTTGATAGACAAGGCTTAGCATTAAGAGGACATAGTGTGGAGGCAAGAAAATGGGGAGCAACTATCCCCTAAATCGTCGTCACTGTTTAAGGTTCTCTTTTTAATCAGAACGTGAAATCGGTATTTTTTACCACTCGACTCCTGTTTCTATGCTATAACTTTGTGTGTAGGAACCATCTCGGTATGTGTGTTTATCAATTTCTTCTGATCAGGATCAAACCATCTATGTACCAGAAGTGCTTTTACGAAGCTGTTACACATACACGAGATGGACAATCCACTCGCCAACGCTAGATTCAAGCTGTGGGCTGCGAACTGGACACAGACAGTTCTCGAATATTTCTCTCTGATTCGAGCCTGAACACTACTAATGTGTCTTGTCCTCCCATGTTTGCAGCTATTATAAAAGCAGAAACCCACCAAATTGTTCATATTCAGGCCTAAGCACTCGCAAGTGTTCAAAATTATCTGTCACAGCTTGCGCAGTCTCACACATCGGCACGAAACAAAGGAAGTCTTCTAGAATACAGTTGGATCGCGAAACAATTAATGCACAGTGAAAACCCTTCCGTTCGCAACACATCTAATGATTCGTCTCCCAATATGGTTAAATGCTTACTTATTTATCTCCAGTGATGTGCCCAAGGGAGGGTTGGGGGGGGTCATAGCCCCATTTGAACGTCAAAGACAGGAAAAGATGGCAAAATGAGGACTGACCACCAAAAATAGTATACGTAACCACTTTCCCTTCCGAAAATCCTTGGAACGCCACTCGTTATCTCGGACACATTTTTTGAAATCAAGTCCCCAGAAGTTTTTATGATTTCGTATTGGAGACTGAAGTAAAGCGCCTTGTACACGATCAAATAAATCGTGAACAAGTCCTTGAATTGAACGCTTAAAAGGAAATGAAGTCAGAAATAACGCAATTTTTCTCATTGGATTCAAGGTCCGGTCAAAGTATATCTATTTAGGAATGGTTCTAATTAACGCATATTTATCCTCATTATATTCTAGAATGTTCCGCAGATAAACGATTCATAGATATTGCCAGTAGTTCGACTCCTCTTATTCAAGAACATTTCCTCTCGCGTCTTCCAGAGATTAGAAATTACAACGAATCGCCCTACGTGTGGAGCTACCTTTGTTGTGCAGCTTCCAAATACTGACAAGTCTCTACATAGTGCTCAAGTTCACTGCGACAACACTGAAAGCTCAAGTAAAGTTTACGTGCAATATTATCAACAACAGGGTAATTCTCCGTCTTGCTTTCATAAGTATTTCTCTCCTTAAATTATCGTCACATTATTCAAGAAGATAAAAACCTAATTTTATGTAGTATAAACTGAAAAATTACCTAATGGGGCTCGAGCCACCTGATCCCCATCTTGGATACGCGCTAGTAACAATAACAGGGTTATAGAACATTCTCAGTCATATTATTGACGAAGCCGAAAGCCTAATTTTATCTAATGTAAACTGAAAAATATCCTGGAGAGAGGGGGGGGGGTCAAGCCCCCTATACCCCACTTTCGAAGCGTGCTATTATCAATGACAGGGTTACAGAACATTCTCCGTCTTGCCTTGATAATTATTTCTCTCCTTAAATTATCGTCACATTATCTTATTTCACACAACAAGAAACCAAAATCCTCATTTTATCTAGTTTAAACCGAAAACTTTTGCTTGGATATGTGCCTGTCCTACTGTATTTCTTGCGTTGTTCGGGCACAAAAGAAGGTAGAAAAAGACAGTTCTGCGCCCGAAAATGGGGCTCGCCTTAATGGATTTTTCTCGTAAGGCATGAGCCCCATTTTCTGGCAGTGTTGCCAGCTCCTTACTCGAAAAAATCACCAAGGTTTTTTTGGGGTTTAACCTAGCCTAAAGCAAGGAGCTGGCAATCTTGCTTGAGGTATTTTCTCGCAGTGTTGCCAACTCCTCACTCGAAAAAATAACCAAGGTTTTTTTTTTGGTCTAACCTAGCCTAAAGCAAGGAGCTGACAACCTTGCTTGAGGCTTGCGTTACAGTGCATAAAGCAAGGTTGCCAACCCACTGGTACTTTTGCCATAGCCTTTTACAAGAAAAAAAAAGAGATAGGGAAGAGTTAAACAACCGACAGCTTACCCACAGCTTTTTTTGCTCTAACCTAACCTAAAGCAAGGAGGTGGCAACTTTGCTTGTGCAATCAACCCTGTTGACCGCCCTCAAGTAAAAATCAGCGTTGCCAACTCCTCACTCGAAAAAAAATCACCAAGGTTTTATTTTGGTCTAACCTAACCTAAAGCAAGGAGGTGGCAACTTTGCTTGTGCAATCAACCCGGTTGACCACCCTCAAGTAAAAATCAGCGTTGCCAACTTTTCACTCGAAAATAAATCACCAAGGTTTTTTTTGGTCTAACCTAACCTAAAGCAAGGAGGTGGCAACTTTGCTTGTGCAATCAACCCGGTTGACCCCTCTCTCAAGTAAAAATCAGCGTTGCCAACTTTTCACTCGAAAAAAAATCACCAAGGTTTTTTTTTGGTCTAACCTAACCTAAAGCAAGGAGGTGGCAATTTTGCTTGTGCAATCAACCCGGTTGACCACCCTCAAGTAAAAATCAGCGTTGCCAACTCCTCACTCGAAAAAAAATCACCAACTAAAAAAAATAGAGATGCCAACGTTGGTGTAAGATGAAGAGAGAGAGAGATTTATGGCTGGCAACAGTAATAAGCGAATGCGCCATATCGTAATTTTCCAACTCCGTATATCGTGACCTTTGTAAACCTCTCTCGGGGGGAACGATGTGCCACACACACACACACACACGCGTGCGCGTGTATTGTGACGCAAGCAAACAGACAAAATAATAATAATTGTTGTTTTTAGGAGGCCTGGCCCCCATAACCTCGCCCAGGGTGCGTGGGTGCCCAACACCAAAAAAGTTCTATATAATGGTCGTGGGGCCATCAAAGCCGCCAACAATGAATCTGTAGAGAGTTTCGTGAATTATTATTTTTTTTATTTGCGCACCGAACTAACTTACATTGTATTTTATATAATTTTGTTGATTTTTTTTAGTATGTGGCAATTATTTTTTAAAACTGCTCTGTGACCCTCTCGTTCTTCACGTCGTAGGCGAAGGACTTCTCTGCAATCAGGATGACACTGCATAGGGTATCCTCGGGCAAGGCATCGTGGAACTCGCAGACGACCTTGATGTTGGTTCGATCGTTGACCACTACCTTCTTCCTCTTAGATGTGTTGATGACGAACATCGGCCTGCGGATTTTGAATTCGCTGGGGGTGTAGTACATGTCCACACTTCCCTCGGTCACGCGTTTGTAAGCCGTGTAAGCTTCGTAAAGTTTGAGGTAATCGTTTTTGGTCACGTCGAGGTTGTAATTCTCGCGCGGGAACACTTCGTTGCGTCCATTCTTCAGATAAACGTTCTTGATCTTGCAGTCGTCGAACTTGCTGGAATCTTTTTCCTGATTCTTGTCCCTCCCGGTCTGAAAGAGCACTACGACGAAATCTGGCATGTCGAACTGTATGTTGTTGAACTGCGTCGTCACGTCGAATTCCATGTGACTTCCCGACGCTATTTTCTGCACGCACTGGTAACCGTGAAAGTGAATCGGCACCTGCGGACTTTTCAAGATCTCCGCTTTGTACTTGAGGGCGTAGTTCGTTTCGTATTCCACCACCGGCATTCTCAATTCCATGCTCCGGATGACGCACTTGGCTGCTTCGGGTAGAGTGTTGGCTATCGGCGTGGTGGCGTCCGGACCCAAAGTAGAGTATCGCATCAGTGCGTCGTTGTCGTTGGCCGCTCTTCGAAACGTAACGCGCAGTCCTCCCTTCCACATGATCTCCTTGTAGTCCGAGAAGAAACCAGGCAGCAGACGCATGGGAAAGAGCACCGTGTGACTTTTCGTCGATATTTTGGTCCCGGCTTCGAATCCCCCGGCCTGGTAGTACGCTGCGTCCGTTTTGGATAATTTCAACGTTTTAAATTTTTTACAGGGTTTATTAAAGCACATATTTGAGGAAAACAACGCCACCCATATATAAATAAACCCCTCAAACTAACACTAATTAGAATTAGCCTACAAAATTTTTCTCGTAAGGCATTTTTTTGTAAACACTCTACCACCAACAGATCACATATAAATAAACATACCCCCCCCAAAAAAATGCGCTCCATGAAAAGTTGCCCTGTGTGCAAGAGAACTATATCAAGCAAACATTTTGCAAGACATTGTCGTACCTGCGTGCCAGGCAAGCATTTGGCTGCCACTGAACTATGTTCCGGATGCAATAAACACATCACAATTGTGTATGCCAAGAAGCATAAGCTTATTTGTCTAAGCAAAAATACATCTGGTGCTCAACCGTCGAACAGCTCGACCAAGAGGAAAGCCGAAGCCGACTCGCCACCACCCGCCAAACGCGTCAAGCCTGTAGCGAAAGCGGACCACTCTGCTTTCGAGCGGTTGTTAGAGGACTTTGTCCTCACTTCGGAGGGCTCATGCGACGTGCGTAGCTTTTTGGAGAACGTGCAAGCCAAAATCATTTCCATCCTCGGCGATGCACTGGCTACGCACCCCACCAAATTCTACGCATCGCTACGTTGCCAATACAAGAACCCGTCTAACAAAATTTACAGCTTCTGCCACAATACCAAGGCGAAGACGCTGCATCTGGCGGATATCGACAACCTCGAGGTCATCTACAACCAGTTTGCCGATGAGCTGGTGGCAAAACAAGAAGAACATCAAGCTAAAGGCTCGGGGGGTTCGCTGTGTGGCGAGCCTCACGAACTGTGCGTCAAACTTTGTAAGTTCGTGCCTCTCTCCGCCTCCAGCTACGTCCGCTTACTCCTACCATTGCGGCAAAGAAGGCTGTCCTGAACATCCAAAATAAAGATAACAAGTGCTTCGTATGGTCGGTGCTTGCAGCATTACACCCTGTCGACAGGAAAAACCATCCACACCGAGTTAACCACTACCTACCCTACGAGTCAGAGCTGGAAGTTGCGATGGCTGGGATCGACTACCCGCTTTCGGACATTCGAAAGTTTGAGGTTCGTGCGCGGTTGGCCATCAACGTTTACGGTCTCACTGACGAAAATGCGGTGTACCCCATCCGGGTGAGGGACGTAAACAACAATGATGCTCGAGAAATTCACCTTCTGCTCATCAAGACCGAGACCCATCACCACTACACCCTCATCCGTTCCCTCTCCCGGTTGGTGTCGAGCCAAAAAAGCAAGCATGATGGTAGCATAGAAGTTTGTCGCAGGTGCCTGTCAACTTTTGACAATCAAAAACAGCAGGATTATCAGCACATCAGAGGTCCCAACATCGCTGCAGAGAAGCTCGCTCGCCACAAGTTCTACTGTAGTAACAACGAGCCTGGTGTGGCAGTCTTGCCCAAACCTGGCACCGTGGAGCTTTTCCGCATGCACGGTGCTATGGTGGAGCACCCCGCTATCATCATCGCGGATTTCGAAGCCTTCCTCAAACCCCTGTCCACTTGCGATCCCGATCCCGAAGTTTCCTCCACCACCCCTTACCAACTCCACGAGGCATCCAGTTTCGCATACGTTGTGGTGCGACGTGACCAGCACATCGCCCCTGAGCCCTATGTGTACCGTGGTCCCGACGCCGCCAAACACTTCCTCGAGAGGATGGTTGCCGAGGCCAACGAGATAGGGAAGGTACTGTTGGCCCCCAAGTCTATGCTCCCACTGTCTCCCGACGATCAGCGTAGACACGACGAGGCCATCGCTTGCCCTGTCTGCGTCAAGGAGTACACCGCCAACAACCGTAAAGTCCATCACCACGATCACTTTAACGGTAGGTATGTTGGTCCATGGTGCAACGGATGCAACCTCATGGCCCGGGACCCGCGCTTCATCCCTGTGTTTTTTCACAACGGCTCGGGATACGACTTCCACCACCTGATCAAGCATCTTGGGTACGACGACATGCGAATCAACGTTCTCGCCCAGAACGAGGAGCGTTACATCAGTGTGAGCAAGTGGGTGCGAATCCCAGGATCACGCTCTACCGTCGAGCTTCGCTTCCTCGACTCCCTGAGGTTCCTCCCGGCCAGCCTCGATGCTCTCGCAGGGAAGCTTAGCGACGAGCAAATGCTCATTACCTCCGGAAACTTTCCGAACTTGGACGCAGGTCTCTTCAAGCGTAAGGGGGTCTATCCCTACGAATACATCACAGACCCTTCCAAGTTCGCAGAGACGTCGCTACCTCCCCAGGCGAAATTCTACAGCAAGCTGCGAGGCTCGAACATCACCGACGAGGAATATCACCACGCCCAGTCCATGTGGCGCGAGCTGGGCTGTCGAACTCTCGGGGACTACCACGACGCCTACCTCAGACTTGATGTGACGCTCCTCGCCGACGTGTTCCAGACGTTCCGTGCGACCGCCATGAAGATCTACAAGCTGGACCCCGCCCACTTCTACAGTCTCCCCGGACTGGCGTGGTCGGCCATGTTTCTGGTGACGAAGATCGAGCTGGAGCTTCTTTCGGACGTGGACATGATGCTGTTTGTGGAACGTGCCGTGCGGGGTGGAATGGTCCAGGTGTCGCAGCGACACTCGCGCGCCAACAATCACCACATGGCCACCGGCTGCGACCCCTCACGACCGTCCAGCTACATCATGTCCACGGACGTCAATAACCTCTACGGACACTCCATGATGCAGCCACTCCCCTTTAAAAACTTCGAGTGGGCTGACCCTTCCAACTTCGACATCGAAAGCTTCGACGATTCGGAACATGGGTTCTTCGCCGAGGTGGACCTTGAGTTCTCCGAGAAGCTGCAGGATTTGTTCAGCGATCTTCCCCCTGCACCCGAGTTCAAGTGTCCACCCGATTCCAACCAGAAGAAGCTCGTCATGGATTTCGAGTCCAAGAAGAATTACGTCCTGCACTACCAGAATCTCCGGTGGTTGATGAAGCGAGGGGTTACCGTCCACGCAGTTCACCACATCCTCAAGTTCGAGCATTCTCCATGGTTGCGTCCATATATTGAAGTCAACACGAAACACCGCACCGCAGCCACGTCCGAGCTTGATAAGGATTTCTTCAAGCTTATGAACAATGCGGTGTTCGGGAAAACCATGGAGAATGTACGGACTCGTGTAGATGTGAGGCTAATATCAAACAAAGCACAATGTCGCAGGCTCGTAGCAAACCCATTATTCAAATCGAGGACCATTTATAATGAGCAGCTGGCTCTGATTCACATGAAGCAAGGTGTGGTGAAACTCGACAAGCCCATCTACGTTGGAGCCACTGTTCTGGATCTGAGCAAGCTCCACATGTTCGAGACGTACTACGACATATTACGTCCACACTACGACCACAACATCTCACTTCTCTACACGGACACGGACAGCTTGGTGTACCACGTCCACTCAGCCGATGCATACAGGGATATAGTCACGGTACCAGCTTTGGTTAACCTCTTCGACACCTCGGGCTATCCCCAGCCGAACCAGTACGGCATCCTGCCCCGAAACAAAAAAGTGCCTGGCAAACTCAAAGACGAGAAGGACGGTGATGTAATTCTCGATTTTGCGGGTCTTCGCGCCAAGGCCTATGCCATCAAAGCCGAGGGCAGCGTTACCAAGAAGGCCAAGGGTGTCGGCAGACAGGTGGTTCGGGAGCATCTCACATTCGAGGACTTCGTCGATTGCCTCAAGACCAGGTCGTCGGTTCTAAGAGAAGAACAGCGCATCCAGAGCGTCGACCATATCATCACCACAAACAAAGTTAGAAAAATTGCGCTGGATCCCAACGACGACAAGAGGTGCATTCTCCAATGTGGAATCCACACATTGCCGTGGGGACACTATCGCTTAGCAGAAAGCAAAACCTGCAACATATGCCCATCTTCAACAGAAGATTCATAAAAACAAAACAAAACAAAAAAAAATCATGTTGTTAGTTATTACAAAAAAACATTGACTGTCATTACAAAAAACTTTGACCGTATTCTTAAATAACCAGCATGCCTATGAATTTGTTCGGTTTCAAAAAACAGATCATTATGGAAACCATACCAGATCATGAAGTCTTACCTTCCGTGTTACCTAAACTCAACGGTCTGTTGATCATTCACCTCAACAGCATTTGGACGAAACTGAATGACGATGTGGGCAAGATGTTTTATGTTTTTAATAACAATTTACATTTCTACGAAATTCCGATCGACGGGAAACTTCAAATCACCGTGAATCCGGAAAACGCAGGCGAAATCAAAATTTCTACCGGCAAGAACATTTTTCGAATCAAGCACGACAAGATGCTTTCTAACATTACGTACGATGTTTCTGCAGGAGATTATCTTTACGTGGAACTCCTCGGAGATTACGACAAACTTATTCCTCTCTTCGTAGAATTACGAATCGTCTATCCTATTATAAATAACCGTTAACCAAAAATGCCTAACGACATTTTCGGCAACACCAAGCGTGTAGACCACGCAGAAGAGATTCTCATGTTGGACATTCGAGTTAAGAAGTTGAGGACCGATTTGATCGCTTTGCAGGAAACCTTAAACAAAAGTTTAGAGTCGGAAATCGCTACGCTCCAAACGCAATGTCTCGACCCCATTCTGAAAATCGATTCCGAACTGAAAACGCTGATAAAAAATTATGTCGACGTACCTTCTTACGACAGCGTTCAAAATATACAGTTGAGCGTGGATTCGCTTCAAAATGATTTGGCCAAATTACAGCAATTTCAATCGAAAAATGAAGATTTGGAGAAATTGAAACTCGAAATCGAAGAACGAACTTCCGCAATAGAAAAGAATTTCTCTGAACTTCAAACCGTGGTGAACGATATAGACGCAGAACGCTTGCATGTCGTCGTTTCCAAATTACAAGAAGAATTCACCAGCACGTTGGAAGAAATTAAATCCAAGTTGCAGACTTTGGAAGATACAATGACGAACCTACCATCGTCGGACGAACTGCAGGTCATCGGTAAAAGCGTCGCGAACATAAAAATTCAATTGGAGGCCTATCAAGATTTCGAACACATTCAAACCACCATCGCTACGCTTCAGGCGTCCTTGGAATTGATCAACGAAGAAATTAAAAATATTCACGCTGAATCGAGAGCGTTGACGAGCATTCAAGACACGTTGAGCACGGTTCAGCAGAAGATCGAATATTTAGAAAATTTGAACGTCGAAACGAATCTCGCTCATTTTCATCACGTACTCGACAACATACAGGGTGACTTGGAATCGTTACGGACGAGCGTGCCTTCCAGCGAAGATTTGGAAAAATTGAAAACGGCGGTGACGGCACTATCCGATTCGAGCGACATCAAAAGTTCATTGAGCGATCTCGAGAGTAAAGTGGCCAATCTCCCGACCTCCAAAGAATTGCACGCTTTGAAAAGAAACATATCTCGAATGCTAAAACGACTAGAAACGGAAACGGCGAACGTGGAACAGATTCGAGACGAAATTAGTTCGCTGGTGTCGACGCTGCCCACTTCGCAGAGCGTCGCCGACCTTCACACGCAGTTTACAGAGATGCGAAGCATCGTGAACGATCTTACCGAGAAGAGCTCGAAATTGAATCAAGTCGAGAACCTTCAGAACATCGTCGTCAACATCAGAGATCAAGTCGGAGTGCTGGAATCCACGCAGGAATCGACGCTGACCTCTTTCGGTGCCAAGTTGCAAGAACTCAACGAAAACTACAAGCAGTTGAACGTGGAAGTGAAAATCAAACCGTCGTTTTCTGCCGTAACGGATACCATAATCGAGCATTTGCTGCCCATCGAAAATAAACTCGGACAAGTTCACAGTAATCTGCTCGGCGTCGACACTAAATTCGCTAAACTGCATTCTCTGCAAGCCAACGAAATCAACAGCGTACCCAATCAACAGAGAATCTCCACGTTCGTCGAAGGTAACAAACTGTACATGTTGCATCCTTATCATCCGTACTACAAGTTTCTCCTCGATGGTACGATTCAGATAAACGAATTTTCGTACTGGTCTCACGGTAGAAAAGCTAGCGTTCCCACCATGACTTTGATATCGAATCGTGGTGTCCAGAAAGCAGGAAACATTCCTCTGGCACGTTGGAACGAAACGCGCAACATATATGAAATACACGAAGACGAAGATCTCACCGTTTTCGACGTGAGTGCCGGCGATAAGCTGATCGTTCAAAACACGAGCGAGGTGCCACCCTCTTTGAATCCCATCACGCTTGTGCTTCTCTTGAAACGTAATCTCTAAAAAAATGTCTAGGCAAGCCATCGTCGAAGAATTGCATAAACCTGCACGCCGCAACTACGAACGTTTGGCTGTGGTAACCAAGGGCATCGACAACCTCTGGCAAAGTGACCTCGTGGAGATGAGCAGCGGCAATTTGAAAAAAGTGCATAAATTGAACAAGGGCAACAAGTACCTTCTCACCGTCATAGACACGTTTTCGAAATTCGCATGGGCTCTACCTTTGAAGGCGAAAACGGGGACATGCGTCACGGAAGCATTCAAATTAATTTTTCGCGAAAGCGGTGGCAGACGACCACGGTTTCTGCAAACGGACAACGGTAAAGAATTTTACAACGCCGTATTCCAAAAGTTTATTCAAAAACACAAGATTCGACATTATTCGACCTTCAGTCACATCAAAGCCAGCATCGTGGAAAGATTCAATCGAACCTTGAAAACACACATGTGGAAACGATTCACGCTTCGGGGAAATTACAAATGGGTCGACATCCTGCCGGAACTCGTCGACACCTATAATCACACGGTACACAGAACGATAGGCATGAAGCCAGCCGACGTTACCAAGTCCGACGAGGAGCGTTTAATTTCTACCGTTTACTGTCCAAAGTACACACCCACGACAAAAAAAGCTAAATACAAAATTGGAGACCAGGTGAGGATCAGCAAATTCAAACGCACCTTCGAGAAGGGATTCACAAAAAATTGGAGCACGGAACTCTTTACGGTGGTTCGAGTTTTACCCGGAAACCGACACACGTATATAATAAAAGATAGTAGCGGCGAGATTTTGAAAGGAAGATTTTACGAAGAGGAACTCTCTAAAACGAAACACCCCGACACGTACCTCATCGAGAAAGTATTGCGTAGAAAAGGTGACAAACTGTTTGTCAAATGGCTGGGACTTCCTGAAAAGAGTTGGATCGACGCGAACGAAGTGATCTTGTAAGTACGTGGAACGTGGTGAAGCGTCTACCGGATCCGGAAAGTCAAACGAAGAAAAAGAACGGTGAGTTGCTTCCCGACAGCATCCGCTGTCTGATCGTAGGTCCTTCGGGGTGTGGGAAAACGACACTGCTCGTGGACAATTTTCTCCTCGCACCGAATTGGTTAGATTGGAAGAACAGGCACCTGTACGTGTTCTCGAAAAGTTTGGAGCAATCCAAATACCAGCAACTGATGAAACTGTAAGAAGGTCTGGACATTGCAACGTTCGCTTCGGAAATAAAACCACTCGACGATTGTCGTGAAAATTCAGTCGTTGTGTTCGACGACGCCATCCTGGAAAATCAAAATGAAATTCGCAACTTTTTCACGCAAGGTCGTCACAAAGGAATGGATTGTTTTTACCTAGCTCAAACGTTTTCCAAAATTCCAAAACAGTTAGTGCGCGACAACGCTAATTTCATATGTTTGTTTCGTCAAGATCACACCAACCTCAAGCACGCGTACGATGACTACGTAGGCGGAGACATGAACTACAATCAATTTTCGGAACGCTGCTGCTCTTCTTGCTGGAACGGCGACGATTTCGGATTCGCGACGATCGACATGACGAGGAAACCCAACGACGGAAAATACAGAAACAAAATCAACGACTTTCTAAACGTTGCAACGTTGTGAGAAACGACGTATATAAATAACGTCATGACGAAACGAAAAATCGAAGACGAAAATCTCAAGCTTCGCGATTACCTCGCGAAACGCTTCAAAGGTTGGAAATCCGAGAATCGCGGATTCTACGAAGAGAAGAAACGTCAGGATCAACCTGTGATCGATGCCATCAGCAGTCGAGGTAAAGAAATTAAAAGTGTCACGGAACAAAATAAAAATTTGATCAATGAACTCGTACCGCTCGCAGCTAAAAGTTACGCCGTACCCACGCCCATTTCGAGCATTCCTTCGACGCCGTTCGAACTGAAGGATGCACCGGCACGACGTCGAGCCATAGGCAGCACGTCGTCGTCTTCGGATAAAATCGAGTTGGGACCTTTGGCACGAGACTACCTGAGCACGGGGAAATTCGACAAGGATGAAGTGTTCGGATTGTATCCCAGCATGGAAACCAGCGAAGGCGGCGGTGTGGTGTGGAAGATTGGGAAATCGAAGGTGACCTTCGAAGGCAACGACATTAAAGTTAATTTAGGCGACAAGGATAGTTGGAACAGGTATCCGGGTACGGTGGGACTGTGGGAACTCGTCGCCAAAAAGCAGCCGAAAGATTACACCGACGAAGATTACCAAAGTTACAAGGAAATTCTGATCATGACGGATGTCTTGTACCAGAACAACGACGCCTCGCAGAATAGGGTGAAATCGAGCAGCGGCGAGAAGTACAGGAATCTCATCAAACCGATTTGGAACCAGGTCAAAACGGGCAGCGGCGTCAAACGCTACAACACGTTACCCAAAGAATTCGTTTGGGTGGACGACGTGAGGAAGCTCGTGGACCGATTGTTGGTGATAGCCGGCGAAGAGAATGCAGGCAATCGTAATTTCTACAACGAGAAGGTTGGCATCGTGGACATGATCAGCACGAAACTTTCCAACTTCATCGTGAACGACGACAAGGGCATAGGTTACCTGATCAAAATCATCAACACGCTGCCTCCGAAATTTTGGAACGTGGCCGAAGGAAAGGGACTCGTGAACGACATCATCAACAAGTTACCTTTCGAGATGCATCTACCTGGCTACCAGTACTGCGGACCTGGTACCAAACTCGAGAAAAGATTGGAGAGAGGAGACAAGGGTGTGAATCCGTTGGACGCGGCATGCAAAGATCACGACATCGCCTACAACACCACGCAGACGGATCTGGACGCACGTCACGAAGCAGACAAAAAATTGGAACATGCAGCTTTCGAAAGGTTCGTGAGCAGAGACGCATCGCTGGGTGAACGGGTCGCCGCACTGGGTACCACCATCGCCATGAACACGAAACAAAAATTGGGGTGGGGTATATAAATAACATACCGTAAAAAAACAACATGGCTTGCATAACTGATTTGCCACCCGAGCTACTATCTAAAATATTCAAAAAAGTAGTTAACGGAGATGTTAATAAACTTGTGATCATAGCAAGAACGACGCCGGCATTTCACATGGGATGCGAAATAGTTCTCAAGGACCGTCTTCGGGAGATCAGCGGCCTGAGGTGCGGTGATCTCAACATTCTGCTTTCGGCTGCAGGGGAAAAATTAAACGATAGGTTAGATGAATTGCACGAGGCAAGGCAGGGAAGAAGATGGTATACTGATGATTGGCGCAAGTCTAAGCAGGAGACGGAAGATATCATTACGCACATCATCGCGTTTTCCGAAGCACGGACTTTCTTCCTCTGTTAAAAAATAATAATATATATACGTGTCAAAAAAACTTGATATATACATAACACACATCGTGAAAAAAAATAATATTGGGTATATATAAATAACACACATCGTGAAAAACAATTAAATTTCTCTCTAACACTTTGAAATTTTTTTGATATGACGATTGAAAAAATGAGTGATCTCCAAGCATTAAAACAAATGCTAAATTTGTCAGTCGAGTATGTAAAAATTCAGGAATTGGAAGTCGACAAACCTTACACGATAACTTCCGGTTCAATCGTTTCTACCCAGTATGGTCCCAAGGTACGCCTGTTGCTCAACGCACAATACAGTCTATTTTTACCAGATCGATACGCTAACATGTTATCCGACGAGAAGCTATCTATTTTAATCGAGAACAAAACTCGAATTGTGTACAAGGGGACAAAGGAACTTCTTGGCAAGAAAACGAAGCACGTAATAGAATTTGTGTAACGACTGCGAGGCCTTGAAAATATATAAATAACATACCGTAAAAAACTACACAAGAAAAAATCTCAGAATATATATATAAATAACATACCGTGAAAATAACACATAGAGCATCAACATGAAGCCCAAGGGTGTCGTGTACCAGATACCATATTCGAATCTAAAAAATCTAGGTGCCCTCGATGGGTTACTCACCAAGAAACAACGCGAGAAGAAACGTTCTTGCTTGCCGAAAGGACATGGAATGAAATTGCTGCTCAGCACACCTCAATTGAAAAGATTGCAGCGTTCGCGGAAACAGCAAAAGATCGGAGGTTTCATATTCAGCATCCCGGCCATCCTGGCAGCATTGGGGGCCGTTGGAAGTTTGGCCGGCGGAAGTGCCGCCATCGCGAAAACCGTCATCGACTCGAAGAAGAACAAGGCGGAATTGGAAGAACAGAAACGTCACAACCTGGCCATGGAGAAGAAGGGGAAGGGCGTGATGAAAAAATTTAAAAAAAAGAAACAGAAGCACTCACCAACCGAGACATTGAATCTCTGATCGAACCGTTACAAATCAAACACTTCAGAGGAGTTTTCATGTCCGACTCGTTACCTTCAAGCGTCAAAAGAAGAGAATGCGGAGTAGTCAACTTGGACGGTCAAGAAAATCCAGGCACGCATTGGATATGTTACCACAAAAACAACAATGATAAAGCATTCGTTTTCGATTCTTTCGGAGGTGTTCCACCTACAAATTTAGTTCATTATCTGAAAACGAACAAAACCTCCATATACTACAACGACGAACGCATTCAAGATTTCGGAGACGTGAACTGCGGTCATCTCTGCCTCTCCGTGCTCGCGTTTCTCTCTAAAATAAATAACCCTACGGTCGAAGATTTCCAGAAAGCATTGTGGAACCTCAAACAGCATCACTAGGATGGGCGTGTTCCATCTCACGAGCGAATCTTCAATCTTGAAACTCACGCTGCACGACGACATCGTCTATCCTAAATCCGTGGCTCTGCGTGCATTCTACAGCATGTACCTCATACCCAACGTTACGCATCACAACAACAAAATTAGCGTCGGAAGCGAACACATCGTCGTCACGCCAAGACAATACAATCTTTCCACTTTGCAAGCTCAGTTACCCAAAGGCACATACCTTTCTCAAAATTCGGTCACGCACAGAGTGGAAATCCTATCCGCGACGGAGACCGTGGACCTGGGCACCATGGGAGAACTTTTAGGTTTCGAGAACGACACCAAACTCGAAGCTGGCATCAAGCACGTAGCAACCAACATTCCTAAATTCTTGGCCATAGAGACTCTGAACGTACACTGCAACGTGGCCGAAGGTATGATCACGAAATCTTCGGACGGATTGTTGGGAAGTCACAAGCAGACGGGAATCATAGCCACTTTCAAACCAAGTTCCGAGTTCATGGAACCGATCATCTACACGCCCTCTTCACCGATCTATTTTCCAGTATGTCGCAACCGCATAGACGACATAGAGTTGGTGGTGACGAACGAGAAAGGAGACGTGGTGGATTTCGCAGGTGCCACTACGACGGCCATCGTGGAGATCAACGTATAATAAATAACCATACATAGTGAGCATGGAGCAAATCGAAAGTTACGAATTGCAATCTTTCCCTCCCAACCGTCGCACGTTCGCCAATCTGAACGAAGCGAACAGGGAGATCGAATACGACGTGGACGTAGGCGATGGGTTCGTTCATCCTCACAGAGCGGACCTCTACCTTCAATTCGACGTGGTGAAGAAGGAAAGCGGAGACGCGTTTCCCGCAGCAGCAAACTTGATACTCGTGGACAACTTCGTGCCTCACCTGTTCTCGCAGGTGGAGGTGAGGAAACACAACACCGTCATCGACAGAATAGATTATCCAGGCATCACGTTGACGGCGGTGGGAAAGTTGAAATTATCCAAAACGGACGCAGCGTACTACCAGGCCGGGGGATTCGAAGCCGGGACCAAAATATCGACGAGAAGTCACACGGTGCTCTTTCCCATGCGTCTGCTGCCTGGTTTCTTCTCGGACTACAAGGAGATCATGTGGAAGGGAGGACTGCGCGTTACGTTTCGAAGAGCGGCCAACGACAACGACGCACTGATGCGATACTCTACTTTGGGTCCGGACGCCACCACGCCGATAGCCAACACTCTACCCGAAGCAGCCAAGTGCGTCATCCGGAGCATGGAATTGAGAATGCCGGTGGTGGAATACGAAACGAACTACGCCCTCAAGTACAAAGCGGAGATCTTGAAAAGTCCGCAGGTGCCGATTCACTTTCACGGTTACCAGTGCGTGCAGAAAATAGCGTCGGGAAGTCACATGGAATTCGACGTGACGACGCAGTTCAACAACATACAGTTCGACATGCCAGATTTCGTCGTAGTGCTCTTTCAGACCGGGAGGGACAAGAATCAGGAAAAAGATTCCAGCAAGTTCGACGACTGCAAGATCAAGAACGTTTATCTGAAGAATGGACGCAACGAAGTGTTCCCGCGCGAGAATTACAACCTCGACGTGACCAAAAACGATTACCTCAAATTTACGAAGCTTACACGGCTTACAAACGCGTGACCGAGGGAAGTGTGGACATGTACTACACCCCCAGCGAATTCAAAATCCGCAGGCCGATGTTCGTCATCAACACATCTAAGAGGAAGAAGGTAGTGGTCAACGATCGAACCAACATCAAGGTCGTCTGCGAGTTCCACGATGCCTTGCCCGAGGATACCCTATGCAGTGTCATCCTGATTGCAGAGAAGTCCTTCGCCTACGACGTGAAGAACGAGAGGGTCACAGAGCAGTTTTAAAAAATAATTGCCACATACTAAAAAAAATCAACAAAATTATATAAAATACAATGTAAGTTAGTTCGGTGCGCAAATAAAAAAAATAATAATTCACGAAACTCTCTACAGATTCATTGTTGGCGGCTTTGATGGCCCCACGACCATTATATAGAACTTTTTTGGTGTTGGGCACCCACGCACCCTGGGCGAGGTTATGGGGGCCAGGCCTCCTAAAAACAACAATTATTATTATTTTGTCTGTTTGCTTGCGTCACAATACACGCGCACGCGTGTGTGTGTGTGTGTGTGGCACATCGTTCCCCCCGAGAGAGGTTTACAAAGGTCACGATATACGGAGTTGGAAAATTACGATATGGCGCATTCGCTTATTACTGTTGCCAGCCATAAATCTCTCTCTCTCTTCATCTTACACCAACGTTGGCATCTCTATTTTTTTTAGTTGGTGATTTTTTTTCGAGTGAGGAGTTGGCAACGCTGATTTTTACTTGAGGGTGGTCAACCGGGTTGATTGCACAAGCAAAATTGCCACCTCCTTGCTTTAGGTTAGGTTAGACCAAAAAAAAACCTTGGTGATTTTTTTTCGAGTGAAAAGTTGGCAACGCTGATTTTTACTTGAGAGAGGGGTCAACCGGGTTGATTGCACAAGCAAAGTTGCCACCTCCTTGCTTTAGGTTAGGTTAGACCAAAAAAAACCTTGGTGATTTATTTTCGAGTGAAAAGTTGGCAACGCTGATTTTTACTTGAGGGTGGTCAACCGGGTTGATTGCACAAGCAAAGTTGCCACCTCCTTGCTTTAGGTTAGGTTAGAGCAAAAAAAGCTGTGGGTAAGCTGTCGGTTGTTTAACTCTTCCCTATCTCTTTTTTTTCTTGTAAAAGGCTATGGCAAAAGTACCAGTGGGTTGGCAACCTTGCTTTATGCACTGTAACGCAAGCCTCAAGCAAGGTTGTCAGCTCCTTGCTTTAGGCTAGGTTAGACCAAAAAAAAACCTTGGTGATTTTTTCGAGTGAGGAGTTGGCAACACTGCGAGAAAATAACTCAAGCAAGATTGCCAGCTCCTTGCTTTAGGCTAGGTTAAACCCCAAAAAAACCTTGGTGATTTTTTCGAGTAAGGAGCTGGCAACACTGCCAGAAAATGGGGCTCATGCCTTACGAGAAAAATCCATTAAGGCGAGCCCCATTTTCGGGCGCAGAACTGTCTTTTTCTACCTTCTCACAAAGCAACAGCACAATTGCTCGGCATTATCCTCAAATGTTATTGTTGTTGAAAAAAATTCTCCACTATCACACAAGAGCTACAGGAAAAGGAAACACAAGGCACTTTCACGTTCCCTCACACAAATGCAGATCCTATAACAAGCGGAAAGGTCTGTGACAACGTCAGTTCTGTCCCGTGAGTGACGTCAGGGTTGGGAACGCCCACGACCCCCTTTTTTCAGCTTCGAGAGGGAAGACTGCGCTACTTTCTCAACTATATTATATACTTACTTTGCGACCACCCGTCCCCCTAGTCTGGCTGCAGATCTACACGCCCCCCTGGTGGCCCGCGTGGGAGGGAGGCCAGGAGTCGGTAGGTAAGCCAGGGCCCAATATTGGGCTGTAGCGCTATAGCGTTACTTTACTACTACTGATCAAATAGCAAATATTAGAAAATTAATATAAATGAAAATAATAATAAAGAAATTTCATAAAAATAAAAATGCATAAAAATTAAAAGAAATGTAAAAATGGAGGTCATCATATCCTAATGTTTTGAATAACGTTATTGTTGTATCAAATTCTCGATATATTTTTTAAAAAATATCTTCGAATCTTCTCTTGGCAATTTACGACAGACGTCCGAGTTTAGACTGCGAAATCCCAAATAGAGGACAAATGTTTCCCATAGACGTCACGATACCGTTAAAGACGTGCTTAAATAAAACCATGCATGTTATATAAGGAGGTTATCAGCGAGTGGCTTGTTGGTCTAGGGGTATGATTCTCGCTTAGGGTGCGAGAGGTCCCGGGTTCAAATCCCGGACAAGCCCATATTTTCCTGTTCTGTCTTGTATTGCATACAGGATAGAAGGATAGAGAATGCTGTTCTTTGAAACCAAAAGTAAATCATTAAGAAACGTTGTTTGCCTTGATGTCCTCCTTGCGACCTGGAAATCTGTGGGCATTGAGTAGCAGTTGCACGCTCTCCGGAAGTACAGCAGGACAATGCAACATCAGTGTGAACGTTTTGAGCTTTCAAATAATAAAAATATTTTAAAAACCGAGTTCGAGTAGGAGCGAGCATTAGAGATTCAATGCAGGAACTTTCCCACTGAACGATCGCGACCTACGAGGCCTCCCGCTTTGCTTACACCCTCCTTTTCGTTCCTCTTACAATGCTTCAGTACCGCTGAATGTTCTGCAGTCCACACGGGCATACGAACTCGTACGGTCGCTTGTCAAGGTCTGCTGTAATGTGCAGCCGACGGCAAAGGGGAGTAGGCCAATTATCCAACATCATGTTCACTGAGTCTGTTTTCCACATTTCGTAGGTATTAAGCCTGCATTCGTGGGCGTAGTGATTATCACATCGCACATCGTTCGAATCCTGACCTGGGCACGGATATTTGTGAGTATCCATTCATCAATTTCATGATATCATCACTAATACCCATTTTCGCAATTTGCCAGAAGTGGCATAAAAGCGAAGTAAAATGAAGCAAATCAATCAATCGAATTTATTAAATTGAATAAAAAATGGCAATGAACAAAAAAGTACATTGCTTTTGCATCAACATAATTCCACCCCTTAAAACAATATTGTCTGTAGAATAAAAAAAGGGAAGAAAAAGTACATACCAAGAATGATTTTGTTCTTTCATAATCCTTAGTCAGATTGATATGAAATGAATCCGAAATAATTTATAAGAGCCTACAATCCATATGGAGAAAGCTGCCGCACAACCTGTTTATCCCAACGCGCTGACGTCAGAGACTTGACTCGAAGAATGAGTCGCACAATATCGCTGATGGCGTACCATGCTGCTAGAAATGGATATATACTTTGTTTGTTGTTACAGTCGGCTCGTTGGTCTAGGGGTATGATTCTCGCTTTGGGTGCGAGAGGTCCCGGGTTCAAATCCCGGACGAGCCCGGCTTTTACCTTTTGCACAAACAGCCGAAGAAAGCGAAATCGTGTTGAATATATACAGGGTGTCCCCAAAATAAGTAGCATAACTTCAGGAACGTGATTCTCACATGTAAACAAGTAGATGAAGTGGGCCGGTTGAAGATCATCATGTGGGGTTCACCGAAACCTCAAAAACTCACTTTCTCTCCACGTTTCGCGCCTCATTTATTGCGCTAACGATGTTTCACAGCGAAGAAAACAGCACCAAAACATCAAAAATTCACTCTACTCATTTGGGGTTCTGGAACCTCAAAAAACTCATTTTTATTAATTGAGGTTCACCAAAAATTTCAAAAAAAAAAACTCGTTTTCTCTCCACGTTCCGCGCATTTATTTGTTGCGCTGACACAGCGTAAATAATGCACTCTCTCTCATCCTTGAAGGAAGAATGCATTTTATCGTAATTTTCCAACTCCGGGACCAAATGTTTGTATATCGTGACCTTTGCAAACCTCATTCGGGAACGATGTGCCACACACACACACAAGCGCGCGCGCTTGTATTGTGACCATTTTCTCTCCACGTTCCGCGCTTTTATTCGTTGCGCTGACACAGCGTGATGAGCAAATAATGCACTTTCTCATTCTTGAAGGATGAATGCACCTTATCGTAATTTTCCAACTCCGGGACCAAATGTTTGTATATCGTGACCTTTGTAAACCTCATTTAAAATTCAAAAATACCTCAAAAACTCCACGTTCCGCGCTTTTATTTGTTGCGCTGACACAGCGTGATGAGTAAATAATGTACTCTCTTATTCTTGAAGGATGAATGCACGTTATCGTAATTTTCCAACTCCGGGACCAAATGTTTGTATATCGTGACCTTTGTAAACCTCATTTAAAATTCAAAAATACCTCAAAAACTCCACGTTCCGCGCTTTTATTCGTTGCGCTGACACAGCGTGAGGAGTAAATAATGGACTCTCTCTCATTCTTGAAGGGTGAATGCACCTTATCGTAATTTTCCAAGTCCGGGACCAAATGTTTGTATATCGTGATTTTTGTAAACCTCATTTGGGGAACGATGTGCCGCACACACACACGCGCGCGCGCGCTTGTATTGTGACGCAAGCAAACAAAAAAAAAAAACTTTGACCGCATTCTTAAATAACTAACAAGGACAATGAATCTTTTTGGCTTCCGCAAACAGATCAACATGGAGACTGCACCGCCAAATTTCAAAAACTTCTTACCTTCCGTGTTATCTAAACTCCATGGTTTACTGATCGTTCACCTTAACAGCATATGGACGAAACTGAATGACGATGTGGGCAAGATGTTTTATGTTTTTAATAACAATTTACATTTCTACGAAATTCCGATCGACGGGAAACTTCAAATCACCGTGAATCCGGAAAACGCAGGCGAAATCAAAATTTCTACCGGCAAGAATATTTTTCGAATCAAGCACGACAAGATGCTTTCTAACATTACGTACGATGTTTCTGCAGGAGATTATTTTTACATGGAACTCCTCGGAGATTACGACAAACTTATTCCTGTCTTCGTAGAATTACGAATCGTCTATCCTATTATAAATAACCGTTAACCAAAAATGCCTAACGACATTTTCGGCAACACCAAGCGTGTAGATCACGCAGAAGAGATTCTCATGTTGGACATTCGAGTTAAGAAGTTGAGGACCGATTTGATTGCTTTGCAGGAGACCTTAAATTAAAGTTTAGAGTCGGAAATCGCTACGCTCCAAACGCAATGCCTCGACCCCATTCTGAAAATCGATTCCGAACTGAAGACGCTGATAAAAATTTATGTCGACGTACCTTCTTACGACAGCGTTCAAAATATACAGTTGAGCGTGGATTCGCTTCAAAATGATTTGGCCAAATTACAGCAATATCAATCGAAAAATGAAGATTTGGAAAAATTGAAACTCGAAATCGAAAAACGAACTTCCGCAATCGAAAAGAATTTCTCCGAACTTCAAACCGTTGTGAACGATATTGATGTAGAACGCTTGCACGTCGTCGTTTCCAAATTACAAGAAGAATTCACCGGCACGTTGGAAGAAATTAAATCCAAGTTACAGACTTTGGAAGATACCATGACGAACCTACCATCGTCGGACGAACTGCAGGTCATCGGTAAAAGCGTCGCGAACATAAAAATTCAATTGGAGGCCTATCAAGATTTCGAACACATTCAAACCACCATCGCTACGCTTCAGGCATCCTTGGAATTGATCAACGAAGAAATTAAAAATATTCACGTTGAAGCAAGAGCGTTGACGAGCATTCAAGACACGTTGAGCACGGTTCAGCAGAAGATCGAATATTTAGAAAATTTGAACGTCGAATCCAATCTCGCTCATTTTCATCACGTACTGGACAACATACAGGGTGACTTGGAATCGTTACGGACGAGCGTACCTTCGAGCGAAGATTTGGAAAAATTGAAAACGGCGGTGACGGCACTAACCGATTCGAACGACATCAAAAGTTCTTTGAGCGATCTCGAGAGTAGGGTGGCCAATCTCCCACCTCCAAAGAATTGCACGTTTTGAAAAGGAACATATCACGTATGTTGAAACGACTGGAATCGGAAACGGCGAACGTGGAAGAGATTCGAGACGAAATCAGTTCGCTGGTGTCAACGCTGCCCACTTCGCAGAGCGTCGCCGACCTTCACACGCAGTTTACAGAGATGCGAAGCATCGTGAACGATCTTACCGAGAAGAGCTCGAAATTGAATCAAGTCGAGAACCTTCAGAACATCGTCGTCAACATCAGAGATCAAATTGGAGTGCTGGAATCCACGCAGGAATCGACGCTGGCCTCTTTCGGTGCCAAGTTGCAAGAACTCAACGAAAACTACAAGCAGTTGAACGTGGAAGTGAAAATCAAACCGTCGTTTTCTGCCGTAACGGATACCATAATCGAGCATTTGCTGCCCATCGAAAATAAACTCGGACAAGTTCACAGTAATCTGCTCGGCGTCGACACTAAATTCGCCAAATTGTTCACCTTGCAAGCCATCGAAATCAACAGCGTTCCCAATCAACAGAGAATCTCCACGTTCGTCGAAGGTAACAAACTGTACATGTTGCATCCTTATCATCCGTACTACAAGTTTCTCCTCGATGGCACGATTCAGATAAACGAATTTTCGTACTGGTCTCACGGTAGAAAAGCTAGCGTTCCCACCATGACCTTAATATCGAATCGTGGTGTCCAGAAAGCGGGAAACATTCCTCTGGCACGTTGGAACGAAACGCGCAACATATATGAAATACACGAAGACGAAGATCTCACTGTTTTCGACGTGAGTGCCTGCGATAAGCTGATCATTCAAAACACGAGCGAGGTGCCACCTTCTTTGAATCCCATCACGCTGGTGCTTCTCTTCAAACGTAATCTCTAAAAAAAAAATGTCTAGGCAAGCCATCGTCGAAGAATTGCATAAACCTGCACGCCGCAACTACGAACGTTTGGCTGTGGTAACCAAGGGCATCGACGACCTCTGGCAAAGTGACCTCGTGGAGATGAGCAGTGGCAATTTGAAAAACGTACATAAATGGAACAAGGGCAACAAGTACCTCCTCACCGTCATAGACACGTTTTCGAAATTCGCATGGGCTCTACCTTTGAAGGCGAAAACAGGAACGTGCGTCACGGAAGCATTCAAATTAATTTTTCGCGAAAGCGGCGGCAGACGACCACGGTTTTTGCAAACGGACAACGGGAAGGGATTTTACAATGCCGTATTCCAAAAGTTTATTCAAAAACATGACATTCGACATTATTCAACCTTCAGTCACATCAAAGCCAGCATCGTGGAAAGATTTAATCGAACCTTGAAAACACACATGTGGAAACGATTCACGCTTCGGGGAAATTACAAATGGGTCGACATCCTGCCGGAACTCGTTGACACCTATAATGATACGGTACACAGAACGATAGGCATGAAGCCAGTTGACGTTACCAAGTCTGACGAGCAGCGTTTAATTTCTACCGTTTACTGTCCAAAGTACACACCCACGACAAAAAAGCTAAATACAAAATTGGAGACCAGGTGAGGATCAGCAAATTCAAACGCACCTTCGAGAAGGGATTCACAAAAAATTGGAGCACGGAACTTTTTACGGTGGTTCGAGTTTTACCCGGAAACCGACACACGTATATAATAAAAGATAGTAGCGGCGAGATTTTGAAAGGAAGATTTTACGAAGAGGAACTCTCTAAAACGAAACACCCCGACACGTACCTCATCGAGAAAGTATTGCGTAGGAAAGGTGACAAACTGTTGGTCAAATGGCTGGGACTTCCGGAAAAGAGTTGGATCGACGCGAACGAAGTGATCTTGTGAGTACGTGGAACGTGGTGAAGCGTCTACCGGATCCGGAAAGTCAAACGAGAAAAAAAAAGAACGGTGAGTTGCTTCCCGACAGCATCCGCTGTCTGATCGTAGGTCCTTCGGGGTGTGGGAAAACGACACTGCTCGTGGACAATTTTCTCCTCGCACCGAATTGGTTAGATTGGAAGAACAGGCACCTGTACGTGTTCTCGAAAAGTTTGGAGCAATCCAAATACCAGCAACTGATGAAACTGTACGATGGTCTGGACATTGCAACGTTCGCCTCGGAAATAAAACCACTCGACGATTGTCGTGAAAATTCAGTTGTTGTGTTCGACGACGCCATCCTGGAAAATCAAAATGAAATTCGCAACTTTTTCACGCAAGGTCGTCACAAAGGAATGGATTGCTTCTACCTAGCTCAAACGTTTTCCAAAATTCCAAAACAGTTAGTACGCGACAACGCTAATTTCATATGTTTGTTTCGTCAAGATCACACCAACCTCAAGCACGCGTACGATGACTACGTAGGCGGAGACATGAACTACAATCAATTTTCGGAACGCTGCTGCTCTACTTGCTGGAACGGTGACGATTTCGGATTCGTGACGATCGACATGACGAGGAAACCCAACGACGGAAAATACAGAAACAAAATCAACGACTTTCTAAACGTTGCAACGTTGTGAGATACGACGTGTATAAATAAACGTTATGACGAAACGAAAAATCGAAGACGAAAATCTCAAGCTTCGCGATTACCTCGCGAAACGCTTCAAAGGTTGGAAATCCGAGAATCGCGGATTCTACGAAGAGATGAAACGTCAGGATCAACCCGTGATCGATGCCATCAGCGGTCTAGGTAAAGAAATTAAAAGTGTCACGGAACAAAATAAAAATTTGATCAACGAACTCGTACCGCTCGCAGCTAAAAGTTACGCCGTACCCACGCCCATTTCGAGCATTCCTTCGACGCCGTTCGAACTGAAGGATGCACCGGCACGACGTCGAGCCATAGGCAGCACGTCTTCGGATAAAATCGAGTTGGGACCTTTGGCACGAGACTACCTGAGCACGGGGAAATTCGACAAGGATGAAGTGTTCGGATTGTATCCTAGCATGGAAACCAGCGAAGGCGGTGGTGTGGTGTGGAAGATTTAGAAATCGAAGGTGACCTTCGAAGGCAACGACATTAAAGTCAATTTAGGCGACAAGGATAGTTGGAACAGGTATCCGGGTACGGTGGGACTGTGGGAACTCGTCGCCAAAAAGCAGCCGAAAGATTACACCGACGAAGATTACCAAAGTTACAAGGAAATTCTGATCATGACGGATGCCTTGTACCAGAACAACGACGCCTCGCAGAATAGGGTGAAATCGAGCAGCGGCGAGAAGTACAGGAATCTCATCAAACCGATTTGGAACCAGGTCAAAACAGGCAGCGGCGTCAAACGCTACAACACGTTACCCAAAGAATTCGTTTGGGTGGACGACGTTAGGAAACTCGTGGACCGATTGTTGGTGATAGCCGGCGAAGAGAATGCAGGCAACCGTAATTTCTACAACGAGAAGGTTGGCATCGTGGACATGATCAGCACGAAACTTTCCAACTTCATCGTGAACGACGACAAGGGCATAGGTTACCTGATCAAAATCATCAACACGCTGCCTCCGAGATTCTGGAACGTGGCCGAAGGAAAGGGACTCGTGAACGACATCATCAACAAGTTACCTTTCGAGATGCATTTACCTGGCTACCAGTACTGCGGACCGGGTACCAAACTCGAGAAAAGATTGGAGAGAGGAGACAAGGGTGTGAATCCGTTGGATGCCGCATGCAAAGATCACGACATCGCCTACAACACCACGCAGACGGATCTGGATGCACGTCACGAAGCAGACAGAAAGTTAGAGCATGCAGCTTTCGAAAGGTTCGTGAGCAGAGACGCATCGTTGGGTGAACGGGTCGCCGCACTGGGTACCACCATCGCCATGAACACAAAACAAAAATTGGGGTGGGGTATATAAATAACATACAGTAAAAAAAAAAAAACATGGCTTGCATAACTGATTTGCCGCACGAACTACTAACTAAAATATTCAAAAAGGTAGTTAACGGAGATGTTAATAAACTTGTGATCATAGCTAAAACGACGCCGGCATTTCGAATTCCGTGTGAAATAGTTCTCAAGGACCGTCTTCGGGAGATCAGTGGAATGAGGTGCGGTGATCTCGACACTCTTCTGTCGGCCGCGGGGGAGAAATTAAACAAGAGGTTGGACGAACTGGACGAGGCGAGGCGGGGGAGAAGACGGTATACTGATGATTGGCGTAAGTCCAAACAGGAAACTGAAGAAATCATCACGCACATCATCGCGTTCTCCGAAGCACGAGCTTTCTTCCTCTGTTAAAAAAATCTTCGATACAAATCGTGAAAAAAAAATATATATAAATAACACACATCGTGAAAAAAAATAATCTTCGGTATATATAAATAACACACATCTTGAAAAAAAAATTAAATTTCTCTAACACGCACACTGAAAATTTCTCTTTTTCGATATGACAACTGAAAAAATGAGTGACCTCCAAGCATTAAAACAAATGCTAAATTTGTCAGTCGAGTATGTAAAAATTCAGGAATTGGAAGTCGACAAACCTTACACGATAACTTCCGGTTCAATCGTTTCTACCCAGTATGGTCCCAAGGTGTGTCTGTTGCTCAACGGACAATACAGTCTATTTTTACCAGATCGATACGCTATCATGTTATCCGACGAGAAGCTAGCTATCTTAATCGAGAACAAAACTCGAATCGTGTACAAGAGGACAAAGGAACTTCTTGGTAAGAAAACAAAGCATGTAATAGAATTTGTGTAACGGGGCTACGCGGAGTATATATAAAATAACATCTATTGAAAAAAATCTCAGAACATTTATATATAAATAACATACCGTGAAAAAATAACACATAGAGCATCAACATGAAGCCCAAGGGTGTCGTGTACCAGATACCATATTCGAATCTTAAAAATCTAGGTGCCCTCGATGGGTTACTTACCAAGAAACAACGTGAGAAGAAACGTTCTTGCTTGTCGAAAGGACACGGAATGAAATTGCTGCTCAGCACACCTCAATTGAAAAGATTGCAGCGTTCGCGGAAACAGCAAAAGATCGGAGGTTTCATATTCAGCATCCCGGCCATCCTAGCAGCATTGGGGCCGTTGGAAGTTTGGCCGGCGGAAGTGCCGCCATTGCGAAAACCGTCATCGACTCGAAGAAGAACAAGGCGGAATTGGAAGAACAGAAACGTCACGACCTGGCCATGGAGAAGAAAGGAGGAAAGGGCGTGATGAAGAAGTTTAAAAAAAAGAAACAACAGCACTCACCAACCGAGACATTGAATCTCTGATCGAACCGTTACAAATCAAACACTTCAGAGGAGTTTTCATGTCCGACTCGTTACCTTCAAGCGTTAAAAGAAGAGAATGCGGAGTAGTCAACTTGGACGGTCAAGAAAATCCAGGCACGCATTGGATATGTTACCACAAAAATGATGATAAAGCATTTGTTTTCGATTCTTTCGGAGGTGTTCCACCTACAAATTTAATTCATTATCTGAAAACGAACAAAACCTCTATATACTACAACGACGAACGCATTCAAAATTTCGGAGACGTGAACTGCGGTCATCTCTGCCTCTCCGTGCTCGCGTTTCTCTCTAAAATAAATAACCCTACGATCGATGATTTCCAGAAAGCATTGTGGAACCTCAAACAGCATCACTAGGATGGGCGTGTTCCATCTCACGAGTGAATCTTCAATCTTGAAACTCACGCTGCACGACGACATCGTCTATCCTAAATCCGTGGCTCTGCGTGCATTCTACAGCATGTACCTCATACCTAACGTCACGCAGCACAACAACAAAATTAGCGTCGGAAGCGAACACATCGGCGTCACGCCAGGACAATACAATCTTTCCACTTTGCAAGCTCAGTTACCCAAAGGCACGTACCTTTCTCAAAATTCGGTCACCCACAGAGTGGAAATCCTATCCGCGACGGAGACCGTGGACCTGGGCACCATGGGAGAACTTTTAGGTTTCGAGAACGACACCAAACTCGAAGCTGGTATCAAGCACGTGGCAACCAACATTCCTAAATTCTTGGCCATAGAGACTCTGAACGTACACTGTAACGTGGCGGAAGGCATGATCACGAAATCTTCGGACGGATTATTAGGAAGTCACAAGCAGACGGGAATCATAGCCACTTTCAAACCAAGTTCCGAGTTCATGGAACCGATCATCTACACGCCCTCTTCGCCGATCTATTTTCCAGTATGTCGCAACCGCATAGACGACATAGAGTTGGTGGTGGCGAACGAGAAAGGAGACGTGGTGGATTTCGCAGGTGCCACTACGACGGCCATCGTGGAGATCAACATATAATAAATAACCATACATGTAAAATGGAGCAAATCGAAAGTTACGAATTGCAATCTTTCCCTCCCAACCGTCGCACGTTCGCCAATCTGAACGAAGCGAACAGGGAGATCGAATACGACGTGGACGTAGGGGATGGGTTCGTTCATCCTCACAGAGCGGACCTCTACCTTCAATTCGACGTGGTGAAGAAAGAAAGCGGAGACGCGTTTCCGCCCAATGCAAATTTGATACTCGTGGACAACTTCGTGCCTCACCTGTTCTCACAGGTGGAGGTGAGGAAACACAACACCGTCATCGACAGAATAGATTATCCAGGCATCACGTCGACGGCAGTGGGAACGTTGAAATTATCCAAAACGGACGCAGCGTACTACCAGGCCGGGGGATTCGAAGCCGGGACCAAAATATCGACGAGAAGTCACACGGTGCTCTTTCCCATGCGTCTGCTACCTGGTTTCTTCTCGGACTACAAGGAGATCATGTGGAAGGGAGGACTGAGGGTCACGTTTCGAAGAGCGGCCAACGACAACGACGCACTGATGCGATACACCAACTTGAACGCCGACGGCACCACGCCGATAGCCAACACTTTACCCGAAGCAGCGAAATGTGTCATCCGGAGCATGGAGTTGAGAATGCCGATCGTGGAATATGAAACGAACTACGCCCTCAAGTACAAAGCGGAGATCTTGAAAAGTCCGCAGGTGCCGATTCACTTTCACGGTTACGAGTGCGTGCAGAAGATGGCGTCGGGAAGTCACATGGAATTCGACGTGACGACGCAGTTCAACAACATACAGTTCGACATGCCAGATTTCGTCGTTGTGCTCTTTCAGACCGGGCGTGATAACGATCAGGAAAAAGATTCCAGTAAGTTTGACGACTGCAAGATCAAGAACGTTTATCTCAAGAACGGTAGGAACGAAGTGTTCCCGCGCGAGAATTACAACCTCGACATGACCAAAGACGATTACCTCAAACTTTACGAAGCTTACACGGCTTACAAACGCGTGACCGAGGGAAGCGTGGACGTGTACTACGCGCCCAGCGAATTCAAAACACGCAGGCCGATGTTCGTCATCAACACCACGAAAAGAAAGCAAGTGGTGGTCAACGATCGCACCAACATCAAGGTCGTGTGCGAGTTCCACGACGCGCTGCCTGCCGATACTCTGTGCAGCGTCATCCTGATTGCAGAGAAGTCTTTTGTGTATGATGTCAAGAATGAAAGAGTGACCGAACAGTTTTAAGTACAAGAAAAAAAACCCACATAATTCTCAAAAAATTATACTGACCGTAGGTTCAAACATTAGATTAACCTGCAACGCAATGTTTAGGATGTACTGCGAGGAACACCTTCTTACATTTGTGAGAATAATCTGGAATAAAAAAATAATAATAAAAAAAATAATTTTAATGCATTTTAGAAATAAATCACACTTGAACGCACAATGGAACTTCCCCATTGGCCCTGCGTGTGCCCCATATTCACCCCGTAGGGCGCGGCAGGGAGTTAGTCCCGCTAAAAATCCCAAACCTCCACCTGTTTTTTTTTTTGTATTTGAAGATAAACACTATTGTTCTAGTATTTTGGCTATATTAAATTAGAACATCTGTTACATGAATTGTTTTTTTTTGTTTTTTTTTTTCATACATACTATTTACTACATTTGAGGCACATCTTACTAGTTTCTAGACGATGGTGGCCCCATGGGAGCGTGTGAATCCCACATTTCAGAACGCACCTCTTGTCGTCGCGTGCGTCCAGGGCAACCTTTCTCACCCGGTTGGTTGTCAACACATGGTCGACGCTCTGGATGCGCTGCTCCACTCCTGGAATTGACGTCCTAGTTTGAAGGGTTTTGACGTAATCCTCGAACTTGAGGTACTCTTGGACGACCTGCCTGCCCACACCCTTAGCCTTTTTCGTGATGGATCCTTCTGCCCGAATAGCATAGGCTTTGGCGCGAAGAGCGGCAAACTCGAGAATTACATCACCATCCTTCTCGTCTTTGAGTTTGCCAGGCACCTTCTTGTTGCGGGCCAGGATTCCGTACTGGTTCGGCTGGGGATAGCCCGAGGTGTCGAAGAGGTTAACCAAAGATGGAACTGTGGCTATATCCCCGTATGCATCGGGTGAGCGGACGTGGTACACCAAGCTGTCCGTGTCCGTGTAGAGAAGCGAGATGTTGTCGTTATAGTGCTGGCGTAGTATCCCATAATATGTTTGAAACATGTGCAGCTTGCTCAGGTCTAATACTGAGGCACCAACATAAATGGGCTTGTTGAGCCTCACCTCGTTCTTCCTCATATGCACCAGAGCAAGCTGCTCATTGTAAATGGTCCTCGATTTGAATAACGGGTTTGCTACGAGCCTGCGACATTGTGCTTTGTTTGATATTAGCCTCACATCTACACGATTTCGCACATTCTCCATGGTTTTCCCGAACACCGCATTGTTCATTAACTTGAAGAAATCGCGATCGAAATCAGAAGTGGCGACTGTGCGATGTTTGGTGTTGAGCTCGATGTATGGCCTCAACCATGGAGAATGCTCGAACATCAAAACTCGATGTACTGTGCGGACGGTAACCCCTTGCTTCATCAACCACCGGAGGTTTTGGTAGTGCAGGACATAATGCTCTTTGGGCTCGAAGTCCATGACGAGCTTTGCTTGGTTCGAGCCAGGCGGGCATTTGAATTCCGGGACTGGCGGAAGATCGCAGAACAAATCCTGCAGCTTCTCGGAGAACTCAAGGTCCACCTCGGCGAAGAACCCATGTTCCGAATCGTCGAAGCTTTCGATGTCGAAGTTGGAAGGGTCAGCCCACTCGAACCCTCTAAAGGGGAGTGGCTGCATCATGGAGTGCCCGTAGAGGTTATTGACGTCCGTGTACATGATGTAGCTGGACGGTTGTGAGGGATCGTAACCGGTGGCCATGTGGTGATTGTTGGCGTGCGAGTGTCGCTGCGACACCTGGACCATTCCACCCCGCACGGCACGTTCTACAAACAGCATCATGTCCACGTCCGAAAGAAGCTCCAGCTCAATCTTCGTCACCAGAAGCATGGCCGACCATGCCAGTCCGGGAAGACTGTAGAAGTATGCAGGGTCCAGCTTATAGATGGTCTTCGCAGTTGCACGAAACGCCTGGATCACGTCGGCGAGGAGCGTCACATCAAATTTGAGGTAGGCGTCGTGGTAGTCCCCGAGAGTTCGACAACCCAGCTCGCGCCACATGGACTGGGCATGGTTATAGTCATCCTCAGATATGTTCGAGCCTCGTAGCTGACTGTAGAAGTTTGCTCCAGGAGGTAGCGACGTCTCCGCGAACTTGGTAGGGTCTGTGACGTATTCGTAGGGGTAGACCTCCTTACGCTTGAAGAGACCGGCGTCCAAGTTCGGAAAATTCGCAGAGGTGATGAGTATTTGCTCGTCGCTAAGCTTCCCCGCGAGAGCATCGAGGCTGGCCGGGAGGAACCTCAGGGAGTCGAGGAAGCGAAGCTCGACGGTAGAGCGTGATCCCGGGATTCGCACCCACTTGCTCAAGCTAATGTAACGCTCCTCGTTCTGCGCCAGGACGTTGATTCGCATGTCGTCGTACCCAAAGTGAGTCACCAGATGGTGGAAGTCGTATCCCGAGCCATTGTGAAAAAACACAGGGATGAAACGCGGATCCCGGGCCATGAGGTTGCATCCGTTGCACCAAGGACCAACGTACCTACCGTCAAAGTGATCGTGGTGTGGGACTTTACGGTTGTTGGCGGTGTACTCCTCGACGCAAACGGGGCAAGCGATGGCCTCGTCGTGTCTACGTTGATCGTCGGGGGACGGTGGGAGCATAGGCTTGGGGGCCAACAGTACCTTCCCTATCTCGCTGGCTTCCACAACCATCCTCTCGAGGAAGTGTTTGGCTGCGTCGGGACCGCGATACACGTAGGGCTCGGGGGCGATGTGCTGGTCTCGTCGCACCACAACGTATGCGAAGCTGGATGCCTCGTGGAGTTGGTAAGGGGTGGTGGAGGAAACTTCGGGATCTGGATCGCAAGTGGACAGGGGTTTGAGGAAGGCCTCGAAATCCGCGATGATGATAGCGGGATGCTCCACCATGGCACCGTGCATGTGGAAACGCTCCACAGTGCCAGGTTTGGGCAAGACTGCCACACCCGGCTCGTTGGCATTGCAATAAAGTTTGTGGCGAGCGAGCTTCTCTGCAGCGATGTTGGGACCTCCGATGCGCTGGTAATCCTGCTGTTCTCGATCATCAAAAGTTGACAAGCACCTGCGACAAACTTCTATGTGGTGTTCGTGTTCGCTTGTTTGGCTCGAAACAAGCCGAGAGAGCGAGCGAATGAGGGTGTAATAGTGATGGGTCTCGTCCTTGATGAGCAGAAGATGAATTTCTCGAGCATCATCGTCGTCTACGTCGCTCACCCGGATGGGGTACACCACATTTTTGTCAGTGAGGCCGTAAACGTTGATGGCCAACCGAGGGTTGTGTGTACGGGCCTCGAACTTGCGAATGTCCGGGACCTCCACCGGGTAGTCGATCCCAGCCATAGCATCTTCCAGTTCCGACTCGTAGGGTAGGTAGTGGGTAACCCGGCGTGGTTGGTTTCTTGGCTCAACTGGGTGCATCGCTGCAAGCACACACCATACGAAGCACTTGGCGTCACTGTTCTGAATGTTCAGGACGGCCTTCTTTGCCGCAATGGTAGGTGGTAAGGGGGCGTAGCTGGAGGCAGAGAGAGGCACAAACTTGCAAAGTTTGATGCACAGTTCGTGAGGCTCCCCACACAGCGAACCCCCCGAGCCCTTAGCTTGATGTTCTTCTTGTTTCGCCTCCAGCTCCTCGGCAAACTTGTTGTAGATGACCTCGAGGTTGTCAACATCCGCCAGATGCAGCGTCTTCGCCTTGCTGTTGTGGCAGAAGCTGTAAATTTCATCAGACGACTTCTTGTACTGGCAACGTAGCGATGCGTAGAATTTAGTGGAGGAGTGCGTAGCCAGTGCATTACAAAAAATAAAAAAACTATTTCTGCTCGCTTCTCCTCTAAAAAACTACGAACGTCGCATGAGCCCTCTGAAGTGATTACAAAATCCTCCAACGAACGCTCGAAAGCAGAGTGGTTCGCTTTCGCCACAAGCTTGACACGTTTGGTGGATGGTGACGAGTCGGCTTCCACTTTTCTCTTGGTCGAGCTGGTCGACGGTTGTGGAACAGGTGCTCCGACGACGACTTTGCATGATGTTATATGCCTTTTTAAATTATTAATGGTAATATGTTTGTCGCACCTGGGACATGGTTTTGTAGCGGTCACACGCTTGCCAGGTGCGCAGGTACGACAGTGCCTTTGGAAATGTTTAGTTGAAAAACCAGTTTCACAAGTGGGACAAATTTTTACCGATTGCATCTTGTTGAAAAAAATAGTATTTGTGGGGTATGTTATTTATATATATAGTAGAGTGCCACAAAATAAATGTTGTGCAATAATTCGCGATGGTGCTGGGTTTGGTGTGAGTGTGCTATTTATGTATATGCTACTTCTTGCTTCTTAATCAATCCTGTAAATAATTGAAAAAAAAATAATTAAGTTTGCGTATAGAAAACACAAAAATATTATGTGCACATAATTCTACCAAACAAACTTTTTTTTCTAACCCTCAGCCCTCTTGGCGTATGAAGTATAAATCATAATTTCAGAAAACAGAGTTATTTTAAGGTCGTCATTTTTTAAAATTAAACCATAAGCTTTGTTTATGTTTATAGTATTCGTCGAGCAATAGCAGATAGAGCAAAAATCGTTTTCCTACAACCCATAGTTTATGAATTACAAAACATCTTAGAAATTACATCTTGAAATTTTAATCCAAAATAACTCGAAAACAGCAGGCACTAGTCATCATCCCTCCAATAGGTTGTAGAGTACTTCTAATTTTGTATCGAATGCTGTTAAAATTTTCGAATTAGAGTAAAAACTAAGCCGGCAAATCAAGTTTCTCAAAAAAATAAAAAATTGTCTGTATTTCCGAAACTTGAGGGGGTAGAATCGATTTTATTTGCTAGTCGAATAGTTCTCGTCGAATCCTATCCAACAAACCTAAAATCATGATCCTAGCTCAATTAGGAGCCGAGAAAATCAATGTCTTGGAAAACGTCTTAAGATTTTTGTCTTAAGAAAATTTTCTTGACAGACCGGAAGTAACATCTTGAGATACCGGAAGTCGACTTTCTTAAAGATTAAGATATTTGTCTTAAGACATTTTCCAAGACGTTGATTTTCTCGGCTCCTATGGGGCCTAGAACCATGTAACTTTGATCTATGTATATACCAGTACTTGCCCGACCCTGTGGCCGAGTGGTTAGCACATCGCGCTGCGACGCCAAAAGTCCCGGGTTCGAATTCTGGTCGGGCTTGGTTGTTTGTGAATGTCTATTTCATCACTCATCCCCAATCTTTGCAAATTAGCCAAGAGGTACAAAACGCGAAGTAAAATAAACTAAATCAATCATTAAGTTCCGTGTTGCAATCATAAAATTAAATTTTAATTAACTTTTTTTTATCCATCTCTCTCTCAAATCTATATAGCCTGTTCATATTTGGCATGTCGGCCATTTTGTTTACGTAGCAAAAAAATCTCAAGCCATTTTTTTTTGCAAATGCTCGTTGTAGCCATAAGTATAATTGGATATAATTGCCGGATTTTATTTAATTTTAGGTTTAAAATCAATAAGCGTGCATAAAAAAAAAACTAAATATTTTAAATAAATGAGATTCGAATAACTATGTACTTCCACTAGCCTTTGCGATGGCGCAGCGGTAGGCTTGTATTCAAGGGTTCGATACCCGCATAAGTGGTTCTTGAAACTGTAGGTCCAGTCCCGATTAGCCTTACTGTGCATAAAATAGACTTAAAACATCAAATCAATCAGTACTTCCACTAGCCTCTGCGTTAGCACAGCGATAGCCTTGTAATCAAGGGTTCGATACCCGCATAAGTGGTTCTTGAAACTGTAGGTCCAGTCCCGATTAGCCTTACTGTGCATAAAATAGACTTAAAACATCAAATCAATCAGTACTTCCACTAGCCTCTGCGTTAGCACAGCGATAGCCTTGTAATCAAGGGTTCGATACCCGCATAAGTGGTTCTTGAAACTGTAGGTCCAGTCCCGATTAGCCTTACTGTGCATAAAATAGACTTAAAACATCAAATCAATCAGTACTTCCACTAGATATCAAAAACACGCAACTCTCCTCCATTTTTTCTTGCCTTCCTCTAACTATTTAACATATTTATTTTTTTGAAATATGCCCCGCACACATATTTCCTACCTACCAACAACGGCGCACAGAAAAAAAAGATATTCCAGCTACCAAAATGCATGCTTCAAATATATAAAAGCAGAGAGACATGAAACACCTTCTATATTCTCTCTCTTTTTGCATGTTTTGTGAGTATATTTTCTTCCACAAAAGCAATACCATCCATACTTATAAATCAAAGCCAACTCATGCAAGCTAAGAAACAAAATTACTTACTTTTGGAAAATCCTGCGGAAATGCTCATTCACTGACGTTCAAAATAAAATAGAACTTTCCACACTAGCGCTTTAAGCTTTTTTACGGTTTTCTAATGACGTCAAAAGTGAAATGTTAGCCAACGCAACGTGGACCAATAGAAATCCGAGACAATCTTCTCTAGAACATTCTTCCCCCACATTTCAGCCACATCATTTTGCGAGTTCGAAAATTCACAAGTTAATGCATCGCATCGCATCACTGCTACCAATGCTGTTAACTGACGTCACTATTTCTCAACAGTTGCCAGACCTGATGTTAACAACTGTTGTAACCTAAGCATCATGTGTATGTAGGGAATTCCATTGTTCGGCTATTGAAAAAAACAAACAAGGAAGTATAACTTCCGTCGTCCCAAGGCCTACGTATTGTTGAATTTGTGTCATTGTGTTAACGTTGATAGCACACGCAGAGAGAGAGGGAACAAAATTGTCGTTACAGGCGCGCGCGCGCGCGTGTGTGTGTGCGGCACATCGTTCCCCAAATGAGGTTTACAAAAATCACGATATACAAACATTTGGTCCCGGACTTGGAAAATTACGATAAGGTGCATTCATCCTTCAAGAATAAGAGAGAGTACATTATTTACTCCTCACGCTGTGTCAGCGCAACGAATAAAAGCGCGGAACGTGGAGTTTTTGAGGTATTTTTTAATTTTAAATGAGGTTTACAAAGGTCACGATATACAAACATTTGGTCCCGGAGTTGGAAAATTACGATAAGGTGCATTCATCCTTCAAGAATAAGAGAGTACATTATTTACTCATCACGCTGTGTCAGCGCAACGAATAAAAGCGCGGAACGTGGAGAGAAAGTGGTCACAATACAAGCGCGCGCGCTTGTGTGTGTGTGTGGCACATCGTTCCCGAATGAGGTTTGCAAAGGTCACGATATACAAACATTTGGTCCCGGAGTTGGAAAATTACGATAAAATGCATTCATCCTTCAAAAATAAGAGAGAGTGCATTATTTACGCTGTGTCAGCGCAACAAATAAATGCGCGGAACGTGGAGAGAAAACGAGTTTTTTTTTTTTTTTTGAGATTTTTGGTGAACCTCAATTAATAAAAATGAGTTTTTTGAGGTTCCAGAACCCCAAATGAGTAGAGTGAATTTTTGATGTTTTGGTGCTGTTCTCTTCGCTGTGAAACATCGTTAGCGCAATAAATGAGGCGCGGAACGTGGAGAGAAAGTGAGTTTTTGAGGTTTCGGTGAACCCCACATGATGTTCTTCAACCGGCCCACTTCATCTACTTAAACAATTTAAATAGTTTGCATAAACATAGGTAGTTCCGGGAATCCTTAGTTTCCGAGTTGTAGGCATTCAAAACACGTGCTAACCCGAATGTCAATGTCTCCCACGTGAAGATAAAGACGTTCCGGTTGACACTGAATTCTTCACAGTATCCTAGAGGAGATGTTCAAAATGTCCACCTCCTGCCTCAAGGCAGGAATTGCCTACCTTCGCGTGTTGATTTGAGGAGTTGCATTCACAGTATCCAGAATTTCTTCTCCCTTCGCAGGAGTTGTAAATCGTTGTCGTTCTCTCGTGGCAGCACGAAATGAAAAATCCCTTGATTCACATAGCGGTGGATGGATTCTCACAAATGTTTTCTTATCTGGAAATTTCCGTTGTGGGAACCTTTCCTGGTACAAACGAAGAGCCTCTCCAGAGTATTGCCTTCCGCCAAAGCATTCATGAAGAGCATATCTTCTCTCTTCTGGTTTGTGTACATGGTTTCATTAGCGTCATTCAACATATACAACTACCAAAAGTACTATCAGATTGTGTTCAACAGCATCTTGTGTCGCAGGAAACCACCTGTGGTAGATAACGACATTCCGATAAACATGCGTTGTGAAAGCCTACAACTCTGAAACCAAGTATTTCTGGACGAATGTTTATATAAGCTATTTTAATTGTTTACATGCGAGGAACACATTCCTGGAGTTACTCCGATTATTTTTGGGTCACCCTGTAAAATGAGATATCGTCCCTTCAGAAGTTCGCTTTTCCATGATCTTTGTTAGACTACAAAAAGGGTGGGCTCTTAACTATGGATCAAATTCAAATTCTTCACTTCCGTTGGCAAAGTTCAAACTCCTAATTTGGGTTCAGTCTCTGGGTTTTCGGCCTGTGTGTAGGACTTGTGGTAACCCACCATCGTGAGGAACTTGGGGAGCTTGGAGTGAGTGAGCGTAATCCGGTCCTGAAGTCCTGCAATGGCTGGGGTTTGGTCGGGCCGACCACCCAGGGAGGTGCAGTCTGTCGTTCGGAAAAGTTCGGAACCATTCGTAAACCTCCACGGGTGACGTCAGCCACGGGACATGTCAAAGACGAGCACCAGCAACGGCATAGGAATTCACACTTCTTCCGTGTTGTCGGAAATAGAGTTGTTTTAAAAATCGAATGAATGTTCTGGCGTGTGTGTATAAGTAAATGTAATTGTATAGAGCAGACTATATCTAGTATACTGTGTCGCTGAAAGTTAACTATCAATAGAATTACATGTAATGAAAAGCGGGAAAGCCGGCTCGAAGGTGGAGCAGAGAGGTTTGTTCAGAATTTTCTATTTGAGTGGTGTAAATTTGTGTTTATGGGGGGTGAAAAGTTATACTTAGAGCCAAAATTACCACAAAGTTGTCCTTTTTAAAACATTGTGTGGGGTGTTAGGGCGAAGTTGTTGGATAAATCAGTAGGGCCGAGATATTACAACTTCATGTTTATGATCCAAAAGTTACTTTTTTAGCACTTTCATTCTGCAGTGTTTGCAGTTTCCTTATTTGTTCCTCGGCACATTTTAATTTGTTTTTCAGAGTTTCCAACGACTATCTTGTTGGGGATTGGGTATATTGGATATATTTCCAGTACTCAGTCTCTGAATTATGTGCCATGCAGATTCTTTTCCGAGGAGGCAACTCTTCAAGTCTGTCCACTGCTCGCTTTCGAATCTGACGTTTATTGGCACGTAAACTCCGATCAATTATGCCATTTTGCTATTGAACACTACTACAATTCACCACACAACCACACAAATTTAAACATGGTACAGCGTTTCTATTAAGCTGCGGTCTACAGCTAATAATACTCAGCAGTTCTGCTTTTAAGTTCCGTTCGTCATCGGCATACAGAAAATGCAATGAGCACACTGTCGCTGTTTTGGTGTTAACAGGCTCTAATCTCTTCACTTTGAAACCCACATCTTGCACGTAATCGGATCCTTTAGGAACGAAAAATAGCTTACACTCAGGCACGTATCCACGAATTCCTTTCGGGGAAGTGCGTGAACACCATTTTTTAAGGGGTATTGTATGTTTAAGGCCAGTGTTGGCAATTTGGTTCTAAAACTGGGGGGTTTGCAAGGAAAGTTTACTTTCTCTTAATATACAAGGCTTAGCATTAAGAGGACATAGTGTGGAGGCAAGAAAATGGGGAGCAACTATCCCCTAAATCGTCGTCACTGTTTAAGGTTCTCTTTTTAATCAGAACGTGAAATCGGTACTTTTTACCACTCGACTCCTGTTTCTGTGCTATAACTTTGTGTGTAGGAACTGTTGTGTATTTGATACACACGCAGATCTCACACAAGGTGTCGAATATATTGTCAATGATAAGCACTCATAATTCAACAATATTTAATTGATCACAAAATTCCATTCAACAAACTATAATGAACTCCATTTATACAAGACAAAACACAATCGGTTTTTAACAACATCTTGACAACTTCAAAGGTTTTATAAACCATACAGACTATTAACGCAATAAGCGTCACACATACGACATTCCCCCGCGTCGATGAAATTTTGCATTAGCAAAATTTTGGTTTTATTTGTTTTACTTCTTTTAACCATAATCACTCAAATCCAATCTGTCAGGTGGTTTTCTTTGCCTCTGACTTCTCCTTAACACTCTTGACTCTGCTGCTTCACGTCTATCTAAATCTATGTTCCCTCTTGCAGCTTCTTCCACCACTTCATGATTGTCTCCTCTCTCGTAATCTTTTAACGTATCATTCGCATCTAAATATCTTCCTTCGTGGACTTCTGAAGATGCGTCATTATTCTTATCGCTTGTTTCATCACTAGCATTATGATATCCTCTTTCATTTTCTATCACATTTCTCCATTTTATTTGGTTCCCATGCACTAACTTAACATCTTTACCAACTTTAATATACCAAGTATATGTCCCTGCTCTCCGGACAACTTCACCTTGCACATAGGATGCACCACAGGAATCTCGGTTGGCAAGTTTCACCCAAACTTTGATACCTCCTCTGGTATCCTCACGTTTGTTTTTATCAGGAATATTCTGTACTCGATCTATATCATCTTTCGGTCTCTGCTCAAATGCATACATCATTTCAGCAGGAGATTTCAAATTAGCGATGTTTGGAGCCATTCGGATACTACGTAGCACATCTAGCAAAGCATTATTTAAATCAAAATGCTTGTCATCTCTTCTAGTTTCGTACAATTTACATCTCAGAGCACTTTTTATAATTTGTACGTGTCTCTCAGCTTGTCCATTACTAGCCGGATGATAAGCTGGTGAATGCATTAAAGCAATCCCTTGATCTTCACAATATTTCTTGCATTCTGCAGATTGGAAGGGAGGACCATTATCCGTAACTAAGGTGTATGGCTGGTTATACCTTGAACTTAGTCTCGACATAAATCCTTTTACATCCCTGAATGATGTATAAGATACAACCTCACATTCTGGCCATTTAGTAAATGCGTCAACAACGAGAAGCAACACTTTTCCTTGAAAATAGAAGAAATCCATGTGTGCTCTCTCCCACGGCTTAGTTACTTCCTTCCAATTATAGTATTCTTTCTTTTTGGTGTCGGGTTTTACAGCATTACAAACGTTACACGATTTTACGTGATCCTCAATACATTTGTCTATGCCAGGCCACCAATATCTTTCACGCAATAGTAACTTCATTTTTACTATGCCATTGTGATTCTCATGAGCTTTCTCCAAAACTTGCTGCCTCATTGAATTAGGTACAATAACTCTAGAACTCCACAGCAATATATCTTATTCACATTGTAGTTCATTTCTTCTTCTTCTCAGCGCTTCGAATTCACTTGCATCTATATTTGGATCCTTAATCTTAGATTCTGACCAACCTTCCATAACGTACCTTTTGACCTGTTTCAACATTACATCTTGTTCTTGCAAAGTTCGGAAGACATCTTTCAGACGATCCGTGAGTTTGATTGCATTTACAAACTGAATCCCGTCGATATCAACTGTTTCCCCTTGCAATGGCAACCTCGACAACAGATCCGCTACTTCAACATTCTTCTTGTACACAATTTCATATTCATAATTAGCCAAGAACAAACACCAACGTTGAATCCTGGATGAAGCCATAATGGGTATAGCCTTTCCATGTTGAAGTAGTTGTTTTGCGGGTAGTCAATTAGTCCATATTTGAAATTGCTTTCCTTAAATATATTTTCTAAATCTCTTCACGGCAAATATAATTGAAAGAGCTTCCTTTTCATGATGAGGATAAGCCATTTCATGTTGCGAAAGAGTAGTAGATGTACATTCTATTGTTTTCAATTCCCCATTAATTCTATGGCACATCTGAGCTCCTAGTCCATAGCTCGAAGCGTCACATATGATTACTGTATCCTTGCTAGGATCAAACGGAATTAAAGTTTCGGATGACTGCAGTGCTTCCTTAACCTTTTTGAACTGACTTTCACAGTCATCACTCCAATTCCAATGCACATTCCTCTTTAATAAATTGTACAAGGCTGGAATCAGTATAGCCATATTTGGAATGCACCTTCGAAAAAAATTAATGCCTCCCAAAAACGACTTCAATTCCTTCACGTCATGCGGACTTGGACAATTAAGCAATGCTTCAATCTTGCGCTGGCATGGTTTAATTCCTTCCGCAGAGAGTTCATATCCTAAGTATTGATTGGATGATTTAATGAACTTGCACTTTTCCAAATTAACCTTAACGTTATATTGTGCTAACCTGTGCATGACCTCAATACATCTGCTAACCGTTTCATTCAGTCCAGATCCACAAATTAGAATATCGTCTTGATATGGAATTACATAATGCAGACCTTGCAATATCTGTTCAATTACTCTCTGAAATATTTGAGACGAAATTTTAACTCCAAACGGTAATCTTGTGTGTTGTAATAATCCCCATGGCGTGTTCATTACAAGCAACCTTTTTGCTTTTTCACTCAAAGCTATTTGCCAATAAGCTTTTTGCAAATCCAAACTAACAAATACGGCATTTCCTCTAACTTTCTGGAAAATATCCTCTAACAGTGGTAGGGGATAAGAAGCATTTTCTACATATTTGTTCAATGTACTTTTTAGATCGCAACAAATGCGTAAATCTCCATTTTTCTTTTTAATGACAACCATCGGACTGGCCCATTCACTAGTATTGACTTTTTCATAAATGCCATTTTCTACCAATTTATCCAATTCGGACTTTACTTTATCTTTAATTCCATAAGGTACATTGTAAAATCTCTTAAAAATTGGAGTTGCGTCAGGTTTTAATGGAATATCAGCTCTAAAATCTTTTATAGGCAAGCTTATATCGCCATCAAATGTAGAATGAAATTCTTCCTTTATAATATCAACGATCCCTTGTACATTATTAGTTTTTATACAATTGTCACATTTATTTAATATATGCTTGACATTACGAACATCAGAGTTCATTGCATTATTTCCTGTGACATTGTGTGCAATAACATCAGACTGCGGAGAACAAGTTCCCCTTGCACAAATTTCAATCAACTCACAATGTAACTTGGGTATCATAATTTGAATCCAACTTCTTCCTAAAAGCGGATATTCTAAATGATAGTTAATTATGTACAAATCTAGACGATAGAACTGATTTCTCCACGCAACATTCACATTAACTTTTCCCAGTATTATTATCAGCACCTTTCAATGTACAGTTAGGTTCAGACATTTGTACATTATGCAGAAACTTTTGATAAAAATCTTTACTAGCTACAGATGCATAGGATCCAGTGTCAATCTCAAACTTGGCTTCATGACCATGTACATTAATATCTATTAAATATGTACGCTGGTTAATGTTGGAATCTAGTTCCCTTGTACACACTATTATATCATTTTCCGAATCGTTGACCACATGTTGTGATGATTGAAGTTTGGATGCATGATCCACGATTTCTTCTTTATCAACTTTACTATTAAAGTTGATTTGAGTATCATTAGAATGCGTAAAAATAGTGGCAATAAATAAATCTTGAGTTGCAGCTGTGTTTGTTGGACTAGCTTCAGAGTTAGGTGCGGATTCTAACTCAGTTGTATGAGCAACAAATTTGTTATTGAGTTCATAATTTGTGGATTTCCTGCGTTCAATGTTAATCCTTTTATAACATTTCAAATAATTATGGCCTTGCTTCCCACAAAACGAACAAAAACTTCCTTCCTTTGGACTTTGATTTATATGATTTTGAATTATTACCTTGACCATGAAGATTACTTTGCTAATTGCTAAATTTGGATGCATCTCATTTTTACGTGAAACGTTATTCGCTTCATGAAATCTTCTGTCATTGCCCTTGCACTTAATATTATTCATTGTGCCTTTTAAGTTCACTTCACGGTAATAATCCTTCATATCACACTCGAGTTTTTCCATTTGTCTAGCTAACTCAAAAGCTTTCTGGAATTCCATGATATTTTCTGCTATTATTTTCTTCCTAATAACGTCAGACCTTAAACCGCTCACGAACGTGTCAAGCAATGCAATAGGTAAAAACTCACCATATCCACATGCTTCACCTATCTTTCGGAGCCTTCTTGTAAAATCTTCAACCTTCTCCACATCCAATTGCGTACATTTTCTTAACTTTAGGCGTTGCACTATAAAATTACTACTTGGATTGTAATAAGAAATAAGCCTATCAGAAATTTCTTTGAACGATTTCTTCTCTGGTAGTATTGAAGAGAACAACTCGCGTAACACTTCATAAGGTTTGGCGCCAATTACAGATATGAATCTAGGAACTTTGCTTTCCTCAGATATGTTGAAAACTCGGCAATAATTATCATATCTTTCCAAATAAGAGTTAATGGTTCCTTCATCTGGATCATATTTGTCAAATCTTGGCACATACGCCATGATGCCTACCGCAACGATTAAATCCAATTAATCATAGACAAAACTCACCTAAATCTGTACTACGCTGTTAAATATTTTTCTCGTCGCCATTTAATACATCTGTTGTGTATTTGGTACACACGCAGATTTCACACAAGGTGTCGAATATATTGTCAATGATAAGCACTCATAATTCAACAATATTTAATTGATCACAAAATTCCATTCAACAAACTATAATGAACTCCATTTATACAAGACAAAACACAATCTGTTTTTAACAACATCTTGACAACTCAAAGGTTTTATAAACCATACAGACTATTAACGCAATAAGCGTCACACATACGACAGGAACCATCTCGGTATGTGTGTTTATCAATTTCTTCTGATCAGGATCAAACCATCTGTGTACCAGAAGTGCTTTTACGAAGCTGTCACACATACACGAGATGGACAATCCACTCGCCAAAGCTAGATTCAAGCTGTGGGCTGCGAACTGGACACAGACAGTTCTCGAATATTTCTCTCTGATTCGAGCCTGAACACTACTAATGTGTCTTGTCCTCCCATGTTTGCAGCTATTATAAAAGCAGAAACCCACCAAATTGTTCATATTCAGGCCTAAGCACTCGCAAGTGTTCAAAATTATCTGTCACAGCTTCCGCAGTCTCACACATCGGCACGAAACAAAGGAAGTCTTCTAGAATACAGTTGGATCGCGAAACAATTAATGCACAGTGAAAACCCTTCCCTTCCCAACACATCTAATGTTTCGTCTCCCAATATGGTTAAATGCTTACTTATTTATCTCCAGTGATGTGCCCAAGGGAGGGTTGGTGGGGTCATAGCCCCATTTGAACGTCAAAGACAGGAAAAGATGGCAAAATGAGGACTGACCACCAAAAATAGTATACGTAACCACTTTCCCTTCCGAAAATCCTTGGAACGCCACTCGTTATCTCGGACACATTTTTTGAAATCAAGTCCCCAGAAGTTTTTATGATTTCGTATTGGAGACTGAAGTAAAGCGCCTTGTACACGATCAAATAAATCGTGAACAAGTCCTTGAATTGAACGCTTAAAAGGAAATGAAGTCAGAAATAACGCAATTTTTCTCATTGGATTCAAGGTCCGGTCAAAGTATATCTATTTAGGAATGGTTCTAATTAACGCATATTTATCCTCATTATATTCTAGAATGTTCCGCAGATAAACGATTCATAGATATTGCCAGTAGTTCGACTCCTCTTATTCAAGAACATTCCCTCTCGCGTCTTCCAGAGATTAGAAATTACAACGAATCGCCCTACGTGTGGAGCTACCTTTGTTGTGCAGCTTCCAAATACTGACAAGTCTCTACATAGTGCTCAAGTTCACTGCGACAACACTGAAAGCTCAAGTAAAGTTTACGTGCAATATTATCAACAACAGGGTAATTCTCCGTCTTGCTTTCATAAGTATTTCTCTCCTTAAATTATCGTCACATTATTCAAGAAGATAAAAACCTAATTTTATGTAGTATAAACTGAAAAATTACCTAATGGGGCTCGAGCCACCTGATCCCCATCTTGGATACGCGCTAGTAACAATAACAGGGTTATAGAACATTCTCAGTCATATTATTGACGAAGCCGAAAGCCTAATTTTATCTAATGTAAACTGAAAAATATCCTGGAGAGAGGGGGGGGGATCAAGCCCCCTATACCCCACTTTGGAAGCGTGCTATTATCAATAATAGGGTTACAGAACATTCTCCGTCTTGCCTTGATAATTATTTCTCTCCTTAAATTATCGTCACATTATCTTATTTCACACAACAAGAAACCAAAATCCTCATTTTATCTAGTTTAAACCGAAAACTTTTGCCTGTCCTACTGTATTTCTTGCGTTGTTCGGGCACAAAGCAACAGCACAATTGCTCGGCATTATCCTCAAATGTTATTGTTGTTGAAAAAAATTCTCCACTACCACACAAGAGCTACAGGAAAAGGAAACACAAGGCACTTTCACGTTCCCTCACACAAATGCAGATCCTATAACAAGCGGAAAGGTCTGTGACAGCGTCAGTTCTGTCCCGTGAGTGACGTCAGGGTTGGGAACGCCCACGACCCTCTTTTTTCAGCTTCGGGAGGGAAGACTGCGCTACTTTCTCAACTATATTATATACTTACTTTGCAACCACCCGTCCCCCTAGTCTGGCTGCAGATCTACACGCCCCCCTGGTGGCCCGCGTGGGAGGGAGGCCAGGAGTCGGTAGGTAAGCCAGGGCCCAATATTGGGCTGTAGCGCTATAGCGTTACTTTACTACTACTGATCAAATAGCAAATATTAGAAAATTTATATAAATGAAAATAATAATAAAGAAATTTCATAAAAATAAAAATGCATAAAAATTAAAAGAAATGTAAAAATGGAGGTCATCATATCCTAATGTTTTGAATAACGTTATTGTTGTATCAAATTCTCGATATATTTTTTAAAAAATATCTTCGAATCTTCTCTTGGCAATTTACGACAGACGTCCGAGTTTAGACTGCGAAATCCCAAATAGAGGACAAATGTTTCCCATAGACGTCACGATACCGTTAAAGACGTGCTTAAATAAAACCATGCATGTTATATAAGGAGGTTATCAGCGAGTGGCTTGTTGGTCTAGGGGTATGATTCTCGCTTAGGGTGCGAGAGGTCCCGGGTTCAAATCCCGGACAAGCCCATATTTTCCTGTTCTGTCTTGTATTGCATACAGGATAGAAGGATAGAGAATGCTGTTCTTTGAAACTGAAAATAAATCATTAAGAAACGTTGTTTGCCTTGATGTCCTCCGTGCGACCTGGAAATCTGTGGGCATTGAGTAGCAGTTGCACGCTCTCCGGAAGTACAGCAGGACAATGCAACATCAGTGTGAACGTTTTGAGCTTTCAAATAATAAAAATATTTTAAAAACCGAGTTCGAGTAGGAGCGAGCATTAGAGATTCAATGCAGGAACTTTCCCACTGAACGATCGCGACCTACGAGGCCTCCCGCTTTGCTTACACCCTCCTTTTCGTTCCTCTTACAATGCTTCAGTACCGCTGAATGTTCTGCAGTCCACACGGGCATACGAACTCGTCCGTTCACAAGTACGGTCGCTTGTCAAGGTCTGCTGTAATGTGCAGCCGACGGCAAAGGGGAGTAGGCCAATTATCCAACATCATGTTCACTGAGTCTGTTTTCCACATTTCGTAGGTATTAAGCCTGCATTCGTGGGCGTAGTGATTAGCACATCGCACATCGTTCGAATCCTGACCTGGGCACGGATGTTTGTGAGTATCCATTCATCAATTTCATGATATCATCACCAATACCCATTTTCGCAATTTGCCAGAAGTGGCATAAAAGCGAAGTAAAATAAAGCAAATCAATCAATCGAAGGTATTAAATTGAATAAAAAATGGCAAAGAACAAAAAAGTACATTGCTTTTGCATCAACATAATTCCACCCCTTAAAACAATATTGACTGTAGAATAAAAAAAGAGAAGAAAAAGTACATACCAAGAATGATTTGTGTTCTTTCATAATCCTTATTCAGATTGATATGAAATGAATCCGAAATAATTTATAAGAGCCTACAATCCATATGGAGAAAGCTGCCGCACAACCTGTTTATCCCAACGCGCTGACGTCAGAGACTTGACACGAAGAATGAGTCGCACAATATCGCCGATGGCGTACCATGCTGCTAGAAATGGATACATACTTTGTTTGTTGTTACAGGCGGCTCGTTGGTCTAGGAGTATGATTCTCGCTTTGGGTGCGAGAGGTCCTGGGTTCAAATCCCGGACGAGCCCGGCTTTTTCCTCTTGCACAAGCAGCCGAAGAAAGCGAAATCGTGTTGAATATATACAGGGTATCCCCAAAATAAGTAGCATAACTTCAGGAACGTGATTCTCACATGTAAACAATTTAAATAGTTTGCATAAACATAGGTAGTTCCGGGAATCCTTAGTTTCCGAGTTGTAGGCATTCAAAACACGTGCTAACCCGAATGTCAATGTCTCCCACGTGAAGATAAAGACGTTCCGGTTGACACTGAATTCTTCACAGTATCCTAGAGGAGATGTTCAAAATGTCCACCTCCTGCCTCAAGGCAGGAATTGCCTACCTTCGCGTGTTGATTTGAGGAGTTGCATTCACAGTATCCAGAATTTCTTCTCCCTTCGCAGGAGTTGTAAATCGTTGTCGTTCTCTCGTGGCAGCACGAAATGAAAAATCCCTTGATTCACATAGCGGTGGATGGATTCTCACAAATGTTTTCTTATCTGGAAATTTCCGTTGTGGGAACCTTTCCTGGTACAAACGAAGAGCCTCTCCAGAGTATTGCCTTCCGCCAAAGCATTCATGAAGAGCATATCTTCTCTCTTCTGGTTTGTGTACATGGTTTCATTAGCGTCATTCAACATATACAACTACCAAAAGTACTATCAGATTGTGTTCAACAGCATCTTGTGTCGCAGGAAACCACCTGTGGTAGATAACGACATTCCGATAAACATGCGTTGTGAAAGCCTACAACTCTGAAACCAAGTATTTCTGGACGAATGTTTATATAAACTATTTTAATTGTTTACATGCGAGGAACACATTCCTGGAGTTACTCCGATTATTTTTGGGTCACCCTGTAAAATGAGATATCGTCCCTTCAGAAGTTCGCTTTTCCATGATCTTTGTTAGACTACAAAAAGGGTGGGCTCTTAACTATGGATCAAATTCAAATTCTTCACTTCCGTTGGCAAAGTTCAAACTCCTAATTTGGGTTCAGTCTCTGGGTTTTCGGCCTGTGTGTAGGACCTGTGGCAACCCACCATCGTGAGGAACTTGGGGAGCTTGGAGTGAGTGAGCGTAATCCGGTCCTGAAGTCCTGCAATGGCTGGGGTTTGGTCGGGCCGACCACCCAGGGAGGTGCAGTCTGGCGTTCGGAAAAGTTCGGAACCATTCGTAAACCTCCACGTGTGACGTCAGCCACGGGACATGTCAAAGACGAGCACCAGCAAAGGCATAGGAATTCACACTTATTCCGTGTTGTCGGAAATAAAGTTGTTTTAAAAATCGAATGAATGTTCTGGCGTGTGTGTATAAGTAAATGTAAATGTATAGAGCAGACTATATCTAGTAAACTGTGTCGCTGAAAGTTAACTATCAATAGAATTACATGTAATGAAAAGCGGGAAAGCCGGCTCGGAGGTGGAGCAGAGAGGTTTGTTCAGAATTTTCTATTTGAGTGGTGTAAATTCGTGTTTATGGGGGGTGAAAAGTTATACTTAGAGCCAAAATTACCACAAAGTTGTCCTTTCTAAAACATTGTGTGGGGTGTTAGGGCGAAGTTATTGGATAAATCAGTAACCCACCAAATTGTTCACATTCAGGCCTAAGCACTCGCAAGTGTTCAAAATTATCTGTCACAGCTTCCGCAGTCTCACACATCGGCACGAAACAAAGGAAGTCTTCTAGAATACGGTTGGATCGCAAAACAATTAATGCACAGTGAAAACACTTCCGTTCCCAACACATCTAATGTTTCGTCTCCCAATATGGTTAAATGCTTACTTATTTATCTCCAGTGATGTGCCCAAGGGAGGGTTGGTGGGGTCATAGCCCCATTTGAACGTCAAAGACAGGAAAAGATGGCAAAATGAGGACTGACCACCAAAAATAGTATACGTAACCACTTTCCCTTCCGAAAATCCTTGGAACGCCACTCGTTATCTCGGACACATTTTTTGAAATCAAGTCCCCAGTAGTTTTTATGATTTCGTATTGGAGACTGAAGTAAAGCGCCTTGTACACGATCAAATAAATCGTGAACAAGTCCTTGAATTGAACGCTTAAAAGGAAATGAAGTCAGAAATAACGCAATTTTTCTCATTGGATTCAAGGTCCGGTCAAAGTATATCTATTTAGGAATGGTTCTAATTAACGCATATTTATCCTCATTATATTCTAGAATGTTCCGCAGATAAACGATTCATAGATATTGCCAGTAGTTCGACTCCTCTTATTCAAGAACATTCCCTCTCGCGTCTTCCAGAGATTAGAAATTACAACGAATCGCCCTACGTGTGGAGCTACCTTTGTTGTGCAGCTTCCAAATACTGACAAGTCTCTACATAGTGCTCAAGTTCACTGCGACAACACTGAAAGCTCAAGTAAAGTTTACGTGCAATATTATCAACAACAGGGTAATTCTCCGTCTTGCTTTCATAAGTATTTCTCTCCTTAAATTATCGTCACATTATTCAAGAAGATAAAAACCTAATTTTATGTAGTATAAACTGAAAAATTACCTAATGGGGCTCGAGCCACCTGATCCCCATCTTGGATACGCGCTAGTAACAATAACAGGGTTATAGAACATTCTCAGTCATATTATTGACGAAGCCGAAAGCCTAATTTTATCTAATGTAAACTGAAAAATATCCTGGAGAGAGGGGGGGGGGTCAAGCCCCCTATACCCCACTTTGGAAGCGTGCTATTATCAATAACAGGGTTACAGAACATTCTCCGTCTTGCCTTGATAATTATTTCTCTCCTTAAATTATCGTCACATTATCTTATTTCACACAACAAGAAACCAAAATCCTCATTTTATCTAGTTTAAACCGAAAACTTTTGCCTGTCCTACTGTATTTCTTGCGTTGTTCGGGCACAAAGCAACAGCACAATTGCTCGGCATTATCCTCAAATGTTATTGTTGTTGAAAAAAATTCTCCACTATCACACAAGAGTTACAGGAAAAGGAAACACAAGGCACTTTCACGTTCCCTCACACAAATGCAGATCCTATAACAAGCGGAAAGGTCTGTGACAGCGTCAGTTCTGTCCCGTGAGTGACGTCAGGGTTGGGAACGCCCACGACCCTCTTTTTTCAGCTTCGGGAGGGAAGACTGCGCTACTTTCTCAACTATATTATATACTTACTTTGCGACCACCCGTCCCCCTAGTCTGGCTGCAGATCTACACGCCCCCCTGGTGGCCCGCGTGGGAGGGAGGCCAGGAGTCGGTAGGTAAGCCAGGGCCCAATATTGGGCTGTAGCGCTATAGCGTTACTTTACTACTACTGATCAAATAGCAAATATTAGAAAATTAATATAAATGAAAATAATAATAAAGAAATTTCATAAAAATAAAAATGCATAAAAATTAAAAGAAATGTAAAAATGGAGGTCATCATATCCTAATGTTTTGAATAACGTTATTGTTGTATCAAATTCTCGATATATTTTTTAAAAAATATCTTCGAATCTTCTCTTGGCAATTTACGACAGACGTCCGAGTTTAGACTGCGAAATCCCAAATAGAGGACAAATGTTTCCCATAGACGTCACGATACCGTTAAAGACGTGCTTAAATAAAACCATGCATGTTATATAAGGAGGTTATCAGCGAGTGGCTTGTTGGTCTAGGGGTATGATTCTCGCTTAGGGTGCGAGAGGTCCCGGGTTCAAATCCCGGACAAGCCCATATTTTCCTGTTCTGTCTTGTATTGCATACAGGATAGAAGGATAGAGAATGCTGTTCTTTGAAACTGAAAATAAATCATTAAGAAACGTTGTTTGCCTTGATGTCCTCCGTGCGACCTGGAAATCTGTGGGCATTGAGTAGCAGTTGCACGCTCTCCGGAAGTACAGCAGGACAATGCAACATCAGTGTGAACGTTTTGAGCTTTCAAATAATAAAAATATTTTAAAAACCGAGTTCGAGTAGGAGCGAGCATTAGAGATTCAATGCAGGAACTTTCCCACTGAACGATCGCGACCTACGAGGCCTCCCGCTTTGCTTACACCCTCCTTTTCGTTCCTCTTACAATGCTTCAGTACCGCTGAATGTTCTGCAGTCCACACGGGCATACGAACTCGTCCGTTCACAAGTACGGTCGCTTGTCAAGGTCTGCTGTAATGTGCAGCCGACTGCAAAGGGGAGTAGGCCAATTATCCAACATCATGTTCACTGAGTCTGTTTTCCACATTTCGTAGGTATTAAGCCTGCATTCGTGGGCGTAGTGATTAGCACATCGCACATCGTTCGAATCCTGACCTGGGCACGGATGTTTGTGAGTATCCATTCATCAATTTCATGATATCATCACCAATACCCATTTTCGCAATTTGCCAGAAGTGGCATAAAAGCGAAGTAAAATAAAGCAAATCAATCAATCGAAGGTATTAAATTGAATAAAAAATGGCAAAGAACAAAAAAGTACATTGCTTTTGCATCAACATAATTCCACCCCTTAAAACAATATTGACTGTAGAATAAAAAAAGAGAAGAAAAAGTACATACCAAGAATGATTTGTGTTCTTTCATAATCCTTATTCAGATTGATATGAAATGAATCCGAAATAATTTATAAGAGCCTACAATCCATATGGAGAAAGTTGCCGCACAACCTGTTTATCCCAACGCGCTGACGTCAGAGACTTGACTCGAAGAATGAGTCGCACAATATCGCCGATGGCGTACCATGCTGCTAGAAATGGATACATACTTTGTTTGTTGTTACAGGCGGCTCGTTGGTCTAGGAGTATGATTTTCGCTTTGGGTGCGAGAGGTCCTGGGTTCAAATCCCGGACGAGCCCGGCTTTTTCCTTTTGCACAAGCAGCCGAAGAAAGCGAAATCGTGTTGAATATATACAGGGTATCCCCAAAATAAGTAGCATAACTTCAGGAACGTGATTCTCACATGTAAACAATTTAAATAGTTTGCATAAACATAGGTAGTTCCGGGAATCCTTAGTTTCCGAGTTGTAGGCATTCAAAACACGTGCTAACCCGAATGTCAATGTCTCCCACGTGAAGATAAAGACGTTCCGGTTGACACTGAATTCTTCACAGTATCCTAGAGGAGATGTTCAAAATGTGCACCTCCTGCCTCAAGGCAGGAATTGCCTACCTTCGCGTGTTGATTTGAGGAGTTGCATTCACAGTATCCAGAATTTCTTCTCCCTTCGCAGGAGTTGTAAATCGTTGTCGTTCTCTCGTGGCAGCACGAAATGAAAAATCCCTTGATTCACATAGCGGTGGATGGATTCTCACAAATGTTTTCTTATCTGGAAATTTCCGTTGTGGGAACCTTTCCTGGTACAAACGAAGAGCCTCTCCAGAGTATTGCCTTCCGCCAAAGCATTCATGAAGAGCATATCTTCTCTCTTTTGGTTTGTGTACATGGTTTCATTAGCGTCATTCAACATATACAACTACCAAAAGTACTATCAGATTGTGTTCAACAGCATCTTGTGTCGCAGGAAACCACCTGTGGTAGATAACGACATTCCGATAAACATGCGTTGTGAAAGCCTACAACTCTGAAACCAAGTATTTCTGGACGAATGTTTATATAAACTATTTTAATTGTTTACATGCGAGGAACACATTCCTGGAGTTACTCCGATTATTTTTGGGTCACCCTGTAAAATGAGATATCGTCCCTTCAGAAGTTCGCTTTTCCATGATCTTTGTTAGACTACAAAAAGGGTGGGCTCTTAACTATGGATCAAATTCAAATTCTTCACTTCCGTTGGCAAAGTTCAAACTCCTAATTTGGGTTCAGTCTCTGGGTTTTCGGCCTGTGTGTAGGACCTGTGGCAACCCACCATCGTGAGGAACTTGGGGAGCTTGGAGTGAGTGAGCGTAATCCGGTCCTGAAGTCCTGCAATGGCTGGGGTTTGGTCGGGCCGACCACCCAGGGAGGTGCAGTCTGGCGTTCGGAAAAGTTCGGAACCATTCGTAAACCTCCACGTGTGACGTCAGCCACGGGACATGTCAAAGACGAGCACCAGCAAAGGCATAGGAATTCACACTTATTCCGTGTTGTCGGAAATAAAGTTGTTTTAAAAATCGAATGAATGTTCTGGCGTGTGTGTATAAGTAAATGTAAATGTATAGAGCAGACTATATCTAGTAAACTGTGTCGCTGAAAGTTAACTATCAATAGAATTACATGTAATGAAAAGCGGGAAAGCCGGCTCGGAGGTGGAGCAGAGAGGTTTGTTCAGAATTTTCTATTTGAGTGTTGTAAATTCGTGTTTATGGGGGGTGAAAAGTTATACTTAGAGCCAAAATTACCACAAAGTTGTCCTTTCTAAAACATTGTGTGGGGTGTTAGGGCGAAGTTATTGGATAAATCAGTAACCCACCAAATTGTTCACATTCAGGCCTAAGCACTCGCAAGTGTTCAAAACTATCTGTCACAGCTTCCGCAGTCTCACACATCGGCACGAAACAAAGGAAGTCTTCTAGAATACGGTTGGATCGCAAAACAATTAATGCACAGTGAAAACACTTCCGTTCCCAACACATCTAATGTTTCGTCTCCCAATATGGTTAAATGCTTACTTATTTATCTCCAGTGATGTGCCCAAGGGAGGGTTGGTGGGGTCATAGCCCCATTTGAACGTCAAAGACAGGAAAAGATGGCAAAATGAGGACTGACCACCAAAAATAGTATACGTAACCACTTTCCCTTCCGAAAATCCTTGGAACGCCACTCGTTATCTCGGACACATTTTTTGAAATCAAGTCCCCAGTAGTTTTTATGATTTCGTATTGGAGACTGAAGTAAAGCGCCTTGTACACGATCAAATAAATCGTGAACAAGTCCTTGAATTGAACGCTTAAAAGGAAATGAAGTCAGAAATAACGCAATTTTTCTCATTGGATTCAAGGTCCGGTCAAAGTATATCTATTTAGGAATGGTTCTAATTAACGCATATTTATCCTCATTATATTCTAGAATGTTCCGCAGATAAACGATTCATAGATATTGCCAGTAGTTCGACTCCTCTTATTCAAGAACATTCCCTCTCGCGTCTTCCAGAGATTAGAAATTACAACGAATCGCCCTACGTGTGGAGCTACCTTTGTTGTGCAGCTTCCAAATACTGACAAGTCTCTACATAGTGCTCAAGTTCACTGCGACAACACTGAAAGCTCAAGTAAAGTTTACGTGCAATATTATCAACAACAGGGTAATTCTCCGTCTTGCTTTCATAAGTATTTCTCTCCTTAAATTATCGTCACATTATTCAAGAAGATAAAAACCTAATTTTATGTAGTATAAACTGAAAAATTACCTAATGGGGCTCGAGCCACCTGATCCCCATCTTGGATACGCGCTAGTAACAATAACAGGGTTATAGAACATTCTCAGTCATATTATTGACGAAGCCGAAAGCCTAATTTTATCTAATGTAAACTGAAAAATATCCTGGAGAGAGGGGGGGGGTCAAGCCCCCTATACCCCACTTTGGAAGCGTGCTATTATCAATAACAGGGTTACAGAACATTCTCCGTCTTGCCTTGATAATTATTTCTCTCCTTAAATTATCGTCACATTATCTTATTTCACACAACAAGAAACCAAAATCCTCATTTTATCTAGTTTAAACCGAAAACTTTTGCCTGTCCTACTGTATTTCTTGCGTTGTTCGGGCACAAAGCAACAGCACAATTGCTCGGCATTATCCTCAAATGTTATTGTTGTTGAAAAAAATTCTCCACTATCACACAAGAGTTACAGGAAAAGGAAACACAAGGCACTTTCACGTTCCCTCACACAAATGCAGATCCTATAACAAGCGGAAAGGTCTGTGACAGCGTCAGTTCTGTCCCGTGAGTGACGTCAGGGTTGGGAACGCCCACGACCCCCTTTTTTCAGCTTCGGGAGGGAAGACTGCGCTACTTTCTCAACTATATTATATACTTACTTTGCGACCACCCGTCCCCCTAGTCTGGCTGCAGATCTACACGCCCCCCTGGTGGCCCGCGTGGGAGGGAGGCCAGGAGTCGGTAGGTAAGCCAGGGCCCAATATTGGGCTGTAGCGCTATAGCGTTACTTTACTACTACTGATCAAATAGCAAATATTAGAAAATTAATATAAATGAAAATAATAATAAAGAAATTTCATAAAAATAAAAATGCATAAAAATTAAAAGAAATGTAAAAATGGAGGTCATCATATCCTAATGTTTTGAATAACGTTATTGTTGTATCAAATTCTCGATATATTTTTTAAAAAATATCTTCGAATCTTCTCTTGGCAATTTACGACAGACGTCCGAGTTTAGACTGCGAAATCCCAAATAGAGGACAAATGTTTCCCATAGACGTCACGATACCGTTAAAGACGTGCTTAAATAAAACCATGCATGTTATATAAGGAGGTTATCAGCGAGTGGCTTGTTGGTCTAGGGGTATGATTCTCGCTTAGGGTGCGAGAGGTCCCGGGTTCAAATCCCGGACAAGCCCATATTTTCCTGTTCTGTCTTGTATTGCATACAGGATAGAAGGATAGAGAATGCTGTTCTTTGAAACTGAAAATAAATCATTAAGAAACGTTGTTTGCCTTGATGTCCTCCGTGCGACCTGGAAATCTGTGGGCATTGAGTAGCAGTTGCACGCTCTCCGGAAGTACAGCAGGACAATGCAACATCAGTGTGAACGTTTTGAGCTTTCAAATAATAAAAATATTTTAAAAACCGAGTTCGAGTAGGAGCGAGCATTAGAGATTCAATGCAGGAACTTTCCCACTGAACGATCGCGACCTACGAGGCCTCCCGCTTTGCTTACACCCTCCTTTTCGTTCCTCTTACAATGCTTCAGTACCGCTGAATGTTCTGCAGTCCACACGGGCATACGAACTCGTCCGTTCACAAGTACGGTCGCTTGTCAAGGTCTGCTGTAATGTGCAGCCGACTGCAAAGGGGAGTAGGCCAATTATCCAACATCATGTTCACTGAGTCTGTTTTCCACATTTCGTAGGTATTAAGCCTGCATTCGTGGGCGTAGTGATTAGCACATCGCACATCGTTCGAATCCTGACCTGGGCACGGATGTTTGTGAGTATCCATTCATCAATTTCATGATATCATCACCAATACCCATTTTCGCAATTTGCCAGAAGTGGCATAAAAGCGAAGTAAAATAAAGCAAATCAATCAATCGAAGGTATTAAATTGAATAAAAAATGGCAAAGAACAAAAAAGTACATTGCTTTTGCATCAACATAATTCCACCCCTTAAAACAATATTGACTGTAGAATAAAAAAAGAGAAGAAAAAGTACATACCAAGAATGATTTGTGTTCTTTCATAATCCTTATTCAGATTGATATGAAATGAATCCGAAATAATTTATAAGAGCCTACAATCCATATGGAGAAAGTTGCCGCACAACCTGTTTATCCCAACGCGCTGACGTCAGAGACTTGACTCGAAGAATGAGTCGCACAATATCGCCGATGGCGTACCATGCTGCTAGAAATGGATACATACTTTGTTTGTTGTTACAGGCGGCTCGTTGGTCTAGGAGTATGATTTTCGCTTTGGGTGCGAGAGGTCCTGGGTTCAAATCCCGGACGAGCCCGGCTTTTTCCTTTTGCACAAGCAGCCGAAGAAAGCGAAATCGTGTTGAATATATACAGGGTATCCCCAAAATAAGTAGCATAACTTCAGGAACGTGACTCTCACATGTAAACAATTTAAATAGTTTGCATAAACATAGGTAGTTCCGGGAATCCTTAGTTTCCGAGTTGTAGGCATTCAAAACACGTGCTAACCCGAATGTCAATGTCTCCCACGTGAAGATAAAGACGTTCCGGTTGACACTGAATTCTTCACAGTATCCTAGAGGAGATGTTCAAAATGTGCACCTCCTGCCTCAAGGCAGGAATTGCCTACCTTCGCGTGTTGATTTGAGGAGTTGCATTCACAGTATCCAGAATTTCTTCTCCCTTCGCAGGAGTTGTAAATCGTTGTCGTTCTCTCGTGGCAGCACGAAATGAAAAATCCCTTGATTCACATAGCGGTGGATGGATTCTCACAAATGTTTTCTTATCTGGAAATTTCCGTTGTGGGAACCTTTCCTGGTACAAACGAAGAGCCTCTCCAGAGTATTGCCTTCCGCCAAAGCATTCATGAAGAGCATATCTTCTCTCTTTTGGTTTGTGTACATGGTTTCATTAGCGTCATTCAACATATACAACTACCAAAAGTACTATCAGATTGTGTTCAACAGCATCTTGTGTCGCAGGAAACCACCTGTGGTAGATAACGACATTCCGATAAACATGCGTTGTGAAAGCCTACAACTCTGAAACCAAGTATTTCTGGACGAATGTTTATATAAGCTATTTTAATTGTTTACATGCGAGGAACACATTCCTGGAGTTACTCCGATTATTTTTGGGTCACCCTGTAAAATGAGATATCGTCCCTTCAGAAGTTCGCTTTTCCATGATCTTTGTTAGACTACAAAAAGGGTGGGCTCTTAACTATGGATCAAATTCAAATTCTTCACTTCCGTTGGCAAAGTTCAAACTCCTAATTTGGGTTCAGTCTCTGGGTTTTCGGCCTGTGCGTAGGACCTGTGGCAACCCACCATCGTGAGGAACTTGGGGAGCTTGGAGTGAGTGAGCGTAATCCGGTCCTGAAGTCCTGCAATGGCTGGGGTTTGGTCGGGCCGACCACCCAGGGAGGTGCAGTCTGGCGTTCGGAAAAGTTCGGAACCATTCGTAAACCTCCACGGGTGACGTCAGCCACGGGACATGTCAAAGACGAGCACCAGCAACGGCATAGGAATTCACACTTCTTCCGTGTTGTCGGAAATAAAGTTGTTTTAAAAATCGAATGAATGTTCTGGCGTGTGTGTATAAGTAAATGTAAATGTATAGAGCAGACTATATCTAGTAAACTGTGTCGCTGAAAGTTAACTATCAATAGAATTACATGTAATGAAAAGCGGGAAAGTCGGCTCGGAGGTGGAGCAGAGAGGTTTGTTCAGAATTTTCTATTTGAGTGGTGTAAATTCGTGTTTATGGGGGGTGAAAAGTTATACTTAGAGCCAAAATTACCACAAAGTTGTCCTTTCTAAAACATTGTGTGGGGTGTTAGGGCGAAGTTATTGGATAAATCAGTAACCCACCAAATTGTTCATATTCAGGCCTAAGCACTCGCAAGTGTTCAAAATTATCTGTCACAGCTTCCGCAGTCTGACACATCGGCACGAAACAAAGGAAGTCTTCTAGAATACAGTTGGATCGCAAAACAATTAATGCACAGTGAAAACACTTCCGTTCCCAACACATCTAATGTTTCGTCTCCCAATATGGTTAAATGCTTACTTATTTATCTCCAGTGATGTGCCCAAGGGAGGGTTGGTGGGGTCATAGCCCCATTTGAACGTCAAAGACAGGAAAAGATGGCAAAATGAGGACTGACCACCAAAAATAGTATACGTAACCACTTTCCCTTCCGAAAATCCTTGGAACGCCACTCGTTATCTCGGACACATTTTTTGAAATCAAGTCCCCAGAAGTTTTTATGATTTCGTATTGGAGACTGAAGTAAAGCGCCTTGTACACGATCAAATAAATCGTGAACAAGTCCTTGAATTGAACGCTTAAAAGGAAATGAAGTCAGAAATAACGCAATTTTTCTCATTGGATTCAAGGTCCGGTCAAAGTATATCTATTTAGGAATGGTTCTAATTAACGCATATTTATCCTCATTATATTCTAGAATGTTCCGCAGATAAACGATTCATAGATATTGCCAGTAGTTCGACTCCTCTTATTCAAGAACATTCCCTCTCGCGTCTTCCAGAGATTAGAAATTACAACGAATCGCCCTACGTGTGGAGCTACCTTTGTTGTGCAGCTTCCAAATACTGACAAGTCTCTACATAGTGCTCAAGTTCACTGCGACAACACTGAAAGCTCAAGTAAAGTTTACGTGCAATATTATCAACAACAGGGTAATTCTCCGTCTTGCTTTCATAAGTATTTCTCTCCTTAAATTATCGTCACATTATTCAAGAAGATAAAAACCTAATTTTATGTAGTATAAACTGAAAAATTACCTAATGGGGCTCGAGCCACCTGATCCCCATCTTGGATACGCGCTAGTAACAATAACAGGGTTATAGAACATTCTCAGTCATATTATTGACGAAGCCGAAAGCCTAATTTTATCTAATGTAAACTGAAAAATATCCTGGAGAGAGGGGGGGGTCAAGCCCCCTATACCCCACTTTGGAAGCGTGCTATTATCAATAACAGGGTTACAGAACATTCTCCGTCTTGCCTTGATAATTATTTCTCTCCTTAAATTATCGTCACATTATCTTATTTCACACAACAAGAAACCAAAATCCTCATTTTATCTAGTTTAAACCGAAAACTTTTGCCTGTCCTACTGTATTTCTTGCGTTGTTCGGGCACAAAGCAACAGCACAATTGCTCGGCATTATCCTCAAATGTTATTGTTGTTGAAAAAAATTCTCCACTATCACACAAGAGCTACAGGAAAAGGAAACACAAGGCACTTTCACGTTCCCTCACACAAATGCAGATCCTATAACAAGCGGAAAGGTCTGTGACAGCGTCAGTTCTGTCCCGTGAGTGACGTCAGGGTTGGGAACGCCCACGACCCTCTTTTTTCAGCTTCGGGAGGGAAGACTGCGCTACTTTCTCAACTATATTATATACTTACTTTGCGACCACCCGTCCCCCTAGTCTGGCTGCAGATCTACACGCCCCCCTGGTGGCCCGCGTGGGAGGGAGGCCAGGAGTCGGTAGGTAAGCCAGGGCCCAATATTGGGCTGTAGCGCTATAGCGTTACTTTACTACTACTGATCAAATAGCAAATATTAGAAAATTAATATAAATGAAAATAATAATAAAGAAATTTCATAAAAATAAAAATGCATAAAAATTAAAAGAAATGTAAAAATGGAGGTCATCATATCCTAATGTTTTGAATAACGTTATTGTTGTATCAAATTCTCGATATATTTTTTAAAAAATATCTTCGAATCTTCTCTTGGCAATTTACGACAGACGTCCGAGTTTAGACTGCGAAATCCCAAATAGAGGACAAATGTTTCCCATAGACGTCACGATACCGTTAAAGACGTGCTTAAATAAAACCATGCATGTTATATAAGGAGGTTATCAGCGAGTGGCTTGTTGGTCTAGGGGTATGATTCTCGCTTAGGGTGCGAGAGGTCCCGGGTACAAATCCCGGACAAGCCCATATATTCCTGTTCTGTCTTGTATTGCATACAGGATAGAAGGATAGAGAATGCTGTTCTTTGAAACCAAAAATAAATCATTAAGAAACGTTGTTTGCCTTGATGTCCTCCGTGCGACCTGGAAATCTGTGGGCATTGAGTAGCAGTTGCACGCTCTCCGGAAGTACAGCAGGACAATGCAACATCAGTGTGAACGTTTTGAGCTTTCAAATAATAAAAATATTTTAAAAACCGAGTTCGAGTAGGAGCGAGCATTAGAGATTCAATGCAGGAACTTTCCCACTGAACGATCGCGACCTACGAGGCCTCACGCTTTGCTTACACCCTCCTTTTCGTTCCTCTTACAATGCTTCAGTACCGCTGAATGTTCTGCAGTCCACACGGGCATACGAACTCGTCCGTTCACAAGTACGGTCGCTTATCAAGGTCTGCTGTAATGTGCAGCCGACGGCAAAGGGGAGTAGGCCAATTATCCAACATCATGTTCACTGAGTCTGTTTTCCACATTTCGTAGGTATTAAGCCTGCATTCGTGGGCGTAGTGATTAGCACATCGCACATCGTTCGAATCCTGACCTGGGCACGGATGTTTGTGAGTATCCATTCATCAATTTCATGATATCATCACTAATACCCATTTTCGCAATTTGCCAGAAGTGGCATACAAGCGAAGTAAAATAAAGCAAATCAATCAATCGAAGGTAAAAAATTGAATAAAAAATGGCAATGAACAAAAAAGTACATTGCTTTTGCATCAACATAATTCCACCCCTTAAAACAATATTGACTGTAGAATAAAAAAAGAGAAGAAAAAGTACATACCAAGAATGATTTGTGTTCTTTCATAATCCTTACTCAGATTGATATGAAATGAATCCGAAATAATTTATAAGAGCCTACAATCCATATGGAGAAAGCTGCCGCACAACCTGTTTATCCCAACGCGCTGACGTCAGAGACTTGACTCGAAGAATGAGTCGCACAATATCGCTGATGGCGTACCATGCTGCTAGAAATGGATACATACTTTGTTTGTTGTTACAGGCGGCTCGTTGGTCTAGGGGTATGATTCTCGCTTTGGGTGCGAGAGGTCCCGGGTTCAAATCCCGGACGAGCCCGGCTTTTTCCTTTTGCACAAGCAGCCGATGAAAGCGAAATCGTGTTGAATATATACAGGGTGTCCCCAAAATAAGTAGCATAACTTCAGGAACGTGATTCTCACATGTAAATAATTTAAATAGTTTGCATAAACATAGGTAGTTCCGGGAATCCTTAGTTTCCGAGTTGTAGGCATTCAAAACACGTGCTAACCCGAATGTCAATGTCTCCCACGTGAAGATAAAGACGTTCCGGTTGACACTGAATTCTTCACAGTATCCTAGAGGAGATGTTCAAAATGTGCACCTCCTGTCTCAAGGCAGGAATTGCCTACCTTCGCGTGTTGATTTGAGGAGTTGCATTCACAGTATCCAGAATTTCTTCTCCCTTCGCAGGAGTTGTAAATCGTTGTCGTTCTCTCGTGGCAGCACGAAATGAAAAATCCCTTGATTCACATAGCGGTGGATGGATTCTCACAAATGTTTTCTTATCTGGAAATTTCCGTTGTGGGAACCTTTCCTGGTACAAACGAAGAGCCTCTCCAGAGTATTGCCTTCCGCCAAAGCATTCATGAAGAGCATATCTTCTCTCTTCTGGTTTGTGTACATGGTTTCATTAGCGTCATTCAACATATACAACTACCATAAGTACTATCAGATTGTGTTCAACAGCATCTTGTGTCGCAGGAAACCACCTGTGGTAGATAACGACATTCCGATAAACATGCGTTGTGAAAGCCTACAACTCTGAAACCAAGTATTTCTGGACGAATGTTTATATAAGCTATTTTAATTGTTTACATGCGAGGAACACATTCCTGGAGTTACTCCGATTATTTTTGGGTCACCCTGTAAAATGAGATATCGTCCCTTCAGAAGTTCGCTTTTCCATGATCTTTGTTAGACTACAAAAAGGGTGGGCTCTTAACTATGGATCAAATTCAAATTCTTCACTTCCGTTGGCAAAGTTCAAACTCCTAATTTGGGTTCAGTCTCTGGGTTTTCGGCCTGTGTGTAGGACCTGTGGCAACCCACCATCGTGAGGAACTTGGGGAGCTTGGAGTGAGTGAGCGTAATCCGGTCCTGAAGTCCTGCAATGGCTGGGGTTTGGTCGGGCCGACCACCCAGGGAGGTGCAGTCTGGCGTTCGGAAAAGTTCGGAACCATTCGTAAACCTCCACGGGTGACGTCAGCCACGGGACATGTCAAAGACGAGCACCAGCAACGGCATAGGAATTCACACTTCTTCCGTGTTGTCGGAAATAAAGTTGTTTTAAAAATCGAATGAATGTTCTGGCGTGTGTGTATAAGTAAATGTAAATGTATAGAGCAGACTATATCTAGTAAACTGTGTCGCTGAAAGTTAACTATCAATAGAATTACATGTAATGAAAAGCGGGAAAGCCGGCTCGGAGGTGGAGCAGAGAGGTTTGTTCAGAATTTTCTATTTGAGTGGTGTAAATTCGTGTTTATGGGGGGTGAAAAGTTATACTTAGAGCCAAAATTACCACAAAGTTGTCCTTTCTAAAACATTGTGTGGGGTGTTAGGGCGAAGTTATTGGATAAATCAGTAACCCACCAAATTGTTCATATTCAGGCCTAAGCACTCGCAAGTGTTCAAAATTATCTGTCACAGCTTCCGCAGTCTCACACATCGGCACGAAACAAAGGAAGTCTTCTAGAATACGGTTGGATCGCAAAACAATTAATGCACAGTGAAAACACTTCCGTTCCCAACACATCTAATGTTTCGTCTCCCAATATGGTTAAATGCTTACTTATTTATCTCCAGTGATGTGCCCAAGGGAGGGTTGGTGGGGTCATAGCCCCATTTGAACGTCAAAGACAGGAAAAGATGGCAAAATGAGGACTGACCACCAAAAATAGTATACGTAACCACTTTCCCTTCCGAAAATCCTTGGAACGCCACTCGTTATCTCGGACACATTTTTTGAAATCAAGTCCCCAGAAGTTTTTATGATTTCGTATTGGAGACTGAAGTAAAGCGCCTTGTACACGATCAAATAAATCGTGAACAAGTCCTTGAATTGAACGCTTTAAAGGAAATGAAGTCAGAAATAACGCAATTTTTCTCATTGGATTCAAGGTCCGGTCAAAGTATATCTATTTAGGAATGGTTCTAATTAACGCATATTTATCCTCATTATATTCTAGAATGTTCCGCAGATAAACGATTCATAGATATTGCCAGTAGTTCGACTCCTCTTATTCAAGAACATTCCCTCTCGCGTCTTGCAGATATTAGAAATTACAACGAATCGCCCTACTTGTGGAGCTACCTTTGTTGTGCAGCTTCCAAATACTGACAAGTCTCTACATAGTGCTCAAGTTCACTGCGACAACACTGAAAGCTCAAGTAAAGTTTACGTGCAATATTATCAACAACAGGGTAATTCTCCGTCTTGCTTTCATAAGTATTTCTCTCCTTAAATTATCGTCACATTATTCAAGAAGATAAAAACCTAATTTTATGTAGTATAAACTGAAAAATTACCTAATGGGGCTCGAGCCACCTGATCCCCATCTTGGATACGCGCTAGTAACAATAACAGGGTTATAGAACATTCTCAGTCATATTATTGACGAAGCCGAAAGCCTAATTTTATCTAATGTAAACTGAAAAATATCCTGGAGAGAGGGGGGGGGGTCAAGCCCCCTATACCCCACTTTGGAAGCGTGCTATTATCAATAACAGGGTTACAGAACATTCTCCGTCTTGCCTTGATAATTATTTCTCTCCTTAAATTATCGTCACATTATCTTATTTCACACAACAAGAAACCAAAATCCTCATTTTATCTAGTTTAAACCGAAAACTTTTGCCTGTCCTACTGTATTTCTTGCGTTGTTCGGGCACAAAGCAACAGCACAATTGCTCGGCATTATCCTCAAATGTTATTGTTGTTGAAAAAAATTCTCCACTATCACACAAGAGCTACAGGAAAAGGAAACACAAGGCACTTTCACGTTCCCTCACACAAATGCAGATCCTATAACAAGCGGAAAGGTCTGTGACAGCGTCAGTTCTGTCCCGTGAGTGACGTCAGGGTTGGGAACGCCCACGACCCTCTTTTTTCAGCTTCGGGAGGGAAGACTGCGCTACTTTCTCAACTATATTATATACTTACTTTGCGACCACCCGTCCCCCTAGTCTGGCTGCAGATCTACACGCCCCCCTGGTGGCCCGCGTGGGAGGGAGGCCAGGAGTCGGTAGGTAAGCCAGGGCCCAATATTGGGCTGTAGCGCTATAGCGTTACTTTACTACTACTGATCAAATAGCAAATATTAGAAAATTAATATAAATGAAAATAATAATAATAAAGAAATTTCATAAAAATAAAAATGCATAAAAATTAAAAGAAATGTAAAAATGGAGGTCATCATATCCTAATGTTTTGAATAACGTTATTGTTGTATCAAATTCTCGATATATTTTTTAAAAAATATCTTCGAATCTTCTCTTGGCAATTTACGACAGACGTCCGAGTTTAGACTGCGAAATCCCAAATAGAGGACAAATGTTTCCCATAGACGTCACGATACCGTTAAAGACGTGCTTAAATAAAACCATGCATGTTATATAAGGAGGTTATCAGCGAGTGGCTTGTTGGTCTAGGGGTATGATTCTCGCTTAGGGTGCGAGAGGTCCCGGGTTCAAATCCCGGACAAGCCCATATTTTCCTGTTCTGTCTTGTATTGCATACAGGATAGAAGGATAGAGAATGCTGTTCTTTGAAACCAAAAATAAATCATTAAGAAACGTTTTTTGCCTTGATGTCCTCCGTGCGACCTGGAAATCTGTGGGCATTGAGTAGCAGTTGCACGCTCTCCGGAAGTACAGCAGGACAATGCAACATCAGTGTGAACGTTTTGAGCTTTCAAATAATAAAAATATTTTAAAAACCGAGTTCGAGTAGGAGCGAGCATTAGAGATTCAATGCAGGAACTTTCCCACTGAACGATCGCGACCTACGAGGCCTCCCGCTTTGCTTACACCCTCCTTTTCGTTCCTCTTACAATGCTTCAGTACCGCTGAATGTTCTGCAGTCCACACGGGCATACGAACTCGTCCGTTCACAAGTACGGTCGCTTGTCAAGGTCTGCTGTAATGTGCAGCCGACGGCAAAGGGGAGTAGGCCAATTATCCAACATCATGTTCACTGAGTCTGTTTTCCACATTTCGTAGGTATTAAGCCTGCATTCGTGGGCGTAGTGATTAGCACATCGCACATCGTTCGAATCCTGACCTGGGCACGGATGTTTGTGAGTATCCATTCATCAATTTCATGATATCATCACCAATACCCATTTTCGCAATTTGCCAGAAGTGGCATAAAAGCGAAGTAAAATAAAGCAAATCAATCAATCGAAGGTATTAAATTGAATAAAAAATGGCAAAGAACAAAAAAGTACATTGCTTTTGCATCAAGATAATTCCACCCCTTAAAACAATATTGACTGTAGAATAAAAAAAGAGAAGAAAAAGTACATACCAAGAATGATTTGTGTTCTTTCATAATCCTTACTCAGATTGATATGAAATGAATCCGAAATAATTTATAAGAGCCTACAATCCATATGGAGAAAGCTGCCGCACAACCTGTTTATCCCAACGCGCTGACGTCAGAGACTTGACTCGAAGAATGAGTCGCACAATATCGCTGATGGCGTACCATGCTGCTAGAAATGGATACATACTTTGTTTGTTGTTACAGGCGGCTCGTTGGTCTAGGGGTATGATTCTCGCTTTGGGTGCGAGAGGTCCCGGGTTCAAATCCCGGACGAGCCCGGCTTTTTCCTTTTGCACAAGCAGCCGATGAAAGCGAAATCGTGTTGAATATATACAGGGTGTCCCCAAAATAAGTAGCATAACTTCAGGAACGTGATTCTCACATGTAAATAATTTAAATAGTTTGCATAAACATAGGTAGTTCCGGGAATCCTTAGTTTCCGAGTTGTAGGCATTCAAAACACGTGCTAACCCGAATGTCAATGTCTCCCACGTGAAGATAAAGACGTTCCGGTTGACACTGAATTCTTCACAGTATCCTAGAGGAGATGTTCAAAATGTGCACCTCCTGTCTCAAGGCAGGAATTGCCTACCTTCGCGTGTTGATTTGAGGAGTTGCATTCACAGTATCCAGAATTTCTTCTCCCTTCGCAGGAGTTGTAAATCGTTGTCGTTCTCTCGTGGCAGCACGAAATGAAAAATCCCTTGATTCACATAGCGGTGGATGGATTCTCACAAATGTTTTCTTATCTGGAAATTTCCGTTGTGGGAACCTTTCCTGGTACAAACGAAGAGCCTCTCCAGAGTATTGCCTTCCGCCAAAGCATTCATGAAGAGCATATCTTCTCTCTTCTGGTTTGTGTACATGGTTTCATTAGCGTCATTCAACATATACAACTACCAAAAGTACTATCAGATTGTGTTCAACAGCATCTTGTGTCGCAGGAAACCACCTGTGGTAGATAACGACATTCCGATAAACATGCGTTGTGAAAGCCTACAACTCTGAAACCAAGTATTTCTGGACGAATGTTTATATAAGCTATTTTAATTGTTTACATGCGAGGAACACATTCCTGGAGTTACTCCGATTATTTTTGGGTCACCCTGTAAAATGAGATATCGTCCCTTCAGAAGTTCGCTTTTCCATGATCTTTGTTAGACTACAAAAAGGGTGGGCTCTTAACTATGGATCAAATTCAAATTCTTCACTTCCGTTGGCAAAGTTCAAACTCCTAATTTGGGTTCAGTCTCTGGGTTTTCGGCCTGTGTGTAGGACCTGTGGCAACCCACCATCGTGAGGAACTTGGGGAGCTTGGAGTGAGTGAGCGTAATCCGGTCCTGAAGTCCTGCAATGGCTGGGGTTTGGTCGGGCCGACCACCCAGGGAGGTGCAGTCTGGCGTTCGGAAAAGTTCGGAACCATTCGTAAACCTCCACGGGTGACGTCAGCCACGGGACATGTCAAAGACGAGCACCAGCAACGGCATAGGAATTCACACTTCTTCCGTGTTGTCGGAAATAAAGTTGTTTTAAAAATCGAATGAATGTTCTGGCGTGTGTGTATAAGTAAATGTAAATGTATAGAGCAGACTATATCTAGTAAACTGTGTCGCTGAAAGTTAACTATCAATAGAATTACATGTAATGAAAAGCGGGAAAGCCGGCTCGGAGGTGGAGCAGAGAGGTTTGTTCAGAATTTTCTATTTGAGTGTTGTAAATTCGTGTTTATGGGGGGTGAAAAGTTATACTTAGAGCCAAAATTACCACAAAGTTGTCCTTTCTAAAACATTGTGTGGGGTGTTAGGGCGAAGTTATTGGATAAATCAGTAACCCACCAAATTGTTCATATTCAGGCCTAAGCACTCGCAAGTGTTCAAAATTATCTGTCACAGCTTCCGCAGTCTCACACATCGGCACGAAACAAAGGAAGTCTTCTAGAATACAGTTGGATCGCAAAACAATTAATGCACAGTGAAAACACTTCCGTTCCCAACACATCTAATGTTTCGTCTCCCAATATGGTTAAATGCTTACTTATTTATCTCCAGTGATGTGCCCAAGGGAGGGTTGGTGGGGTCATAGCCCCATTTGAACGTCAAAGACAGGAAAAGATGGCAAAATGAGGACTGACCACCAAAAATAGTATACGTAACCACTTTCCCTTCCGAAAATCCTTGGAACGCCACTCGTTATCTCGGACACATTTTTTGAAATCAAGTCCCCAGAAGTTTTTATGATTTCGTATTGGAGACTGAAGTAAAGCGCCTTGTACACGATCAAATAAATCGTGAACAAGTCCTTGAATTGAACGCTTTAAAGGAAATGAAGTCAGAAATAACGCAATTTTTCTCATTGGATTCAAGGTCCGGTCAAAGTATATCTATTTAGGAATGGTTCTAATTAACGCATATTTATCCTCATTATATTCTAGAATGTTCCGCAGATAAACGATTCATAGATATTGCCAGTAGTTCGACTCCTCTTATTCAAGAACATTCCCTCTCGCGTCTTGCAGATATTAGAAATTACAACGAATCGCCCTACGTGTGGAGCTACCTTTGTTGTGCAGCTTCCAAATACTGACAAGTCTCTACATAGTGCTCAAGTTCACTGCGACAACACTGAAAGCTCAAGTAAAGTTTACGTGCAATATTATCAACAACAGGGTAATTCTCCGTCTTGCTTTCATAAGTATTTCTCTCCTTAAATTATCGTCACATTATTCAAGAAGATAAAAACCTAATTTTATGTAGTATAAACTGAAAAATTACCTAATGGGGCTCGAGCCACCTGATCCCCATCTTGGATACGCGCTAGTAACAATAACAGGGTTATAGAACATTCTCAGTCATATTATTGACGAAGCCGAAAGCCTAATTTTATCTAATGTAAACTGAAAAATATCCTGGAGAGAGGGGGGGGTCAAGCCCCCTATACCGCACTTTGGAAGCGTGCTATTATCAATAACAGGGTTACAGAACATTCTCCGTCTTGCCTTGATAATTATTTCTTTCCTTAAATTATCGTCACATTATCTTATTTCACACAACAAGAAACCAAAATCCTCATTTTATCTAGTTTAAACCGAAAACTTTTGCCTGTCCTACTGTATTTCTTGCGTTGTTCGGGCACAAAGCAACAGCACAATTGCTCGGCATTATCCTCAAATGTTATTGTTGTTGAAAAAAATTCTCCACTATCACACAAGAGCTACAGGAAAAGGAAACACAAGGCACTTTCACGTTCCCTCACACAAATGCAGATCCTATAACAAGCGGAAAGGTCTGTGACAGCGTCAGTTCTGTCCCGTGAGTGACGTCAGGGTTGGGAACGCCCACGACTCTCTTTTTTCAGCTTCGGGAGGGAAGACTGCGCTACTTTCTCAACTATATTATATACTTACTTTGCGACCACCCGTCCCCCTAGTCTGGCTGCAGATCTACACGCCCCCCTGGTGGCCCGCGTGAGAGGGAGGCCAGGAGTCGGTAGGTAAGCCAGGGCCCAATATTGGGCTGTAGCGCTATAGCGTTACTTTACTACTACTGATCAAATAGCAAATATTAGAAAATTAATATAAATGAAAATAATAATAAAGAAATTTCATAAAAATAAAAATGCATAAAAATTAAAAGAAATGTAAAAATGGAGGTCATCATATCCTAATGTTTTGAATAACGTTATTGTTGTATCAAATTCTCGATATATTTTTTAAAAAATATCTTCGAATCTTCTCTTGGCAATTTACGACAGACGTCCGAGTTTAGACTGCGAAATCCCAAATAGAGGACAAATGTTTCCCATAGACGTCACGATACCGTTAAAGACGTGCTTAAATAAAACCATGCATGTTATATAAGGAGGTTATCAGCGAGTGGCTTGTTGGTCTAGGGGTATGATTCTCGCTTAGGGTGCGAGAGGTCCCGGGTTCAAATCCCGGACAAGCCCATATTTTCCTGTTCTGTCTTGTATTGCATACAGGATAGAAGGATAGAGAATGCTGTTCTTTGAAACCAAAAATAAATCATTAAGAAACGTTTTTTGCCTTGATGTCCTCCGTGCGACCTGGAAATCTGTGGGCATTGAGTAGCAGTTGCACGCTCTCCGGAAGTACAGCAGGACAATGCAACATCAGTGTGAACGTTTTGAGCTTTCAAATAATAAAAATATTTTAAAAACCGAGTTCGAGTAGGAGCGAGCATTAGAGATTCAATGCAGGAACTTTCCCACTGAACGATCGCGACCTACGAGGCCTCCCGCTTTGCTTACACCCTCCTTTTCGTTCCTCTTACAATGCTTCAGTACCGCTGAATGTTCTGCAGTCCACACGGGCATACGAACTCGTCCGTTCACAAGTACGGTCGCTTGTCAAGGTCTGCTGTAATGTGCAGCCGACGGCAAAGGGGAGTAGGCCAATTATCCAACATCATGTTCACTGAGTCTGTTTTCCACATTTCGTAGGTATTAAGCCTGCATTCGTGGGCGTAGTGATTAGCACATCGCACATCGTTCGAATCCTGACCTGGGCACGGATGTTTGTGAGTATCCATTCATCAATTTCATGATATCATCACTAATACCCATTTTCGCAATTTGCCAGAAGTGGCATACAAGCGAAGTAAAATAAAGCAAATCAATCAATCGAAGGTAAAAAATTGAATAAAAAATGGCAATGAACAAAAAAGTACATTGCTTTTGCATCAACATAATTCCACCCCTTAAAACAATATTGACTGTAGAATAAAAAAGAGAAGAAAAAGTACATACCAAGAATGATTTGTGTTCTTTCATAATCCTTACTCAGATTGATATGAAATGAATCCGAAATAATTTATAAGAGCCTACAATCCATATGGAGAAAGCTGCCGCACAACCTGTTTATCCCAACGCGCTGACGTCAGAGACTTGACTCGAAGAATGAGTCGCACAATATCGCTGATGGCGTACCATGCTGCTAGAAATGGATACATACTTTGTTTGTTGTTACAGGCGGCTCGTTGGTCTAGGGGTATGATTCTCGCTTTGGGTGCGAGAGGTCCCGGGTTCAAATCCCGGACGAGCCCGGTTTTTACCTTTTGCACAAGCAGCCGAAGAAAGCGAAATCGTGTTGAATATATACAGGGTGTCCCCAAAATAAGTAGCATAACTTCAGGAACGTGATTCTCACATGTAAACAATTTAAATAGTTTGCATAAACATAGGTAGTTCCGGGAATCCTTAGTTTCCGAGTTGTAGGCATTCAAAACACGTGCTAACCCGAATGTCAATGTCTCCCACGTGAAGATAAAGACGTTCCGGTTGACACTGAATTCTTCACAGTATCCTAGAGGAGATGTTCAAAATGTGCACCTCCTGCCTCAAGGCAGGAATTGCCTACCTTCGCGTGTTGATTTGAGGAGTTGCATTCACAGTATCCAGAATTTCTTCTCCCTTCGCAGGAGTTGTAAATCGTTGTCGTTCTCTCGTGGCAGCACGAAATGAAAAATCCCTTGATTCACATAGCGGTGGATGGATTCTCACAAATGTTTTCTTATCTGGAAATTTCCGTTGTGGGAACCTTTCCTGGTACAAACGAAGAGCCTCTCCAGAGTATTGCCTTCCGCCAAACCATTCATGAAGAGCATATCTTCTCTCTTCTGGTTTGTGTACATGGTTTCATTAGCGTCATTCAACATATACAACTACCAAAAGTACTATCAGATTGTGTTCAACAGCATCTTGTGTCGCAGGAAACCACCTGTGGTAGATAACGACATTCCGATAAACATGCGTTGTGAAAGCCTACAACTCTGAAACCAAGTATTTCTGGACGAATGTTTATATAAGCTATTTTAATTGTTTACATGCGAGGAACACATTCCTGGAGTTACTCCGATTATTTTTGGGTCACCCTGTAAAATGAGATATCGTCCCTTCAGAAGTTCGCTTTTCCATGATCTTTGTTAGACTACAAAAAGGGTGGGCTCTTAACTATGGATCAAATTCAAATTCTTCACTTCCGTTGGCAAAGTTCAAACTCCTAATTTGGGTTCAGTCTCTGGGTTTTCGGCCTGTGTGTAGGACCTGTGGCAACCCACCATCGTGAGGAACTTGGGGAGCTTGGAGTGAGTGAGCGTAATCCGGTCCTGAAGTCCTGCAATGGCTGGGGTTTGGTCGGGCCGACCACCCAGGGAGGTGCAGTCTGTCGTTCGGAAAAGTTCGGAACCATTCGTAAACCTCCACGGGTGACGTCAGCCACGGGACATGTCAAAGACGAGCACCAGCAAAGGCATAGGAATTCACACTTATTCCGTGTTGTCGGAAATAAAGTTGTTTTAAAAATCGAATGAATGTTCTGGCGTGTGTGTATAAGTAAATGTAAATGTATAGAGCAGACTATATCTAGTAAACTGTGTCGCTGAAAGTTAACTATCAATAGAATTACATGTAATGAAAAGCGGGAAAGCCGGCTCGGAGGTGGAGCAGAGAGGTTTGTTCAGAATTTTCTATTTGAGTGTTGTAAATTCGTGTTTATGGGGGGTGAAAAGTTATACTTAGAGCCAAAATTACCACAAAGTTGTCCTTTCTAAAACATTGTGTGGGGTGTTAGGGCGAAGTTATTGGATAAATCAGTAACCCACCAAATTGTTCATATTCAGGCCTAAGCACTCGCAAGTGTTCAAAATTATCTGTCACAGCTTCCGCAGTCTCACACATCGGCACGAAACAAAGGAAGTCTTCTAGAATACGGTTGGATCGCAAAACAATTAATGCACAGTGAAAACACTTCCGTTCCCAACACATCTAATGTTTCGTCTCCCAATATGGTTAAATGCTTACTTATTTATCTCCAGTGATGTGCCCAAGGGAGGGTTGGTGGGGTCATAGCCCCATTTGAACGTCAAAGACAGGAAAAGATGGCAAAATGAGGACTGACCACCAAAAATAGTATACGTAACCACTTTCCCTTCCGAAAATCCTTGGAACGCCACTCGTTATCTCGGACACATTTTTTGAAATCAAGTCCCCAGAAGTTTTTATGATTTCGTATTGGAGACTGAAGTAAAGCGCCTTGTACACGATCAAATAAATCGTGAACAAGTCCTTGAATTGAACGCTTAAAAGGAAATGAAGTCAGAAATAACGCAATTTTTCTCATTGGATTCAAGGTCCGGTCAAAGTATATCTATTTAGGAATGGTTCTAATTAACGCATATTTATCCTCATTATATTCTAGAATGTTCCGCAGATAAACGATTCATAGATATTGCCAGTAGTTCGACTCCTCTTATTCAAGAACATTCCCTCTCGCGTCTTGCAGATATTAGAAATTACAACGAATCGCCCTACGTGTGGAGCTACCTTTGTTGTGCAGCTTCCAAATACTGACAAGTCTCTACATAGTGCTCAAGTTCACTGCGACAACACTGAAAGCTCAAGTAAAGTTTACGTGCAATATTATCAACAACAGGGTAATTCTCCGTCTTGCTTTCATAAGTATTTCTCTCCTTAAATTATCGTCACATTATTCAAGAAGATAAAAACCTAATTTTATGTAGTATAAACTGAAAAATTACCTAATGGGGCTCGAGCCACCTGATCCCCATCTTGGATACGCGCTAGTAACAATAACAGGGTTATAGAACATTCTCAGTCATATTATTGACGAAGCCGAAAGCCTAATTTTATCTAATGTAAACTGAAAAATATCCTGGAGAGAGGGGGGGGGGGTCAAGCCCCCTATACCCCACTTTGGAAGCGTGCTATTATCAATAACAGGGTTACAGAACATTCTCCGTCTTGCCTTGATAATTATTTCTCTCCTTAAATTATCGTCACATTATCTTATTTCACACAACAAGAAACCAAAATCCTCATTTTATCTAGTTTAAACCGAAAACTTTTGCCTGTCCTACTGTATTTCTTGCGTTGTTCGGGCACAAAGCAACAGCACAATTGCTCGGCATTATCCTCAAATGTTATTGTTGTTGAAAAAAATTCTCCACTATCACACAAGAGCTACAGGAAAAGGAAACACAAGGCACTTTCACGTTCCCTCACACAAATGCAGATCCTATAACAAGCGGAAAGGTTTGTGACAGCGTCAGTTCTGTCCCGTGAGTGACGTCAGGGTTGGGAACGCCCACGACCCTCTTTTTTCAGCTTCGGGAGGGAAGACTGCGCTACTTTCTCAACTATATTATATACTTACTTTGCGACCACCCGTCCCGCTAGTCTGGCTGCAGATCTACACGCCCCCCTGGTGGCCCGCGTGGGAGGGAGGCCAGGAGTCGGTAGGTAAGCCAGGGCCCAATATTGGTCTGTAGCGCTATAGCGTTACTTTACTACTACTGATCAAATAGCAAATATTAGAAAATTAATATATATGAAAATAATAATAAAGAAATTTCATAAAAATAAAAATGCATAAAAATTAAAAGAAATGTAAAAATGGAGGTCATCATATCCTAATGTTTTGAATAACGTTATTGTTGTATCAAATTCTCGATATATTTTTTAAAAAATATCTTCGAATCTTCTCTTGGCAATTTACGACAGACGTCCGAGTTTAGACTGCGAAATCCCAAATAGAGGACAAATGTTTCCCATAGACGTCACGATACCGTTAAAGACGTGCTTAAATAAAACCATGCATGTTATATAAGGAGGTTATCAGCGAGTGGCTTGTTGGTCTAGGGTTATGATTCTCGCTTAGGGTGCGAGAGGTCCCGGGTTCAAATCCCGGACAAGCCCATATTTTCCTGTTCTGTCTTGTATTGCATACAGGATAGAAGGATAGAGAATGCTGTTCTTTGAAACCAAAAATAAATCATTAAGAAACGTTTTTTGCCTTGATGTCCTCCGTGCGACCTGGAAATCTGTGGGCATTGAGTAGCAGTTGCACGCTCTCCGGAAGTACAGCAGGACAATGCAACATCAGTGTGAACGTTTTGAGCTTTCAAATAATAAAAATATTTTAAAAACCGAGTTCGAGTACGAGCGAGCATTAGAGATTCAATGCAGGAACTTTCCCACTGAACGATCGCGACCTACGAGGCCTCCCGCTTTGCTTACACCCTCCTTTTCGTTCCTCTTACAATGCTTCAGTACCGCTGAATGTTCTGCAGTCCACACGGGCATACGAACTCGTCCGTTCACAAGTACGGTCGCTTGTCAAGGTCTGCTGTAATGTGCAGCCGACGGCAAAGGGGAGTAGGCCAATTATCCAACATCATGTTCACTGAGTCTGTTTTCCACATTTCGTAGGTATTAAGCCTGCATTCGTGGGCGTAGTGATTAGCACATCGCACATCGTTCGAATCCTGACCTGGGCACGGATGTTTGTGAGTATCCATTCATCAATTTCATGATATCATCACTAATACCCATTTTCGCAATTTGCCAGAAGTGGCATACAAGCGAAGTAAAATAAAGCAAATCAATCAATCGAAGGTAAAAAATTGAATAAAAAATGGCAATGAACTAAAAAGTACATTGCTTTTGCATCAACATAATTCCACTCCTTAAAACAATATTGACTGTAGAATAAAAAAGAGAAGAAAAAGTACATACCAAGAATGATTTGTGTTCTTTCATAATCCTTACTCAGATTGATATGAAATGAATCCGAAATAATTTATAAGAGCCTACAATCCATATGGAGAAAGCTGCCGCACAACCTGTTTATCCCAACGCGCTGACGTCAGAGACTTGACTCGAAGAATGAGTCGCACAATATCGCTGATGGCGTACCATGCTGCTAGAAATGGATACATACTTTGTTTGTTGTTACAGGCGGCTCGTTGGTCTAGGGGTATGATTCTCGCTTTGGGTGCGAGAGGTCCCGGGTTCAAATCCCGGACGAGCCCAGCTTTTTCCTTTTGCACAAGCAGCCGAAGAAAGCGAAATCGTGTTGAATATATACAGGGTGTCCCCAAAATAAGTAGCATAACTTCAGGAACGTGATTCTCACATGTAAACAATTTAAATAGTTTGCATAAACATAGGTAGTTCCGGGAATCCTTAGTTTCCGAGTTGTAGGCATTCAAAACACGTGCTAACCCGAATGTCAATGTCTCCCACGTGAAGATAAAGACGTTCCGGTTGACACTGAATTCTTCACAGTATCCTAGAGGAGATGTTCAAAATGTCCACCTCCTGCCTCAAGGCAGGAATTGCCTACCTTCGCGTGTTGATTTGAGGAGTTGCATTCACAGTATCCAGAATTTCTTCTCCCTTCGCAGGAGTTGTAAATCGTTGTCGTTCTCTCGTGGCAGCACGAAATGAAAAATCCCTTGATTCACATAGCGGTGGATGGATTCTCACAAATGTTTTCTTATCTGGAATTTTCCGTTGTGGGAACCTTTCCTGGTACAAACGAAGAGCCTCTCCAGAGTATTGCCTTCCGCCAAAGCATTCATGAAGAGCATATCTTCTCTCTTCTGGTTTGTGTACATGGTTTCATTAGCGTCATTCAACATATACAACTACCAAAAGTACTATCAGATTGTGTTCAACAGCATCTTGTGTCGCAGGAAACCACCTGTGGTAGATAACGACATTCCGATAAACATGCGTTGTGAAAGCCTACAACTCTGAAACCAAGTATTTCTGGACGAATGTTTATATAAGCTATTTTAATTGTTTACATGCGAGGAACACATTCCTGGAGTTACTCCGATTATTTTTGGGTCACCCTGTAAAATGAGATATCGTCCCTTCAGAAGTTCGCTTTTCCATGATCTTTGTTAGACTACAAAAAGGGTGGGCTCTTAACTATGGATCAAATTCAAATTCTTCACTTCCGTTGGCAAAGTTCAAACTCCTAATTTGGGTTCAGTCTCTGGGTTTTCGGCCTGTGTGTAGGACCTGTGGCAACCCACCATCGTGAGGAACTTGGGGAGCTTGGAGTGAGTGAGCGTAATCCGGTCCTGAAGTCCTGCAATGGCTGGGGTTTGGTCGGGCCGACCACCCAGGGAGGTGCAGTCTGGCGTTCGGAAAAGTTCGGAACCATTCGTAAACCTCCACGGGTGACGTCAGCCACGGGACATGTCAAAGACGAGCACCAGCAACGGCATAGGAATTCACACTTCTTCCGTGTTGTCGGAAATAAAGTTGTTTTAAAAATCGAATGAATGTTCTGGCGTGTGTGTATAAGTAAATGTAAATGTATAGAGCAGACTATATCTAGTAAACTGTGTCGCTGAAAGTTAACTATCAATAGAATTACATGTAATGAAAAGCGGGAAAGCCGGCTCGGAGGTGGAGCAGAGAGGTTTGTTCAGAATTTTCTATTTGAGTGGTGTAAATTCGTGTTTATGGGGGGTGAAAAGTTATACTTAGAGCCAAAATTACCACAAAGTTGTCCTTTCTAAAACATTGTGTGGGGTGTTAGGGCGAAGTTATTGGATAAATCAGTAACCCACCAAATTGTTCATATTCAGGCCTAAGCACTCGCAAGTGTTCAAAATTATCTGTCACAGCTTCCGCAGTCTCACACATCGGCACGAAACAAAGGAAGTCTTCTAGAATACAGTTGGATCGCAAAACAATTAATGCACAGTGAAAACACTTCCGTTCCCAACACATCTAATGTTTCGTCTCCCAATATGGTTAAATGCTTACTTATTTATCTCCAGTGATGTGCCCAAGGGAGGGTTGGTGGGGTCATAGCCCCATTTGAACGTCAAAGACAGGAAAAGATGGCAAAATGAGGACTGACCACCAAAAATAGTATACGTAACCACTTTCCCTTCCGAAAATCCTTGGAACGCCACTCGTTATCTCGGACACATTTTTTGAAATCAAGTCCCCAGAAGTTTTTATGATTTCGTATTGGAGACTGAAGTAAAGCGCCTTGTACACGATCAAATAAATCGTGAACAAGTCCTTGAATTGAACGCTTTAAAGGAAATGAAGTCAGAAATAACGCAATTTTTCTCATTGGATTCAAGGTCCGGTCAAAGTATATCTATTTAGGAATGGTTCTAATTAACGCATATTTATCCTCATTATATTCTAGAATGTTCCGCAGATAAACGATTCATAGATATTGCCAGTAGTTCGACTCCTCTTATTCAAGAACATTCCCTCTCGCGTCTTGCAGATATTAGAAATTACAACGAATCGCCCTACGTGTGGAGCTACCTTTGTTGTGCAGCTTCCAAATACTGACAAGTCTCTACATAGTGCTCAAGTTCACTGCGACAACACTGAAAGCTCAAGTAAAGTTTACGTGCAATATTATCAACAACAGGGTAATTCTCCGTCTTGCTTTCATAAGTATTTCTCTCCTTAAATTATCGTCACATTATTCAAGAAGATAAAAACCTAATTTTATGTAGTATAAACTGAAAAATTACCTAATGGGGCTCGAGCCACCTGATCCCCATCTTGGATACGCGCTAGTAACAATAACAGGGTTATAGAACATTCTCAGTCATATTATTGACGAAGCCGAAAGCCTAATTTTATCTAATGTAAACTGAAAAATATCCTGGAGAGAGGGGGGGGGGTCAAGCCGCCTATACCCCACTTTGGAAGCGTGCTATTATCAATAACAGGGTTACAGAACATTCTCCGTCTTGCCTTGATAATTATTTCTCTCCTTAAATTATCGTCACATTATCTTATTTCACACAACAAGAAACCAAAATCCTCATTTTATCTAGTTTAAACCGAAAACTTTTGCCTGTCCTACTGTATTTCTTGCGTTGTTCGGGCACAAAGCAACAGCACAATTGCTCGGCATTATCCTCAAATGTTATTGTTGTTGAAAAAAATTCTCCACTATCACACAAGAGCTACAGGAAAAGGAAACACAAGGCACTTTCACGTTCCCTCACACAAATGCAGATCCTATAACAAGCGGAAAGGTCTGTGACAGCGTCAGTTCTGTCCCGTGAGTGACGTCAGGGTTGGGAACGCCCACGACTCTCTTTTCTCAGCTTCGGGAGGGAAGACTGCGCTACTTTCTCAACTATATTATATACTTACTTTGCGACCACCCGTCCCCCTAGTCTGGCTGCAGATCTACACGCCCCCCTGGTGGCCCGCGTGGGAGGGAGGCCAGGAGTCGGTAGGTAAGCCAGGGCCCAATATTGGGCTGTAGCGCTATAGCGTTACTTTACTACTACTGATCAAATAGCAAATATTAGAAAATTAATATAAATGAAAATAATAATAAAGAAATTTCATAAAAATAAAAATGCATAAAAATTAAAAGAAATGTAAAAATGGAGGTCATCATATCCTAATGTTTTGAATAACGTTATTGTTGTATCAAATTCTCGATATATTTTTTAAAAAATATCTTCGAATCTTCTCTTGGCAATTTACGACAGACGTCCGAGTTTAGACTGCGAAATCCCAAATAGAGGACAAATGTTTCCCATAGACGTCACGATACCGTTAAAGACGTGCTTAAATAAAACCATGCATGTTATATAAGGAGGTTATCAGCGAGTGGCTTGTTGGTCTAGGGGTATGATTCTCGCTTAGGGTGCGAGAGGTCCCGGGTTCAAATCCCGGACAAGCCCATATTTTCCTGTTCTGTCTTGTATTGCATACAGGATAGAAGGATAGAGAATGCTGTTCTTTGAAACCAAAAATAAATCATTAAGAAACGTTTTATGCCTTGATGTCCTCCGTGCGACCTGGAAATCTGTGGGCATTGAGTAGCAGTTGCACGCTCTCCGGAAGTACAGCAGGACAATGCAACATCAGTGTGAACGTTTTGAGTTTTCAAATAATAAAAATATTTTAAAAACCGAGTTCGAGTAGGAGCGAGCATTAGAGATTCAATGCAGGAACTTTCCCACTGAACGATCGCGACCTACGAGGCCTCCCGCTTTGCTTACACCCTCCTTTTCGTTCCTCTTACAATGCTTCAGTACCGCTGAATGTTCTGCAGTCCACACGGGCATACGAACTCGTCCGTTTACAAGTACGGTCGCTTGTCAAGGTCTGCTGTAATGTGCAGCCGACGGCAAAGGGGAGTAGGCCAATTATCCAACATCATGTTCACAGAGTCTGTTTTCCACATTTCGTAGGTATTAAGCCTGCATTCGTGGGCGTAGTGATTAGCACATCGCACATCGTTCGAATCCTGACCTGGGCACGGATGTTTGTGAGTATCCATTCATCAATTTCATGATATCATCACTAATACCCATTTTCGCAATTTGCCAGAAGTGGCATACAAGCGAAGTAAAATAAAGCAAATCAATCAATCGAAGGTAAAAAATTGAATAAAAAATGGCAATGAACAAAAAAGTACATTGCTTTTGCATCAACATAATTCCACCCCTTAAAACAATATTGACTGTAGAATAAAAAAAGAGAAGAAAAAGTACATACCAAGAATGATTTGTGTTCTTTCATAATCCTTACTCAGATTGATATGAAATGAATCCGAAATAATTTATAAGAGCCTACAATCCATATGGAGAAAGCTGCCGCACAACCTGTTTATCCCAACGCGCTGACGTCAGAGACTTGACTCGAAGAATGAGTCGCACAATATCGCTGATGGCGTACCATGGATACATACTTTGTTTGTTGTTACAGGCGGCTCGTTGGTCTAGGGGTATGATTCTCGCTTTGGGTGCGAGAGATCCCGGGTTCAAATCCCGGACGAGCCCGGCTTTTTCCTTTTGCACAAGCAGCCGAAGAAAGCTAAATCGTGTTGAATATATACAGGGTGTCCCCAAAATAAGTAGCATAACTTCAGGAACGTGATTCTCACATGTAAACAATTTAAATAGTTTGCATAAACATAGGTAGTTCCGGGAATCCTTAGTTTCCGAGTTGTAGGCATTCAAAACACGTGCTAACCCGAATGTCAATGTCTCCCACGTGAAGATAAAGACGTTCCGGTTGACACTGAATTCTTCACAGTATCCTAGAGGAGATGTTCAAAATGTCCACCTCCTGCCTCAAGGCAGGAATTGCCTACCTTCGCGTGTTGATTTGAGGAGTTGCATTCACAGTATCCAGAATTTCTTCTCCCTTCGCAGGAGTTGTAAATCGTTGTCGTTCTCTCGTGGCAGCACGAAATGAAAAATCCCTTGATTCACATAGCGGTGGATGGATTCTCACAAATGTTTTCTTATCTGGAAATTTCCGTTGTGGGAACCTTTCCTGGTACACACGAAGAGCCTCTCCAGAGTATTGCCTTCCGCCAAACCATTCATGAAGAGCATATCTTCTCTCTTCTGGTTTGTGTACATGGTTTCATTAGCGTCATTCAACATATACAACTACCAAAAGTACTATCAGATTGTGTTCAACAGCATCTTGTGTCGCAGGAAACCACCTGTGGTAGATAACGACATTCCGATAAACATGCGTTGTGAAAGCCTACAACTCTGAAACCAAGTATTTCTGGACGAATGTTTATATAAGCTATTTTAATTGTTAACATGCGAGGAACACATTCCTGGAGTTACTCCGATTATTTTTGGGTCACCCTGTAAAATGAGATATCGTCCCTTCAGAAGTTCGCTTTTCCATGATCTTTGTTAGACTACAAAAAGGGAGTAGTATAAATTTGTGCATCTGACCCCAACTCTGAGTTCTTGACCAAACGACCACAAAAAGTTGAAAAACTCACTTTCTCTCCCCGTTCCGTGCCTCATTTATTACGCTGACGACGTTTCACGGGGGCAAAAAGGCAGTGATGAGTGAAAGATGAGCTCTCATCCCCTCATCCTCTCATCTTTCTCATTCTCTTTTTATTCTCTCATCTTCCTCTCATCCTCCTCTCATCCTCCCATCTTTCTCTTATTCTCTTATTTTTTTATTTTCTTATTTTCTTATTTTTTGAAAGATGAGTGCATCTTATCGTAATTTTCCAAGTCTGGGACCAAATGTTTATATATCATGACCTACGTAAACCTCTTTTCTTATTCTCTCATTCTCTCATTCTCTTATTTTTTGAAGGATGAGTGCACCTTATCGTAATTTTCCAAGTCCGGAGCCAAATGTTTATATATCGTGATCTTCGTAAACCTCTCTTCTCATCCTCTTATTCTCTCATCCTCTCATTCTCTCATTCTCTCATTCTCTCTACCTTTAGAATATTGTCGTCAACATTAGAGATGAAGTTGGAGTGCTGGAATCAACGGGGCCAAATGTTTATATATGGTGATCTTCGTAAACCTCTCTCTCGGGGGGGAAGGATGTTGCATATACACACGCGCGCGCTCTCATCTTCTCATTTTCTTATTCTCTTATTCTCTTATTTTTGAAAGATGAGTGTATTTTATCGTAATTTTCCAAGTCCGGGACCAAATGTTTATATATTGCGACCTACGTAAACCTCTCCTCTCATCTTCTCATCTTCTCATTTTTGAAAAATGAGTGCATCTTATCGTAATTTTCCAAGTCCGGAGCCAAATGTTTATATATATCGTGACCTTCGTAAACCTCTCCTCTCATCCTCTTATTTTTGAAAGATGAGTGTATTTTATCGTAATTTTCCAAATCCGGGGCCAAATGTTTATATATTGCGACCTACGTAAACCTCTCTCTCGGGGAGGGAACGATGTGCCACACACATACGTGCGCGCGCTTATGTATTGTAACACAAACAAACAAACAAACAAAATAATAATAATTGTTGTTTTTTAGGATACCTGGCCCCTATAACCTCGCCAGGGTGCGTGGTGCCCAACCAAAAATGTAAAAGTTTTCTAATGGCTGCGGTTATAGATTACCGCACCTCTGTAGAGTTTCACGTGTTTTTTTTTTTCCCCAAACTTCCATGAAACCCTACAGAGGACCTCCGTAATGCATGCAACGTGTACTAACGACTCTAGTGTTATTTTGATGTTGTGATATTTTTGGATATAGAGTTTTATTGTGAGATATAGATAAAAATAATTATGTTTATTATTAATATTTTCTTGATGAATATGGAGAATGTATGTGTGTGTGTTACAAATAAAGTTGCATGCTTTTTTCTAGTGTGTGTGTATGTGTTTTTGATGTTTCGACAGCATCTGAAACGATAAAAAAAAGAAATTTTATTGTTAATTTTCACGTGTAAAAACAACAACAAATTTTTTTGTGCAAATTTTCTGATTGTCTCGTGCTATAGTGATGAAAAAGATATTGTAACTGATAACTAATGAAATTAACATTTGTAACTGATCTGAACTAGTGAAATTCGTATTGTGCCATTGTAACTGATTGTGCTAGTGCAGAAAATTTCTTATTGTGCGAGAAAAGATGTTAAAAACCTGGTTAAAACTGCTCTGTGACCCTCTTGTTCTTCACGTCGTAGGCGAAGGACTTCTCTGCAATCAGGATGACACTGCATAGGGTATCCTCGGGCAAGGCATCGTGGAACTCGCAGACGACCTTGATGTTGGTTCGATCGTTGACCACAACCTTCTTCCTCTTAGATGTGTTGATGACGAACATCGGTCTGCGGATTTTGAACTCGCTGGGGGTGTAGTACATGTCCACACTTCCCTCGGTCACGCGTTTGTAAGCCGTGTAAGCTTCGTAAAGTTTGAGGTAATCGTCTTTGGCCACGTCGAGGTTGTAATTCTCGCGCGGGAACACTTCGTTCCTGCCATTCTTCAGATAAACGTTCTTGATCTTGCAGTCGTCGAACTTGCTGGAATCTTTTTCCTGATTCTTGTCCCTCCCGGTCTGAAAGAGCACTACGACGAAATCTGGCATGTCGAACTGTATGTTGTTGAACTGAGTCGTCACGTCGAATTCCATGTGACTTCCCGACGCTATTTTCTGCACGCACTGGTAACCGTGAAAGTGAATCGGCACCTGCGGACTTTTCAAGATCTCCGCTTTGTACTTGAGGGCGTAGTTCGTTTCGTATTCCACCACCGGCATTCTCAATTCCATGCTCCGGATGACGCACTTGGCTGCTTCGGGTAAAGTGTTGGCTATCGGCGTGGTGGCGTCCGGACCCAAAGTAGAGTATCGCATCAGTGCGTCGTTGTCGTTGGCCGCTCTTCGAAACGTGACGCGCAGTCCTCCCTTCCACATGATCTCCTTGTAGTCCGAGAAGAAACCAGGCAGCAGACGCATGGGAAAGAGCACCGTGTGACTTTTCGTCGATATTTTGGTCCCGGCTTCGAATCCCCCGGCCTGGTAGTACGCTGCGTCCGTTTTGGATAATTTCAACGTTCCCACCGCCGTCGACGTGATGCCTGGATAATCTATTCTGTCGATGACGGTATTGTGTTTCCTCACCTCCACCTGCGAGAACAGGTGAGGCACGAAGTTGTCCACGAGTATCAAGTTTGCTGCTGCGGGAAACGCGTCTCCGCTTTCTTTCTTCACCACGTCGAATTGAAGGTAGAGGTCCGCTCTGTGAGGATGAACGAACCCGTCGCCTACGTCCACGTCGTATTCGATCTCCCTGTTCGCCTCGTTGAGATTGGCGAACGTGCGACGGTTGGGAGGGAAAGATTGCAATTCGTAACTTTCGATTTGCTCCATGCTCACTATGTATGGTTATTTATTATACGTTGATCTCTACGATGGCCGTCGTAGTGGCACCTGCGAAATCCACCACGTCTCCTTTCTCGTTCGTCACCACCAACTCTATGTCGTCTATGCGGTTGCGACATACTGGAAAATAGATCGGCGAAGAGGGCGTGTAGATGATCGGTTCCATGAATTCGGAACTTGGTTTGAAAGTGGCTATGATTCCCGTCTGCTTGTGACTTCCTAACAATCCGTCCGAGGATTTCGTGATCATACCTTCTGCCACGTTACAGTGTACGTTCAGAGTCTCTATGGCCAAGAATTTAGGAATGTTGGTTGCTGTGTGCTTGATGCCAGCTTCGAGTTTGGTGTCGTTCTCGAAACCTAAAAGTTCTCCCATGGTGCCCAAGTCCACGGTCTCCGTCGCGGATAGGATTTCCACTCTGTGAGTGACCGAATTTTGAGAAAAGTATGTGCCTTTGGGTAACTGAGCTTGCAAAGTGGAAAGATTGTATTGTCCTGGCGTGACGACGATGTGTTCGCTTCCGACGCTAATTTTGTTGTTGTGCTGCGTAACATTAGGTATGAGGTACATGCTGTAGAATGCACGCAGATCCACGGATTTAGGATAGACAATGTTGTCGTGCAGCGTGAGTTTCAAGATTGAAGATTCGCTCGTGAGATGGAACACGCCCATCCTAGTGATGCTGTTTCAGGTTCCACAGTACTTTCTGGAAATCTTCGACCGTAGGGTTATTTATTTTAGAGAGAAACGCAAGCACGGAGAGGCAGAGATGACCGCAGTTCACGTCTCCGAAATCTTGAATGCGTTCGTCGTTGTAGTATATAGAGGTTTCGCTCGTTTTCAGATAATGAATTAAATTTGTAGGTGGAACACCTCCGAAAGAATCGAAAACGAATGCTTTATCATCATTTTTGTGGTAACATATCCAATGCGTGCCTGGATTTTCTTGACCGTCCAAGTTGACTACTCCGCATTCTCTTCTTTTCACGCTTGAAGGTAACGAGTCGGACATAAAAACTCCTCTGAAGTGTTTGATTTGTAACGGTTCGATCAGAGATTCAATGTCTCGGTTGGTGAGTGCTTCTGTTTCTTTTTTTTAAACTTCTTCATCACGCCCTTTCCTTTTTTCTTCTCCATGGCCAGGTTGTGACGTTTCTGTTCTTCCAATTCCGCTTTGTTCTTCTTCGAGTCGATGACGGTTTTCGCGATGGCGGCACTTCCGCCGGCCAAACTTCCAACGGCCCCCAATGCTGCTAGGATGGCCGGGATGCTGAATATGAAACCTCCGATCTTTTGCTGTTTCCGCGAACGCTGCAATCTTTTCAATTGAGGTGTGCTGAGCAGTAATTTCATTCCGTGTCCTTTCGACAAGCAAGAACGTTTCTTCTCGCGTTGTTTCTTGGTGAGTAACCCATCGAGGGCACCTAGATTTTTAAGATTTGAGTATGGTATCTGGTACACGACACCCTTGGGCTTCATGTTGATGCTCTATGTGTTATTTTCACGGTATGTTATTTATATATATTCTGAGATTTTTTTCTTGTGTAGTTTTTTACGGTATGTTATTTATATATTTTCAAGGCCTCGCAGTCGCTACACAAATTCTATTACGTGCTTCGTTTTCTTGCCAAGAAGTTCCTTTGTCCCCTTGTACACGATTCGAGTTTTGTTCTCGATTAAAATAGATAGCTTCTCGTCGGATAACATGTTAGCGTATCGATCTGGTAAAAATAGACTGTATTGTGCGTTGAGCAACAGGCGTACCTTGGGACCATACTGGGTAGAAACGATTGAACCGGAAGTTATCGTGTAAGGTTTGTCGACTTCCAATTCCCGAATTTTTACATACTCGACTGACAAATTTAGCATTTGTTTTAATGCTTGGAGATCACTCATTTTTTCAGTTGTCATATCGAAGAAGAGAAAATTTTCAGTGTGTGTATGTTAGAGAAATTTAATTGTTTTTTTTTTCACGATGTGAGTTATTTATATATACCGAAGATTATTTTTTTCACGATGTGTGTTATTTATATATCAAGTTTTTTTGACACGTATATATTATTATTTTTTTAACGGAGGAAGAAAGTTCGTGCTTCGGAAAACGCGAGGATGTGCGTAAGGATATCTTCCTTCTCCTGCATAGACTTGTACCAATCATCAGTATACCATCTTCTTCCCTGCATTGCCTCGTACAGTTCGTCCGACCTCTCGTTCAATTTTTCCCCTGCAGCCGAAAGCAGAATGTTGAGATCACCGCACCTCAGGCCGCTGATCTCCCGAAGAAGGTCCTTGAGAACCATTTCACAAGGGATGCGAAATTCCGGCATTGTTCTTGCTATGCTTACAAGTTTATTAACATCTCCGTTAACTACCTTTTTGAATATTTTAGATAGTAGCTCGGGTGGCAAATCAGTTATGCAAGCCATGTTGTTTTTTTTACTGTATGTTATTTATATACCCCACCCCAATTTTTGTTTCGTGTTCATGGCGATGGTGGTGCCTAGTGCGGCGACCCGTTCACCCAGCGATGCGTCTCTGCTCACGAACCTTTCGAAAGCTGCGTGCTCTAACTTTCTGTCTGCTTCGTGACGTGCATCCAGATCCGTCTGCGTGGTGTTGTAAGCGATGTCGTGATCTTTGCATGCGGCGTCCAACGGATTCACACCCTTGTCTCCTCTCTCCAATCTTTTCTCGAGTTTGGTACCCGGTCCGCAGTACTGGTAGCCAGGTAGATGCATCTCGAAAGGTAACTTGTTGATGATGTCGTTTACGAGTCCCTTTCCTTCGGCCACATTCCAGAATTTCGGAGGCAGCGTGTTGATGATTTTGATGAGGTAACCTATGCCCTTGTCGTCGTTCACGATGAAGTTGGAAAGTTTCGTGCTGATCATGTCCACGATGCCAACCTTCTCGTTGTAGAAATTACGGTTGCCTGCATTCTCTTCGCCGGCTATCACCAACAATCGGTCCACGAGTTTCCTCACGTCGTCCACCCAAACGAATTCTTTGGGTAACGTGTTGTAGCGTTTGACCCCGCTGCCTGTTTTGACCTGGTTCCAAATCGGTTTGATGAGATTCCTGTACTTCTCGCCGCTGCTCGATTTCACCCTATTCTGCGAGGCGTCGTTGTTTTGGTACAAGGCATCCGTCATGATCAGAATTTCCTTGTAACTCTGGTAATCTTCGTCGGTGTAATCTTTCGGCTGCTTTTTGGCAACGAGTTCCCACAGTCCCACCGTACCCGGATACCTGTTCCAACTATCCTTGTCGCCTAAATTGACTTTAATGTCGTTGCCTTCGAAGGTCACCTTCGATTTCCCAATCTTCCACACCACACCGCCGCCTTCGCTGGTTTCCATGCTAGGATACAATCCGAACACTTCATCCTTGTCGAACTTCCCCGTGCTCAGGTAGTCTCGTGCCAAAGGTCCCAACTCGATTTTATCCGAAGACGACGAGGTGCTACCAATAGCTCGACGTCGTGCCGGTGCATCCTTCAGTTCGAATGGCGTCGAAGGAATGCTCGAAATGGGCGTGGGTACGGCGTAACTTTTAGCTGCGAGCGGTACGAGTTCATTAATCAAATTTTTATTTTGTTCCGTGACACTTTTAATTTCTTTACCTAGACCGCTGATGGCATCGATCACAGGTTGATCCTGACGTTTCTTCTCTTCGTAGAATCCGCGATTTTCGGATTTCCAACCTTTGAAGCGTTTCGCGAGGTAATCGCGAAGCTTGAGATTTTCGTCTTCGATTTTTCGTTTCGTCATGACGTTATTTATATACGTCGTTTCTCACAACGTTGCAACGTTTAGAAAGTCGTTGATTTTGTTTCTGTATTTTCCGTCGTTGGGTTTCCTCGTCATGTCGATCGTAGCGAATCCGAAATCGTCAGCGTTCCAGCAAGTAGAGCAGCAGCCTTCCGAAAATTGATTGTAGTTCATGTCTCCGCCTACGTAGTCATCGTACGCATGCTTGAGGTTGGTGTGATCTTGACGAAACAAACATATGAAATTAGCGTTGTCGCGTACTAACTGTTTTGGAATTTTGGAAAACGTTTGAGCTAGGTAAAAGCAATCCATTCCTTTGTGACGACCTTGCGTGAAAAAGTTGCGAATTTCATTTTGATTTTCCAGGATGGCGTCGTCGAACACAACGACTGAATTTTCACGACAATCGTCGAGTGGTTTTATTTCCGAGGCGAACGTTGCAATGTCTAGACCATCGTACAGTTTCATCAGTTGCTGGTATTTGGATTGCTCTAAACTTTTCGAGAACACGTACAGGTGCCTGTTCTTCCAATCTAACCAATTCGGTGCGAGGAGAAAATTGTCCACGAGCAGTGTCGTTTTTCCACACCCCGAAGGTCCTACGATCAGACAGCGGATGCTGTCGGGGAGCAATTCACCGTTCTTTTTCTTCGTTTGACTTTCCGAATTAGGTAAACGTTTCACAACATTCCACGTACTCATAGAATCACTTCGTTTGAATCGATCCAACTTGTTTCCGGAAGTCCCAGCCATTTCACCAAAAGTTTGTTGCCTCTCTTGCGCAAAACTTTTTCGATAAGGTACGTGTCGGGGTATTTAGTTTTAGAGAGTTCCTCTTCATAGAAGCGCCCCAATAAAATTTCACCGCCACTGTCCTTTATTATATACGTGTGACGGTTCCCGGGTAGAACTCGAACCACGGTAAAAAGTTCGGTGCTCCAGTTTCGTGTGAAACCCCTGTCGAACGTTCGCTTCAATTTACTGACCCTCACCTGTTCTCCAATTTTGTATTTAGCCTTTTTTGTCGTGGGCGTGTATTTTGGACAGTAAACGCTAGAAATTAAACGTTGCTCGTCAGACTTGGTAACGTCAGCTGGCTTCATGCCTATCGTTGCGTGCCGTGTGTGATTATAGTCGTTAACAAGTTCCGGAAGAATAGTGACCCACTTGTAGCTTCCCTGAAGCGTGAAGCGTGACCACATGCGCGATTTCAGAGTGCGATTGAATCTTTCCACGATGCTGGCCTTGACGTCGCTGAAGGTCGAGTAATGTTGAACGTTGTGTTTCCGAATAAACTTTTGGAATACGGCATTGTAAAATTCCTTCCCTTTGTCCGTGTGCAGAAACCGAGGTCGTCTGCCGCCGCTTTCGCGAAAAATTGTCTTGAATGCTTCCGTGACGCACGTTCCTGTTTTCGCCTTCAAAGGTAGAGCCCATGCGAATTTCGAAAATGTGTCTATGACGGTGAGGAGGTACTTGTTGCCCCTGTTCAATTTATGCACGTTTTTTAACTTGCCGCTACTCATCTCCACGAGGTCACTTTCCCAGAGGTCGTCGATTCCCTTGGTTACCACAGCCAAACGTTCGTAGTTACGGCGTGCAGGTTTATGCAATTCTTGGACGATGGCCTGCCTTGACATTTTTTCTTAGAGATTACGTTTCAAGAGAAGCACAAGCGTGATGGGATTCAAAGAGGGTGGCACTTCGCTCGTGTTTTGAATGATCAGCTTATCGCCGGCACTCACGTCGAAAACGGTGAGATCTTCGTCTTCGTGTATTTCATATATGTTGCGCGTTTCGTTCCAACGTGCCAGAGGAATGTTTCCTGCTTTCTGGACACCACGATTCGATATCAAAGTCATGGTGGGAACGCTAGCTTTTCTGCCGTGAGACCAGTACGAAAATTCGTTTATCTGAATCGTGCCATCGAGGAGAAACTTGTAGTACGGATGATAAGGATGTAGCATGTACAGTTTGTTACCTTCGACGAACGTGGAGATTCTCTGTTGATTGGGTACGCTGTTGATTTCGATGGCTTGCAAAGAATGCAGTTTAGCGAATTTAGTGTCGACGCTAACGAGGTTGCTGTGAAGCTGACCCAGTGTGTTTTGTACGGGCAACAAATGTTCGACTATGGTATCCGTTACGGTAGAAAATGACGGTTTGATTTTCACTTCCACGTTCAACTGCTTGTAGCTTTCGTTGAGTTCTTGCAACTTGGCACCGAAAGAGGTCAGCGTTGATTCCTGCGTTGATTCCAGCACTCCAACTTGATCTCTGATGTTGACGACAATGTTCTGAAGGTTCTCAATTTGATTCAATTTCGAGCTCTTCTCGGTAAGATCGTTCACGATGATTCGCATGTCTGTAAACTGCGTGTGAAGGTCGGCGACGCTCTGCGAAGTGGGCAGCGTCGACACCAGCGAGGCAAGTTCGTCTCGAATCTGTTCCACGTTCGCCGTTTCCGTTTCCAGTCGTTTCAGCATGCGTGATATGTTCCTTTTCAAAGCGTGTAATTCTTTGGAGGTAGGGAGATTGGCCACTTTACTCTCGAGATCGCTCAACGAACTTTTGATGTCACTCGAATCTGATAGTGCCGTCACCGCCGTTTTCAATTTTTCCAAATCTTCGCTCGAAGGCACGCTCGTTCGTAACGATTCCAAGTCACCCTGTATGTTGTCCAGTACGTGATGAAAATGAGTAAGATTGGATTCGACGTTCAAATTTTCCAAATATTGGATCTTCTGCTGAACCGTGCTCAACGTGTCCTGAATACTCGTCAACACACCTGCTTCAGCGTGAATATTTTTATTTTCTTCGTTGATCAATTCCAAGGACGCCTGAAGCGTAGCGATGGTGGTTTGAATGTGTTCGAAATCTTGATAGGCCTCCAACTGAATTTTTATGTTCGCGACGCTTTTACCGATGACCTGCAGTTCGTCCGACGATGGTAGGTTCGTCATGGTATCTTCCAAAGTCTGCAACTTGGATTTAATTTCTTCCAACGTGCCGGTGAATTCTTCTTGTAATTTAGAAACAACAACCTGCAAGCGTTCTACATCAATATCATTCACCACGGTTTGAAGTTCAGAGAAATTCTTTTCTATTGCGGAAGTTCGCTCTTCGATTTCGAGTTTCAATTTTTCCAAATCTTCATTTTTCGATTGAAATTGCTGTAATTTGGCCAAATCATTTTGAAGCGAATCCATGCTCAACTGTATATTTTGAATGTTGTCGTAAGAAGGTACGTCGACATAATTTTTTATCAGTGTTTTCAGTTCGGAATCGATTTTCAGAATGGGATCGAGACATTGCGTTTGGAGCGTAGCGATCTCAGACTCTAAACTTTTGTTTAAGGTTTCCTGTAAAGCGATCAAATCGGTCCTCAACTTCTTAACTCGAACGTCCAGCATGAGAATCTCTTCTGCATGGTCTACACGCTTGGTGTTGCCGAAAATGTCGTTAGGCATTTTTGGTTAACGGTTATTTATAATAGGATAGACGATTCGTAATTCTACGAAGAGAGGAATAAGTTTGTCGTAATCTCCTAGGAGTTCCACGTAAAGATAATCTCCTGCAGACACATAGTACGACATGTTAGAAAGTATCTTGTCGTGCTTCATTCGAAAAATGTTCTTGCCGGTAGAAATTTTGATTTCGCCTGTGTTCTCCGGATTCACGGTGATTTGAAGTTTCCCGTCAATCGGAATTTCATAGAAATGTAAATTGTTATTAAAAACGTAAAACATCTTGCCCACATCGTTATTTATTTCCGTCCATATACTATTAAGATGTACAATTAGTAGACCATTGAGTTTAGATAACACGGAAGGTAAGAGGTTATTGGAAATTGGCGATGCAGTGTCCATGTTGCTTTGTTTGCGAAAACCAAAGAGATTCATTGTCCTTGTTAGTTATTTAACACATTCGAAACATACGGAGGAAAATAATGAAAGGGGGAGCCCTCGGGCGATGAAAAGTTGCAACCTGTTATTATGTTGTTAAGCCCGCTCCAAACCGAGGCTCATTAAATTCAACTCTTATTTTTCATCGCCCGAGGGCTCCCTCTTTCATTCTTTTCCTCCGTCTGCTTTTGAAGAGGAAAAAACACAGCGGACTTCATGGCTATGGGGTTACGGTTAACACACGCCACATTTATCGCTTTTATTGTAGTGCCCCCACTCTCGCGTGTGGATTTTACAATCGAGAACACGTAACTTATTGTCCGTTGCATCCAATGCTACTTTGGTTACGCGCGTCGTGTACAAAACATGCAATTTACTTGCAATGCGATGATCGGTGCTGAGTTGCCTTTTACCATGAAAAAGGCATTCCTTGTAGTCTTGCATGCTAAATTTGCTGGTACTTATTTTTCCCACCCCCTTCGCTTTCTTGATCTCTTTTTCTTCTGCAATCTTTACACAGTACATTTTGGCACGAAGCCCCGCAAATTCGCTGATGTACTCCCCGCCAACTTCATCTTTGAACTTTCCAATCGTCATTTTGTTTTCTGCCGAATGTAAGTGATGGCCTGATGGTAAGTTGCTAAAATCAAACAGATGCTTCATCTTAGTCAGATCATGTTCGAGGCTTGGTGTTTGGATTAGAAAAATGAAGCTATCCGTGTCAATGTAACATATTTGGATGTTATCTCCATAAAAAGGTTGAAACTGATCGTAGTACGATTGGTACATGTGCAATTTTGATAGTTCAAGAACAGTGGCACCTATGGCAATCGGCTTGTTGAGCATCACTTGCTTCTTGTTCCTCTCGACGAATACTAGATTCTCGTCGAAAATGGTGAAGTTTTTGAAGTAGGGTGACGCGACGATCTTTTCAAATTTCTTTTCGTCCGTGACCAACGTTGCGTCGATGTAATTACGCACGTTCTCCATCGTCTTGCCATAGATGGCGTTATTGAACAGTTTGTACAGATCCTTGTCTGCAGGCGATGTCGATTGTGTTCTGCGGCACGTGTTCTCGGTTATGTAGGGTTCCAGCCACTTGCTCTGTCGGAACTTCAATCCTCTATGAACTTTCTTCAACTGCAAGCCGTGACTTATGTAAAATTGGAGGAGTCGGTAGTGCAGAACGTAATTCCGCTTGTTCTCCATGCTTAGTATGAGTTTTGGCTCCGATCCTCCAGGTGGCTTCTCCTTGGTGGGGGCCAGGGCCAATCCGTGATGTTTCTCGTGAAGTGTTTCGGGATAATCGAGATCCACTTCCAAGAAACAGCCCCATTCATTATCTTCGCTCCAGTTGAGAAAATCTTCGCAGGAGAGTTCCTCTTCGGTCATCCACGCGTAGTCGCTGATGGGAAGACACTGGGACATGGAGTGGCCGTACAGGTTGTTGACATCCCAGTAGACAATGTAGGTGTTGGGCTTCGATGCATCGTAACCAGGCGTATGAGGATTGTTTGCCCGAGCATGGCGTCGGGGGCATTGGACGATGCCACCGCGTATCGCACTCTCCATGAAAGCATACTGTTCCTTCTCTGCGATGAGGCCCAGTTCCACGTTGGTGTATTTCATCATCGAAGCCCAAGTCAACCCCGGCGTCGTGAAGAAATACGCAGGGTCCAACTTGTATATCGCGATGCATCTCTTACGAAACGATTCGAAAATATCCATCAGAAGTGTTACGCCCAATTTCAGATAAAGATCGTGATAATCGCGAAAAGTTTGGCAATTGAATGCCGTCCATACACTACGAGCGTGTTCGTAGTCCTCTTCGGAACAGACGTCCTCCGTGAGATGAGAATAAAATACCTCCCGGGGTGGAAGTTCCGTCTCGTCAAATTTCTCGAAATCGTTGACGTACTCGTAGGGGTAGACGCCCTTGCGACGCAACAGATTCAAATTCTCATCTCTCCCTGAAAAACATTTTTGCTTGGTGGCCACAAGATCTTCGTCGCCAAGTTGAGATGCAAGGCTTGCGAGGCTGGAGGACAGGAAATTGTAAGAGTCCAGGATTCGCACTTCCACACTTCCTCCTTCTTCGAGAGGGATCCACACTCTCACTGTAATATACTTCTCACTCGTTCTCGGAATAATGCTGATTCGAGAAGTTATGTTGTGGAGCTCTTTGACGAAGAGATGTGTATCGTACTTCTCCGTGTAGTGCAGAAACACGGCAACAAAATGCAACTCCTTAATTTTAAGATTGCACGAATTACAGATGGTGCTTAGAAATAATCCATTCTGGTGGTTATGGTGGACGACCTTGTAATTTTCGGGGGTGAAAGCCTGGTTACACTCCTCGCATCTTGTCGCCGCGTCATGTCTCTGTTGTTGTTCTGTTGTGAGAGCAGGTGGAGAAACGTAAGAGCCTTTCAGGCCGGGTGCAAGTTCTCTCGCGCATTCCGCTATCTTCTCAACAAAATATTTTGCCGCATCGGGTCCGCAATACAAGATGACATCATTCAATTTTTCTCCGTAGATGGAGAAACTGCAAGGCTCGTGGTGAAAAATTTGGGTCGTGCTTGAGGTAGAGGGATCAGGGTCGCAAGACGTCATGGGAACTTGGAAGCTTTCAAAGTCGGCATAAAGAACAGCGGGATGGTGGAGAAGAGCCTGGTGTTTCTGAAATTTCATCTTGGTTCCGGGTTCCGGCATGACATCTTCGGGTTCTGCATTCACGGAGCCAAAACACTTGTGCTGTTCTCTCATCTTCTTACCCCCGCGAAAAATTCTCAAACATCGATCGCAAATTTCGGTCTTATCGTGATTCTTGCTGATCTGTCTTCCTACTAATCCTGAGAAATTCCGAATTAAACTGTAACGGCCATCTACAAGCAAGAGTCGAATTACATTATTCTGCCTTCTCGCAGGTCTTAACACACGAATATTGTCGCAATCGTCAACCCCAAAAACAGAAATATCGATATCTTTTCCTTTTTCCTCTCTATAGTTTTTTTCAAATTGATTGATCTTATTCAGGGGCACAGGATAGGAAATTCCTCTCATCATATTCTCGTATATCCCCTCATATCCTCTGTAATTGGACAGGCGTTGGGGGTTATTATTATTAGACGGGTGTAATGCGGCGATGACAGACCATAGGAAACTCTTCTGATCATTACTTTGTATGTTCAACACTGCATTTTGCTTTTTTTGTTTTTTTGTTTTTTTTTGAGTGCTGCGTAATGGTTTGAAATTGCAGACTCGAAGTTCTAACATGTGGTTGTGACCGCAAAGACTCCACCCACTTCCTCTACCTTCAAACTCTTCTTGTTTTTGTGTCAGGTGCTCAAATAGCCGTGTCACTATCTCGTCAAGATTCTCGTTATTGTCATCGTGTAAGGCTTCACACCCTACGTAAAAGCTAAAAGTACTTGACTCGGACGAGACAACTTTCTCATACAGCAGGGTCAAGACGAGATGAATTTTAATTGCAACATTGACGAGGCAATCACGTAATTTATCGACTACCAGAGATTTCACATTGTCGAGGAAGATGCTCGAGTCACATTTTTCGTCGCTTCCAGATTTATAGGTCATGATGCGTGCACTTTTATTCAAAGCACCGCATTCATGCCCATCAGTGCGAGATTTCTTTGCCGGCGGGACTAGGACATCATGATCCGGTCGACGACATTTTTTCAAATGCCTAGCAATATTAGGTTTAGAAATTGATATTCCGCAGTTGCGACATGCCACTTTAACGCAAAGACCGGAGGGACCTGGTTGCGATTCCATTTTTTCTCTCTGTTATTTATATATATATACAGAGAAATTTTTTGGGGGGGTTGTGGTGATGGTAGTGGAAAGCGCACTGAAACAGAAGAAAAAAAAAATTGAAAAATGCTAGATATTTTTTCCTTCCACATATATATTAGACGCGAACAGTATGTATGTATGTATGTATGTGTGTGTGCACTGTTGTAGGGGGTTAAAAATATACGACATGTAAGTGTGTGTCAATTTTTTATGACTCCTTTGAATATGTGTGTGTCAGACGCAAAACAAAAAATATTAATATATCATGAAAAAATAAAAACTTACCTTTCAACAGAGATAGAGAGAGAGACTTCAAAATAAAAACTTGTAGCTCACTAAAACTTCCACGATGATATATATGTATACTGCTAGATAAACAATTAAGAATACTGAACTGCCACGATTGACGTTCACCTTTCAAGAGAGATAGAGAAACTTCAAAATAAAACTTGTAGCTCACTAAAACTTCCACGATGATATATATGTATACTCCCAGACAAACAATTAAGAATACTGAACTGCCACGATTGACGTTCACTATGATAATGATGTACAAAGAAGAAACTGGTACGTTATATAAAAACTCCTCTCTTTTTTCTCCTTCCCTCCTTCCTACTCCACGCGACTCTCTTTGGTGAAAACACAATAAGCGCTATAGTCAATGTCCTAGCAAATAAAACCCTTGTTGACTGATTTACTCATGTTATATTTTTTTTTCAACAAAAAACTTTTGTGATGCGCACAATATCCTGTGGGGGACAAATAACAATAAACGGGACGTTGATAGTTCCACCCATGCATGTATTCTCGATTATTTCCCCTCGGCCTCTATTCCACGCCCCGTCAGGGTGTGGTGTGTGAAACGGGCGGCGACCCCAGCACAAAACTCAAGAGCGGAAGATGCTGCTGTATTCGCTTCCACCGCATCCGCTTCTAATTCTATTGTTATCGGGGATGTGATGGATTCTTTATTCAGAACCGTGGGAAAGCTGAAAAAAAATAGAATCTCTTCGGGCGGAAGAGGATGCAAGGTGAATGGGTTCGGGGAGGGGTTGCTGTGGATAGTTTGGTCCGTGATGAAAATGTTACATTGAGCGAGGAAACACAATTTCTCCACGGGGACGGGAAAAGTTCTACCGAGCGTTGCTATCCACGCGAACATTAGAAATTGCCTGAATGCCTTGGGGGCTTGGCATAGGATTATCGATTTTCGTTTTAGAGAATAATCTATATAAGATTCTAGCATTGAGAACGAACAACGTTGATTGAATTTTGACAACATTCGCAGTACAAATCTAAACTCGTGATGATTTCGTCGCCACCATGCACCCCCCCGGCGAGGTTATAGGGGCCAGGGATCCTAAAAAAACAACAATTATTATTTTGTTTGCTTGCGTCACAATACGGAAAATAATAAGAGGCATACGCACGCGCGCACGTATGTGTGTGGCACATCGTTCCCTCCCCGAGAGAGAGGTTTACGTAGGTCGCAATATATAAACATTTGGCCCCGGATTTGGAAAATTACGATAAAATACACTCATCTTTCAAAAATAAGAGGATGAGAGGAGAGGTTTACGAAGGTCACGATATATATAAACATTTGGCTCCGGACTTGGAAAATTACGATAAGATGCACTCATTTTTCAAAAATGAGAAGATGAGAAGATGAGAGGAGAGGTTTACGTAGGTCGCAATATATAAACATTTGGTCCCGGACTTGGAAAATTACGATAAAATACACTCATCTTTCAAAAATAAGAGAATAAGAGAATAAGAAAATGAGAAGATGAGAGCGCGCGCGTGTGTATATGCAACATCCTTCCCCCCCGAGAGAGAGGTTTACGAAGATCACCATATATAAACATTTGGCCCCGTTGATTCCAGCACTCCAACTTCATCTCTAATGTTGACGACAATATTCTAAAGGTAGAGAGAATGAGAGAATGAGAGAATGAGAGGATGAGAGAATAAGAGGATGAGAAGAGAGGTTTACGAAGATCACGATATATAAACATTTGGCTCCGGACTTGGAAAATTACGATAAGGTGCACTCATCCTTCAAAAAATAAGAGAATGAGAGAATGAGAGAATAAGAAAAGAGGTTTACGTAGGTCATGATATATAAACATTTGGTCCCAGACTTGGAAAATTACGATAAGATGCACTCATCTTTCAAAAAATAAGAAAATAAGAAAATAAAAAAATAAGAGAATAAGAGAAAGATGGGAGGATGAGAGGAGGATGAGAGGAAGATGAGAGAATAAAAAGAGAATGAGAAAGATGAGAGGATGAGGGGATGAGAGCTCATCTTTCACTCATCACTGCCTTTTTGCCCCCGTGAAACGTCGTCAGCGTAATAAATGAGGCACGGAACGGGGAGAGAAAGTGAGTTTTTCAACTTTTTGTGGTCGTTTGGTCAAGAACTCAGAGTTGGGGTCAGATGCACAAATTTATACTACTAAAGGGTGGGCTCTTAACTATGGAACAAATTCAAATTCTTCACTTCCGTTGGCAAAGTTCAAACTCCTAATGTGGTTTCAGTCTCTGGGTTTTCGGCCTGTGTGTAGGACCTGTGGCAACCCACCATCGTGAGGAACTTGGGGAGCTTGGAGTGAGTGAGCGTAATCCGGTCCTGAAGTCCTTTAATGGCTGGGGTTTGGTCGGGCAGTCTGGCGTTCGGAAAAGTTCGGAACGATTCGTAAGCCTCCACGGGTGACGTCAGCCACGGGACAAGTCAAAGACGAGCACCAGCAACGGCATAGGAATTCACACTTCTTCCGCGTTGTCGGAAATAAAGTTGTTTTAAAAATTGAATGAATGTTCTGGCGTGTGTGTATAAGTAAATGTAAATGTATAGAGCAGACTATATCTAGTAAACTGTGTCGCTGAAAGTTAACTATCAATAGAATTACATGTAATGAAAAGCGGGAAAGCCGGCTCGGATGTGGAGCAGAGAGGTTTGTTCAGAATTTTCTATTTGAGTGTTGTAAATTCGTGTTTTTGGGGGGTGAAAAGTTATACTTAGAGCCAAAATTACCATAAAGTTGTCCTTTCTAAAACATTGTGTGGGGTGTTAGGGCGAAGTTATTGGATAAATCAGTAACCCACCAAATTGTTCATATTCAGGCCTAAGCACTCGCAAGTGCTCAAAATTATCTGTCACAGCTTCCGCAGTCTCACACATCGGCACGAAACAAAGGAAGTCTTCTAGAATACAGTTGGATCGCGAAACAATTAATGCACAGTGAAAACACTTCCGTTCCCAACACATCTAATGTTTCGTCTCCCAATATGGTTAAATGCTTACTTATTTATCTCCAGTGATGTGCCCAAGGGAGGGTTGGTGGGGTCATAGCCCCATTTGAACGTCAAAGACAGGAAAAGATGGCAAAATGAGGACTGACCACCAAAAATAGTATACGTAACCACTTTCCCTTCCGAAAATCCTTGGAACGCCACTCGTTATCTCGGACACATTTTTTGAAATCAAGTCCCCAGAAGTTTTTATGATTTCGTATTGGAGACTGAAGTAAAGCGCCTTGTACACGATCAAATAAATCGTGAACAAGTCCTTGAATTGAACGCTTAAAAGGAAATGAAGTCAGAAATAACGCAATTTTTCTCATTGGATTCAAGGTCCGGTCAAAGTATATCTATTTAGGAATGGTTCTAATTAACGCATATTTATCCTCATTATATTCTAGAATGTTCCGCAGATAAACGATTCATAGATATTGCCAGTAGTTCGACTCCTCTTATTCAAGAACATTCCCTCTCGCGTCTTGCAGATATTAGAAATTACAACGAATCGCCCTACGTGTGGAGCTACCTTTGTTGTGCAGCTTCCAAATACTGACAAGTCTCTACATAGTGCTCAAGTTCACTGCGACAACACTGAAAGCTCAAGTAAAGTTTACGTGCAATATTATCAACAACAGGGTAATTCTCCGTCTTGCTTTCATAAGTATTTCTCTCCTTAAATTATCGTCACATTATTCAAGAAGATAAAAACCTAATTTTATGTAGTATAAACTGAAAAATTACCTAATGGGGCTCGAGCCACTTGATCCCCATCTTGGATACGCGCTAGTAACAATAACAGGGTTATAGAACATTCTCAGTCATATTATTGACGAAGCCGAAAGCCTAATTTTATCTAATGTAAACTGAAAAATATCCTGGAGAGAGGGGATGGGTCAAGCCTCCTATACCCCACTTTGGAAGCGTGCTATTATCAATAACAGGGTTACAGAACATTCTCCGTGTTGCCTTGATAATTATTTCTCTCCTTAAATTATCGTCACATTATCTTATTTCACACAACAAGAAACCAAAATCCTCATTTTATCTAGTTTAAACCGAAAACTTTTGCTTGGATATATGCCTGTCCTACTGTATTTCTTGCGTTGTTCGGGCACAAAACAACAGCATAATTGCGCGGCATTATCCTCAAATGTTATTGTTGTTGAAAAAAAATCTCCACTATCACACAAGAGCTACAGGAAAAGGAAACACAAGGCACTTTCACGTTCCCTCACACAAATGCAGATCCTATAACAAGCGGAAAGGTCTGTGACAACGTCAGTTCTGTCCCGTGAGTGACGTCAGGGTTGGGAACGCCCACGAGCCTCCTTTTTCAGCTTCGGGAGGGAAGACTGCGCTACTTTCTCAACTATATTATATACTTACTTTGCGACCACCCGTCCCCCTAGTCTGGCTGCAGATCTACACGCCCCCCTGGTGACCCGCGTGGTAGGGAGGCCAGGAGTCGGTTCGTAAGCCAGGGCCCAATATTGGGCTGTAGCGCTATAGCGTTACTTTACTACTACAGATCAAATAGCAAATATTAGAAAATTAATATAAATGAAAATAATAATAATAAAGAAATTTCAAAAAAATAAAAATGCATAAAAATTAAAATAATAATAAAAATGGAGGTCATCATATCCTAATGTTTTGAAAAACGTTATTGTTGTATCAAATTCTCGATTGATTTTAAAAAAAAATCTTCGAATCTTCTCTTGGCAATTTACGACAGACGTCCGAGTTTAGACTGCGAAATCCCAAATAGAGGACAAATGTTTCCCATAGACGTCACGATACCGTTAAAGACGTGCTTAAATAAAACCATGCATGTTATATAAGGAGGTTATCAGCGAGTGGCTTGTTGGTCTAGGGGTATGATTCTCGCTTAGGGTGCGAGAGGTCCCGGGTTCAAATCCCGGACAAGCCCATATTTTCCTGTTCTGTCTTGTATTGCATACAGGATAGAAGGATAGAGAATGCTGTTCTTTGAAACCAAAAATAAATCATTAAGAAACGTTGTTTGCCTTGATGTCCTCCGTGCGACCTGGAAATCTGTGGGCATTGAGTAGCAGTTGCACGCTCTCCGGAAGTACATCAGGACAATGCAACATCAGTGTGAACGTTTTGAGCTTTCAAATAATAAAAATATTTTAAAAACCGAGTTCGAGTAGGAGCGAGCATTAGAGATTCAATGCAGGAACTTTCCCACTGAACGATCGCGACCTACGAGGCCTCCCGCTTTGCTTACACCCTCCTTTTCGTTCCTCTTACAATGCTTCAGTACCGCTGAATGTTCTGCAGTCCACACGGGCATACGAACTCGTCCGTTCACAAGTACGGTCGCTTGTCAAGGTCTGCTGTAATGTGCAGCCGACGGCAAAGGGGAGTAGGCCAATTATCCAACATCATGTTCACTGAGTCTGTTTTCCACATTTCGTAGGTATTAAGCCTGCATTCGTGGGCGTAGTGATTAGCACATCGCACATCGTTCGAATCCTGACCTGGGCACGGATGTTTGTGAGTATCCATTCATCAATTTCATGATATCATCACTAATACCCATTTTCGCAATTTGCCAGAAGTGGCATACAAGCGAAGTAAAATAAAGCAAATCAATCAATCGAAGGTAAAAAATTGAATAAAAAATGGCAATGAACAAAAAAGTACATTGCTTTTGCATCAACATAATTCCACCCCTTAAAACAATATTGACTGTAGAATAAAAAAAGAGAAGAAAAAGTACATACCAAGAATGATTTGTGTTCTTTCATAATCCTTACTCAGATTGATATGAAATGAATCCGAAATAATTTATAAGAGCCTACAATCCATATGGAGAAAGCTGCCGCACAACCTGTTTATCCCAACGCGCTGACGTCAGAGACTTGACTCGAAGAATGAGTCGCACAATATCGCTGATGGCGTACCATGCTGCTAGAAATGGATACATACTTTGTTTGTTGTTACAGGCGGCTCGTTGGTCTAGGGGTATGATTCTCGCTTTGGGTGCGAGAGGTCCCGGGTTCAAATCCCGGACGAGTCCGGCTTTTTCCTTTTGCACAAGCAGACGAAGAAAGCGAAATCGTGTTGAATATATACAGGGTGTCCCCAAAATAAGTAGCATAACTTCAGGAACGTGATTCTCACATGTAAACAATTTAAATAGTTTGCATAAACATAGGTAGTTCCGGGAATCCTTAGTTTCCGAGTTGTAGGCATTCAAAACACGTGCTAACCCGAATGTCAATGTCTCCCACGTGAAGATAAAGACGTTCCGGTTGACACTGAATTCTTCACAGTATCCTAGAGGAGATGTTCAAAATGTCCACCTCCTGCCTCAAGGCAGGAATTGCCTACCTTCGCGTGTTGATTTGAGGAGTTGCATTCACAGTATCCAGAATTTCTTCTCCCTTCGCAGGAGTTGTAAATCGTTGTCGTTCTCTCGTGGCAGCACGAAATGAAAAATCCCTTGATTCACATAGCGGTGGATGGATTCTCACAAATGTTTTCTTATCTGGAAATTTCCGTTGTGGGAACCTTTCCTGGTACAAAAGAAGAGCCTCTCCAGAGTATTGCCTTCCGCCAAACCATTCATGAAGAGCATATCTTCTCTCTTCTGGTTTGTGTACATGGTTTCATTAGCGTCATTCAACATATACAACTACCAAAAGTACTATCAGATTGTGTTCAACAGCATCTTGTGTCGCAGGAAACCACCTGTGGTAGATAACGACATTCCGATAAACATGCGTTGTGAAAGCCTACAACTCTGAAACCAAGTATTTCTGGACGAATGTTTATATAAGCTATTTTAATTGTTTACATGCGAGGAACACATTCCTGGAGTTACTCCGATTATTTTTGGGTCACCCTGTAAAATGAGATATCGTCCCTTCAGAAGTTCGCTTATCCATGATCTTTGTTAGACTACGAAAAGGGTGGGCTCTTAACTATGGATCAAATTCAAATTCTTCACATCCGTTGGCAAAGTTCAAACTCCTAATTTGCGTTCAGTCTCTGGGTGTAGGACCTGTGGCAACCCACCATCGTGAGGAACTTGGGGAGCTTGGAGTGAGTGAGCGTAATCCGGTCCTGAAGTCCTGCAATGGCTGGGGGTTGGTCGTGACGACCACCCGTCCCCCTAGTCTGGCTGGAGATCTACACGCCCCCCTGGTGGCCCGCGTGGGAGGGAGGCCAGGAGTCGGTAGGTAAGCCAGGGCCCAATATTGGGCTGTAGCGCCTTAGCGTTACTTTACTACTGCTGATCAAATAGCAAATATTAAAAAATTAATATAAATAAAAATAATAAAAAATAAATTTCATAAAAATAAAAATGCATAAAAATTAAAAGAAATGTAAAAATGGAGGTCATCATATCCTAATATTTTGAATAACATTATTGTTGTATCAAATTCACGATTGAATTTTAAAAAAATCTTCGAATCTTCTCTTGGCAATTTACGACAGACGTCCGAGTTTAGACTGCGATATCCCAAATAGAGGACAAATGATTCCCATAGACGTCACGATAAGGTTAAAGACGTGCTTAAATAAAACCATGCATGTTATATAAGGAGGTTATCAGTAAGTGGCTTGTTGGTCTAGGGGTACGATTCTCGCTTAGGGTGCGAGAGATCACGGGTTCAAATCCCGGACAAGCCCATATTTTCCTGATCTGTCTTGTATTGCATACAGGATAGAAGGATAGGATAGAGAATGCTGTTCTTTGAAACTGAAAATAAATCATTAAGAAACGTTGTTTGCCTTGATGTCACCCGTGCGACCTGGAAATCTGTGGGCATTGAGTAGCAGTTGCACGCTCGCCGGAAGTACAGCAGGACAATTTAACATCAGTGTGAACGTTTTGAGCTTTCAAATAATAAACATATTTTAAAAACCGAGTTCGAGTACGAGCGAGCATTAGAGATTCAATGCAGGAACTTTCCCACTGAACGATCGCGACCTACGAGGCCTCCCGCTTTGCTTACACCCTCCTTTTCGTTCCTCTTACAATGCTTCAGTACCGCTGAATGTTCTGCAATCCACGCGGGCATACGAACTCGTCCGTTCACAAGTACGGTCGCTAGTCAAGGTCTGCTGTAAAGTGCAGCCGACGGCAAAGGGGAGTAGGCCAAGTAGTGTAATTGATGATACAACCAGCACAGGAAAGTATTAACCCCCCTCTGGCAGATTTGCCTACACTTAAAACTTGCTCAACATGCCCATATGAGCTTTTTACTCAAGTGTGGAACCCCGTCTAATCCAAGATTTTTGTAAAAATACTCTCGGGAATTTCCTGAGAAAGTATGACCCCCCTCAGATTGATTTGCCTACACTTATAAAAGGCACTTCTGTGAGATTGTTGTCCATAAACCGGTCAAAAATATGCCCCTCTTGATATTTTTTTTGGCCACACCTAAAACTACGCCAAACGTATTAACACATACACACACCCACACCCACACACACAACACTGACCTTGACCTTAAGATGACCTTGACCATTTTTTCGATTATTTTTTCGATTATTTTTTCGATTATTTTTTCGATTATTTTTTCGGTTATTTTTTTCGATTATTTTTTCGATTATTTTTTCGATTATTTTTTCGATTATTTTGACCTTGACCTTGACCTCGACCTTGACCACACCCACCCACATACACACCCACACCCACCCACACCCACCCACATACACACCCACACCCACCCACACCCACCCACATACACACCCACACACACCCACACCCACCTACATACACACCCACACCCAGCCACATACACACCTACACCCACCCACACCCACCCACATACACACCCACACACACCCACACCCACCCACACCCACCCACATACACACCCACACCCACCCAGATACACACCTACACCCACCCACACCCACCCACATACACCCACACACACCCACACCCACCTACATACACACCTACACCCACCCACACCCACACACATACACACCCACACACACCCACACCCACCCACACATATTTACTTCCGGTCCACTTGTGGCCTATTTCTGGTTTATTTATATTGCATCATGTTTTGCAACAAATTATTACCCAATATTATGCATTAGACATGTGTTGTTTTCTGATTGGTTGGTTATGACATAATGTGATGATGTGTTATATTCTGATTGGCTTATTGTTTCAGATGTTTTCAATGCGGTCCGTGCTTAGGGTATATAAAGAGATTTTGCATTGCATATCAGCCAGTATTGTGAGAGTTGTTAAAGAGTGAGGGTGTGTTGTTGCAGTGCTGCTCATATTTTTTAAACACAAAAATATTGCAGATTTGTATAAATTGAATTACAAATCTATTTGATTTAATATATATAATTTTTAACAACCTGTCATAGGTTTATTAAGTATAAAGTTTTGATTTGGACCCCAAGAAATTTTATATAAATACCAAAGCCAAAAATATTAACACACATACACACACACAAAATATACAAAGCACACTGCTGAACCCAACTGATATTTTTTATTAAGCATAGAATTTTGATTTGAATCCCAAGAAATTGTATATAATAAACAACAACAAAAATGCCAAATCAAAAATATTGTAATCAATGCAAAAAGAATATATCCAGCCCCAATTGGGCTAAGCATCAAAAGATTTGTAATCCAGACAAATGCAGAACTCCCACAAAAATATGCCCTAAATGCCATAGAGAATATAGCATGCAATACTTCACATATACACATAAAGGTACTTGCTCTGCACAGTCATCAACATTGCCCCCACAACCATCTACATCTGGTCTGAAAAGGAAGCATGAAACACCTGTTAATGCTTCATCGGCAAAGCAGCCACGCTATGAACCCATTCATAGCAGTTTTAACGGCCAATTAAGGGATCACCGTTTTGTATCAGAGCCAAGATGTGACATTAAGAATTTTTTGAACAGTGTAAATCCAGATGTGCAGGCAATTCTAAATGCACAAAATGGCTCTTATAAGCTGTCTCTCAAATTGTTTTCACAATATAAGAAGCCAAATGGCACAAAATTTACACAGCCCCACATAACAGAAACTGTACCGGTATATTCAAATGCAAATTCAGACAAAATAATAAGCAGTTTGATAGATCAATTGAATATTAAACACTCTGAATTTGCAGCAAAAGAGTCTGGATGGTGCCTATGCGGTTCTCCACACAAGTTATATGTTAATATTTCTGAATTCAGCCCATTACAAGGTTCCACTTATGTGCCATTACCTGCCAATATCAAAAACAAAACAGCCGTGGTTAATATAAAAAATAATGACGGGAAATGCTTTTTGTGGTGTATTTTATCTGCTTTGTATCCAGTTTCAAGGAATCCTGATAGAATAACTTATTATAAACAGCATGAACACAATTTTGATGAAGCAATGGAGGGTTTAGAATATCCAATGCCTGTTCAGAATATTGATAAATTTGAAAAAAAGGCCAGGCACATCAATGGCAAACAATTATCTATTAATGTATTTACTTGTTCTACCTGTGACAATTGCTTGATAGATCCTCTCAGAATCAGTACACTTGATGATGAATCTGCTATTCCGATTGATCTGCTCTTAATTGAAAAGGATGGCACAAATCATTACACTCTGATACATAATCTTGAAGCTTTAGTCAGAACACAACTAGACAAAACTCATAGAATATTCAAGTTGTGCAGAAGATGTTTGTCTGTATTTGATGGTCAAAAAATGGTGAAAGGGGTTCGGGAAGAGAATGCAGAAATTGCTAAAAACAAGTTACTTGAGCATCTGAAATACTGTGGGAATCATAAACCTGTTCATATGCTTATGCCTAAGCCAAGTGAAAATGCTAAATTCAAAAAGTTTGAAGCCTTGTTGGAACACCCAGCATATATAGTCTGTGATTTTGAATCAAACCTCAAACCCCTTGCATTCTGCAGCCCAGACCCTGAGGAATCTTCAATTACATCATATCAATTACATGAACCTTCCAGCTTTTATTATGTGGTTGTACAGGGTGGTGTGGTTAGTAAAGAATATTTATACATGGGAGCAGATGCCATCAAAGAATTTGCACTTAGAATAGAAAATGGGTGCCATGACATAGCATCTAATGTCTTATTAAAATCAAAGCCCATGTTGCCTTTAACAGAGGAACAGATTGAAGATTTCAACAAAGCAGAAAAATGCACGGTATGTGATTCTGAATTTTCAGATACAAATATCAAGGTACATCACCATTCTCATACAGATGGTAAATTCTTAATGGCCCTGTGTAATAGCTGCAATATTCAGATCCAGAGACCAAAATTTGTCCCCATATTTTGCCATGGTGCATCCAATTATGATTTTCATCATTTGATCAGATACGAGGGGTTTAACAAGCAGAATTTAAATATTTTAGCAGAAAATGATGAGAAATATATAGCTATTAGCAAAATAATTAAAGTTAATGGTGTTTCTATTCACTTAAGATTTCTTGATTCATACAGAATTCTGTCTGCTAGCCTGGCTACACTGGCCACTCAATTATCTGATGATCAATTCAAAATCACATGTGCTTTGTTTCCAAATCAGGACCTGAAATTAATTAGGCGGAAGGGTGTATATCCATATGATTATGTTACAGATTTTTCTAAATTTGATGAGTGTTCTCTGCCACCACAACAAGAGTTTTACAGCAAAATCAGAGCATCTGGAATCACTGATGAAGATTATCACTAGGGAACGGAACTTTAGGTAAATAAATGTTTTTTCTGCGATAAGATAGAGACGCTCGTTTTTGTCAAAATTCTGATCATAGCCTTATATGTCAACACAGCAAATTTTATTTTACATAAAAACACATATTTTCCAGTTTTCCGTATGTAAATACATATTTTGCGAATTTTCATTTTAAATACATAAAATCGCTCATTGACTTCAGCTACCTCGAAATCCTCGAAGGAAAAATGTTGATTCTCAGCACCTCTTTCATATCGTGAGTGTTAAGTTTGTTTTGTCTTTGAACACGCTCGCTGGCAAACTTCTGGCGCCTCGCCTACGATCCTATTCGGGGGGGGGGGAATATTACCCCCGCTGGATCTAACGCACAAGTGCTAATGTCTAAATGTACAGAAATTTTTGGGAAAAACCAAGGTGTTCAAAATTTGTGCCAAATTGCACATGTTTTGGAAGGTGAAGTAGAGGAAGAGGAAGCTTTGGAAAACTTCAGCGTTAGTGGCATCTCGTGCTTCAAATATGCAAGAATTGTTTCTTGTGACGTGGAGCGAGTTTTCTCACAATATAAGATGCTTTTTGGAGATAATCGTCACAGATTTACAATGGAGAATTTGGAAAAACTATGGTGATCCACTGGAACTCTTCCAAAAAATAGCTCACTAAGAGGTAAGCATTTTTGTTACCAAATGTTTTTATTTTTGTCACATATTTTCCTGTTTTTATCACATATTTTCAACATTTATGAGACATAAAAAATAAATATTTCTGAGTTTTTTAGCACATAAAGTTCCGTTCCCTAATTATCACCATGCCCAATTGATGTGGAACAATTTAAAATGCCAGACATTTGGTGATTATCACAAGGCATATTTAAAACTTGATGTGACCCTCTTAGCTGATATACTTCAGGCATTCAGAAAATCTTCCATGCAAAATTATAAGCTGGATCCAATGTATTTTTACAGTGCTCCGGGCCTAGCATGGTCTGCAATGTTTTTAAACACTAAAATGCAATTGGATCTGATCCAGGATCAGGACATGTATCTGTTTATGGAACAATGTATAAGAGGAGGCATGGTGCAATGTTCTCAGAGATATGCCAGAGCTAATAACAAATATATTCCTGATTATGATCCAGCACTGCCATCAAATTATATACTGTATGTAGATGCAAACAGCCTGTATGGTTATGCTATGATGAAAAAACTGCCATATGCAGGGCTTGAGTGGGTTGAAGATTTCAATATTGAAGATCTTAAGGATTTTGATGACAGTAACTATGGCCTGTTCTTAGAGGTTGATCTGACAATTCCTGATGATTTACACAACACATTTTCTGATCTGCCCCCAATTCCTGAGGTTAAGTGTTCACCTGGCTCTAAACAGAAGAAATTGATGATGACTCTAGAGCCGAAACAGGATTATGTTATATATTACAAAAACCTCCAGTCCTGATGAATCATGGTGTTCAAGTGACCAAAGTTGGAAAAGTTTTGAGGTTCAGGCACTCAAGATGGTTGAAGCCATATATTGATACAAACACAGAGCTTCGAACATCTGCATTGAGCCAATTTGATAAGACCTTGTTTAAATTGATGGTCAATTCTGTGTATGGCAAAACAATTGAAAATGTCAGAAAACATATTGATGTTAAAATAATTACTGACCCCAGCCGGAGCAAAAAATTGATTGCAAAGCCTAATTTCAATTATAGATGAATTTATGATGAAAATATGGCACTCTTCAACATGAAAAAACAAATATTAAATTTGATAAGCCTATTTATGTAGGGGCTGTGATATTGGAATTGGCCAAATTACACATGTTAAAATTGTATTATGATGTGTTGAAACCTTTTTATGGTGATTGTGTAAAATTGATGTACATGGACACAGATAGTTTTGTTCTTGATATTCAAACAGAAGATGTTTATCAAGATATGGCACAGCCTGAATTGTTTAAATATTTTGATACCACTGAACATTCAAAAATTAAACACCACAACAAAAAAGTGCCTGGCAAGTTAAAAGATGAGACACTTGGTGATGTTATTGTGGCATTTGCTGGGTTAAGAGCCAAGATGTACAGTTTTGAAACATGTAGTGGTGCTGTTGCCAAAAAGGCCAAGGGCATTGGCAGAGTAACTGTTGACAAAGAGCTTGAATTTGAGGATTACAAAAATTGTCTCAAATCATGTAGCACAATCAGAACATCAGAAAATAGAATTCAGAGTGTGGATCACTTATTGACTAGCAATATTGTAAGAAAAGTGGCTCTGGACCCACATGATGATAAGAGATGCATTTTATCATGTGGCATACATACTCTACCATGGGGTCATTGTGATTTGAAAAATAGCAATCAATGCCCAATTACAGAGCATGATTTGAAATAAATAAACATGCCTATGAACTTATTTGGGTTCAAAAAACAGGCTATTATGGAGCTGCCAACACCACAAGCCTCTTCTGATATGATATCTAAACTAAGTGCTTTGTTAATTATTCATCTGAACAGCATACTTACAGATGTTGATGATGAAACAGGTAAAATATTGTACATATTTAACAATAATTTAAATCATTACCAATTACCTCTAGGTGGTCAATTGCAATTTATTACAACCCCTGAGGGTAATGTCAAGATTTCAGTAGGGAGAAATATTTATAGAATTAAGCACTCAAACATGATTTCTGGCACTGTATATACTGTTTTTGATGGTGACTGCTTATATATTGAGGTCCCGGGATCCTATGACAAGCTTATACCTTTTTTTATAGAATTAAGAATCAGATATTCAATAATAAATAACCACTAAAACAAAAATGCCTAATGATATTTTTGGCCATACAAGGCATGAAGATCACAGTGATGAGATTTTGATGCTTGATGTCAGAGTCAAGAAATTAAGAAGTGATTTACAAGCTTTACAAACCACACTCAATGCCAGTCTTCAACTAGAAATTACAAATTTACAATCACAATGCATGGACCCTCTTCTTAAAATTGACTCAGAACTCAAAGTGCTGCTTCAAAAATATACTGATTTGGCCACATTAGATAATTTTCAAAGTTTAGAAGAAGCTGTAGCAGCTCTTTAAGCCAAATTTAAGACCCAGGCCACCAACTCTGAGCAATTGAAACAGCAATTGGAAGAGCAGATAAATAATGTCCAGACACAGCTCCAAACAATTGTCAAAAGCATAAAATCACAAGAAGATTTTGATCTAGTGATTTCCACTCTAAAAGAACAGATTCAATCACTCCAAATACCTAATCTGGACCCCTTGAACAATGCCATAGCCGAGGTTAAAAAAAAATTGAGACACTTGAAAATTTTATGAACAACTTGCCATCTTCTGATGCTTTGAGTGCAATAACTCGGAGTGTTGCCAACATTAAGCTGCAACTTGAAACATATGAAGATTTTGGAAAAATTCAAAGTACCATAACCCATCTTGAGGGTACAATAGCAGCAGTGCAAAGTGATTTGACAAATGTACAAGAATCCCGCCTGCCTGGTATTGTAGACACACTTGTTAGTGTCCAGGAACAGATCACAAAGCTTGAAAACCTCAACACTGAATCTGAACTATCTCATTTTCATCACTTGATCGATGATATCCAAACAAAACTTGAAATTTTACAACAATCAACACCCACTCAGGCAGATATAGCCCTGCTCCAAGATGCTATGCAAAATGTGGCTGATGCTTCTGAATTAAATAATGTGAAATTGGCATTGAATCTTTGCAAAATACTGTAACAAATCTGCCTACATCACAGGAACTTAAAAATATAAAGAGGGCAGTGAATCGCATATTGAAATCAGAAGATATCAAGAATATCCAGACAGAGATAAAACAACTTACTCAGACAGTGGCCACTCTACCAACCAATCAACATATTAATGAACTGCATGCCCTGTTTGAGGATATCAGAAGACAGGTCCATGATCTTACTGCTCAAAATTCAAAATTGGCAGTTATTGAAAATTTGCAACAAATTGTATCTAATATCAAGCAACAGCTAGGGACCATGGAATCCAATCAAGCAAATGCTCTGTCTGTTTTTGCCACCCAGCTTCAAGAGATTGTGCAACAATACAAGAAACTTATTGTGAACATAAAAATCAAGCCAGGCCATGATGATGTTGTTAGGACCATCAATGAGCACCTTGAATCTGTAACAAGCAGATTGCTCACAGCAGAAAAAGAAATAACAGGCATAATCGAGAATCCAAAACATACAGTAATTCTTGAATTGTACAGCATCCCCAACAAAGAATATGATTCACCATTTACACCTGGTGGCAAAATATATATGCTGTCCCCTGCACAATTTTATTACCAGTTTTTTGTTAGGGGCACACTGAGACCAATCAAGATCAAATATTGGCTTCAACCACAGGCACACCACTACCCCACCTTATCAATAACAAATGCTGACAACAAACCAAAAATCACCAGTGTAGAGTTAGAGGATTTTACAGATCCCAATACATTAGAAACATCTTATGCTGAAGATGATGGATCTCTGGAATTTAATATACAAATAGGAGACAAACTGTATTTAGAAAATCCTGTAGTATCAGCTGCTGAACACCCCATAGTTACAATATTCTTGTTTTCATATTATGTCTAGACAAATTATTGTTGATGAATTACACAGACAAGCCAGACATAATTATAATAGACTGCCAGTAGTCACAAAAGGCATAGATGATTTATGGCAGTGTGACTTGATTGAGATGGCAAGTGGACAGTTGAAAAACTTAGACAAAATCAACAAGGGCTACAAGTATCTACTCACTGTAATAGATACATTTCAAAATTTGCCTGGGCTGTGCCACTCAAATCCAAGACTGGAAAATGTGTTACAATCATCAATCAGAGTGGAAGATCACCGCGCTATTTGCAAACAGATAATGGCAAAGAATTTTATAATTCTGTGTTCCAACAATTTATTAAAAGCCAGTCAATAAAACATTACTCGAGTTACAGTGATCTCAAAGCCTCAATTGTAGAGAGATTCAACAAAACCCTAAAAAATCTTATGTATAAACAATTTACACTTCAAGGTAATTATAAATGGGTTAATATTCTTCCAGAACTTCTACATAAATATAACAACTCGGTCCATTCCACAATCAACATGAAACCCTCTGAAGTAACTTCATCTGATGAGCAAAAATTGATCAGGACTGTTTATTATCCTAGATACCAGCCAACAACAAGAAAGGCCAAATACAAGGTGGGTGATCAAGTAAGAATCAGCAAATATAAGCACTTATTCAAAAGAGGCTTTACAAGAAACTGGAGCACTGAATTATTTACAGTTGTTCAAGTTAAACCTGGGACCCTTAACACATATATAATAAAAGATCACCGAGGAGAAATTCTCAAAGGCAGATTCTATGAAGAAGAACTCAGCAAAACTAAACAGCCTGACACATATCTCATAGAAAAAATCATCCGCAGAAAAGGCAACAAGTTATTTGTCAAATGGCTAGGACTTCCAGAACACAGCTGGATCGATGCAGACAAAGTGATAATATGAGCACCTGGGATGTTATAAAAAGGCTGCCAGAACCTGAACAGCAGATTAAAAAAAATGGCAAGTTGCTCCCTGAAAATATTAGATGTCTTATTGTTGGGCCATCGGCTTGTGGTTAAACTACACTAATGATTGATAATTTTTTATTGGCACCCAACTGGTTAGACTGGGAAAACAGGCACTTGTATGTTTTCTCTAAGAGCTTGGAACAATTAAAATATCAGCAGCTGATGAAGCTATATGATGGATTGGATATTGCCACTTTTGAATCAGATGTTAAGCCACTTCATGAATGTCTCGATAATTCTGTTGTTGTGTTTGATGACATTATACTGGATAATCAAAACAAGGTTAGAAATTTCTTTACACAGGGCCGACACAAAAACATTGATTTCTTCTACCTGGCACAGACTTTTTCTAAAATTCCGAAGCAGCTGATCCGAGACAACAGCAATTTTATATGTGTGTTTCATCAAGATCATACCAACCTCAAACACATACATGATGAATATGTAGGTGGGGACTTGAGCTACAATGATTTTTCCAAGTTTTGCAGTAGGTGCTGGAACCAGGACAGTTATGGGTTTGTCACAATTGATATAACAAGAAAACCCAATAGTGGCAAATACAGAAATAAAATCAACAATTTTCTAGACATTGAAACATATATAAATAACCATGAAAAGGCCAATCATTGATGATCTTAAATTAAGAGATTATCTTGTAAAAAGATTTAAGGGATGGAAATCACAGAACCGAGGAATTTATGAACAACACAAACAAACAGAACAGCCTATCATTGATGCTATTAGTGAATTAGGTAAAAATATCAAAACTGTTACAGAGCAAAATCAAAATTTGATCACAGAGCTTGTACCTGTAGCTGCAAGGAACATATTAGATTATCCAATCACCCCACTTTCCAGTATTCATACACCTAGTCCTGTTGCTCCTCGAAGAATTGAAGCTACTCAGGATCCTATTGAATTGGGTCTTCTTGCTCAAAAATATTTAAGCACACCTAAAGACAACAAAGATGAGGTTTTTGGCTTATATGCTGACACAGAGCGTGATGGTAGCATCATACATAGAATTGGCAATTTCAGAGTAACATTTATGGGAGATGATATAATTGTATATTCAAAATCTCATCTTGGACAAAGAGGTGGTTTTGTTAAATATCCCGGCACATCTGGGTTGTGGGAACTGATGACTAGGAAAAGACCTGGCAGCTATACAGATCAAGACTATGAGCACTACAAAGAAATATTAATAAAATCAGATGCTCTATACCAGAACAATGATCCCACACAAAAAAGAGTCAAGTCTAGCAGTGGAGCAAAATACAACAATTTAATCAAGCCCATATGGTTACAGATCAAGACTGGTAGTGGAATCAAACAATACAACACCCTGCCTAAAGAATTTGTGTGGGTTGATGATGTCAGGAAACGTGTAGATAGGTTATTGGTGATAGCTGGGGAGGAAAATGCTGGCAACCACAATTTTTACAATGAAAAGGTTGGAATTATGGACATGATAAGCACCAAATTGTCTAATTTTATAGTGAATGACACTAAGGGGATTGGATATCTTATAAAAATTATTAATACTCTACCACCTAAATTTTGGAATATTTCTGAGGGCCGGGGGTTGGTTAATGACATTATAAACAAGCTGCCATTTGAACTACATATTCCAGGCTATCAGTATTGTGGTCCCGGTACAAAATTGGACCATAGATTAAACAGAGGTGATCCTGGTGTTAATCCCCTAGATGCTGCTTGCAGAGACCATGACATAGCATACAACACACATTCTGATCTTGACAAGAGACATGTTGCAGACAAGAAATTAGAAGAGGCTGCATTTGGTAGATTTGTAAGCAAAGATGCTTCTTTAAGTGAAACAATAGCAGCATTGGGGACCACCATAGCTATGAACACCAAACAAAAACTGGGGTGGGGGCTGTGAATATGTATATAATAAACCTAGAATGAAGGCCAAGGGTGTTATGTATCAAATACCTTATGCAGGTCTTAAATCTCTTAAAACTATTGATAGTCTTTTAACCAAAAAGCAGCGCAAGAAAAAAAGCTCTTGTATTGTCAAGGGCCATGGTATGAAATTGTTGCTTAGTACCCCCCAATTAAAAAAATTACAACAATCCAGAAAAAAATCACATGTGGGGGTTTCATATTTACTATCCCGGCCATCTTAGCAGCACTTGGGGCTGTTGGGAGCTTGGCTGGGGGATCAGCTGCCATAGCAAAAACAGTAATAGATGCCAAGAAGAATAAGGCAGAATTAGATGAATTGAAGCGCCATAACCTGGCCATGGAGAAACAAGGCAAAGGTGTTAAGAGAGCCATGAATAAGTTTAGAAAAAACAAGAGCCGCTTACAAACCAAGATATTGAAACTTTAATCAAGCCACTGGGCATCAAAAATTTTAGAGGTGTGTACATGTCTGATTCTTTACCAGAACAACCACTCAACAAAGAGTGTGGCATTGTTAATTTGGATAAGTACAAAAATCAGGGCACACACTGGATCTGTTATCTTAAATATTTAAACAATGAGGCATTTGTGTTTGATTCATTTGGAGGTGTTCCACCTGAAAATTTAGTAAAATATCTAAAATCAACTAATCTTTATTCCAATAATGCCCGTGTTCAAAATTTCAAAGATGTTAATTGTGGACATTTGTGTTTATCTGTTCTCAGATATATGTCTCAAATAAATAAACCATCAATTGAAAATTTTCAAAAAGCCTTGTGGTATCTGAAACATCATGGGGGTATTCCATCTCACCAGCCAAAATTCAATATTGAAACTCAAATTACATGATGATATAGTATATCCCAAAACAATAGCTCTCAGAGCATTTTATGGCATGTACTTGATCCCTAATATCACACACCACAACAACAAAATTGCAGTTGGTGATCAAAATATTGTCATCACTCCAGGGCAGTATAATCTGTCCACTCTAAATGCTCAATTACCCAGAGGTATAGTATTAACTCAAAATTCTGTCACTCACAGAGTAGAGATTGTATCTGCTACAGAAACAGTGGATCTGGGTACTATAGGAGAGCTGTTAGGCTTTGAGAACAACACAAAACTTGAACCAGTCATCAAACACACTGCTATTAATATACCTAAATTCTTAGCCATAGAGACTCTGAATATTCACTGTAATGTGGCCGAGGGTATGATCACCAAATCAAATGGCATAGGCACTCACAAACAAACTGGCATCATTGCAACATTCAAACCTAATTCTGAATTTATGGAGCCAATCATCTACACTCCATCCCCAACATTATATTTTCCTGTGTGTCATAACAGAATAGATAATATTGAATTGATGGTCACTAATGAAAAAGAAGAATTAGTTGATTTTGCTGGAGCCACAACAACTGCTATCATAGAGATTAATATTTAAATAAAAATACATACAAAAAAAATGGAAAATATTGAGAGTTATGAGCTACAATCATACCCACCAAACAGGAGGACATTTGCAAATTTAAATCAACCCAACACAGAAATTGAGGTTGATCTTGATGTAGGGGATGGCTTTATACACCCCCACAGAGCAGATCTATACATAAAATTTGATGTTGTAAAGCTCGATGGAACAGATTATCCGGCAAATTCAAATATAAGATTGGTAGATAATTTTGTGCCGCATCTGTTCTCTGAAATTGAGATCAGAAAGCATGGTGTTGTTATAAACAGAGTAGATTATCCCGGCATTACCTCCACAGCTTTGGCCACACTAAAATTATCCAAAACCGAGGCTTCTTACTACAAAATAGGTGGATTTGAGGCTGGTGATAAAATTTTATCCAAGAGCCACACAGTGCTGTTTCCTATGCGCCTGTTGCCAGGATTCTTCTCAGATTACAAAGATATTATGTGGAATGGTGGTTTAAGAATCACATTTAGAAGAGCTGCCAATGATAATAATGCTTTGATGAGGTACAGTACATTAAACTCTACAGGGGAAGCTTTGCCTAATACCCTACCTGATGAGGGCAAATGCATTATTCAGACTATGGAACTAAGAATCCCAGTTGTTGAATATGAAGCCAGTTATGCTCTTAAATACAAAGCAGATATAATAAAAAATCCACAGATTCCTTTACAATTTTATACATATCAATGTGTACAGAAGCCCGCAACTGGTACTTATTATGAGTTTGATGCTACAAATTCATTCTCCAGTATACAATATGACATGCCGGTTTTTGTGGTGGTAATGTTTCAAACTGGAAGACACAATAATCAGGAAAAAAAATCAAGTAGATTTGATAACTGCAACATCAAAAACATATATCTTAAAAATGGCAGAAATGAGGTATTCCCTAGAGAAAATTATAATTTAGACATGTCCAAGGATGATTTCCTTAAATTATATGAAGCATTTACAGCATACAAAAGGGTCACTACTGGCAATACTGACATGTATTACACACCAGATGAATTCAAAGCACAGAGACCCATGTTTGTAATCAACACTTCAAAAAGGAAACAAGTTGTGGTTAATGACAGGACAAGCAATAAAATTATCTGTGAATTCCATGAGGCATTACCTGATGACACCATATGTAGTGTTATTCTCATAGGTGAAAAATCATATGTTTATGATGTAAGAAATGAGAGAGTCACAGAGCAATTCTAGAAGAGCTCTGCACAATGCATTGTTTTAATAATAGATAAACAAATTGAACCTGGTATCCAATTGAACTTAAACCGGAAGTAAATATATGTGTGTGTGTGTGTGTGTGTGTGTGTGTGTGTGGGTGTGTGTGTGTTAATACGTTTGGCGTAGTTTTAGGTGTGGCCAAAAAAAATATCAAGAGGGGCATATTTTTGACAGGTTTATGGACAACAATCTCACAGAAGTGCCTTTTATAAGTGTAGGCAAATCAATCTGAGGGGGGTCATACTTTCTCAGGAAATTCCCGAGGGTATTTTTACAAAAATCTTGGATTAGACGGGGTTCCACACTTGAGCAAAAAGCTCATATGGGCATGTTGAGCAAGTTTTAAGTGTAGGCAAATCTGCCAGAGGGGGGTTCATACTTTCCTGTGCTGGTTGTATCATCAATTACACTACTAGGCCAATTATCCAACATCATGTTCACTGAGTCTGTTTTCCACATTTTGTAGGTATTAAGCCTACATTCATAGGCGTAGTGATTAGCACATCGCACATCGTTCGAATCCTGGCCTGGGCACGGATGTTTGTGAGTATCCATTCATCCATTTCATGATATCATCACTAATACCCATTTTCGCAATTTGCCAGAAGTGGAATGAAACCGAAGTAAAATAAAGCAAATCAATCAATCGAAGGTAATAAATTGAATAAAAAATGGCAATGAACAAAAAAGAACATTGCTTTTGCATCAACATAATTCCACCCTTAAAAACAATATTGACTGTAGAATAAAAAAAGAGAAGAAAAAGTACATACCAAGAATGATTTCTTTTCTTTCATAATCGTTATTCAGATTGATATGAAATGAATCCGAGATAATTTATAAGAACCTACAATCCATATGGAGAAAGCTGCCGCACAACTTGTTTATCCCAACGCGCTGACGTCGGAGACTTGACTGGAGGAATGAGTCGCACAATATCGCTGATGGCGTACCATGCTGCTAGAAATGGATACATACTTTGTTTGTTGTTACAGGCGGCTCGTTGGTCTAGGGGTAAGAATATTAAAAAAGAAAAAAGAAAAAAAAGGGTATGATTCTCGCTTTGGGTGCGAGAGGTCCCGGGTTCAAATCCCGGACGAGCCCGGCTTTTTCCTTTTGCACAAGCAGCCGAAGATAGCGAAATCGTGTTCAATATATACTGGGTGTCCCCAAATTAAGTAGCATAACTTCAGGAACGTGATTCTCACATGTAAACAATTTAAATAGTTTGCATAAACATAGGTAGTTCCGGGAATCCTTAGTTTCCGAGTTGTAGGCATTCAAAACACGTGCTAACCCGAATGTCAATGTCTCCCACGTGAAGATAAAGACGTTCCGGTTGACACTGAATTCTTCAGAGTATCCTAGAGGAGATGTTCAAAATGTCCACCTCCTGCCTCAAGACAGGAATTGCCTACCTTCGCGTGTTGATTTGAGGAGTTGCATTCACAGTATCCAGAATTTCTTCTTCGTTCGCAGGAGTTGTAAATCGTTGTCGCTCTCTCATGGCAGCACGAAATGCAAAATTCCTTGATTCACATAGCGATGGATGGATTCTCACAAATGTTTTCTTATCTGGAAATTTCCGTTGTGGAAACCTTTCCTGGTACAAACGAAGAGCCTGTCCAGAGTATTGCCTTCCGCCAAACCATTCATGAAGAGCATATTTTCTCTCTTCTGGTTTATGTACATGGTTTCATTAGCGTCCATTCAACATATACAAATACCAAAAGTACTATCAGATTGTGTTCAACAGCATCTTGTGTCGCAGGAAACCACCTGTGGTAGATAACGACATTCCGATAAACATGCGTTGTGAAAGCCTACAACTCTGAAACCAAGTATTTCTGGACGAATGTTTATATAAGCTATTTTAATTGTTTACATGCGAGGAACACATTCCTGGAGTTACTCCGATTATTTTTGGGTCACCCTGTAAAATGAGATATCGTCCCTTCAGAAGTTCGATTTTCCATGATCTCTGTTAGACTACGAAGAGGGTGGGCTCTGAACTATGGATCAAATTCAAATTCTTCACATCCGTTGGCAAAGTTCAAACTCCTAATTTGCGTTCAGTCTCTGGGTGTAGGACCTGTGGCAACCCACCATCGTGAGGAACTTGGGGAGCTTCGAGTGAGTGAGCGTAATCCGGTCCTGAAGTCCTGCAATGGCTGGAGATTGGTCGGGCCGACCACCCGTCCCCCTAGTCTATCTGCAGATGTACACGCCCCGCTTGTGGCCCGCGTGGGAGGGAGGCCAGGAGTCGGTAGGTAAGACAGGGCCCAATATTGGGCTGTAGCGCTTTAGCGTTACTTTACTACTACTGATCAAAAAGCAAATATTAAAAAAAAAATATAAATAAAAATAATAAAATATAAATTTCATAAAAATAAAAATGCATAAAAATTAAAAGAAATGTAAAAATGGAGCTCATCATATCCTAATATTTTGAATAACATTATTGTTACGATTGAATTTTAAAAAAATCTTGGAATCTTCTCTTGGCAATTTACGACAGACGTCCGAGTTTAGACTGCGATATCCCAAATAGAGGACAAATGTTTCCCATAGACGTCACGATAAGGTTAAAGACGTGCTTAAATAAAACCATGCATGTTATATAAGGAGGTTACCAGTCAGGTTGGTAACCTCCTTATAGAGGTTAGTCTAGGGGTATGATTCTCGCTTAGGGTGCGAGAGGTCCCGGGTTCAAATCCCGGACAAGCCCATATTTTCCTGATCTGTCTTGTATTGCATACAGGATAGAAGGATAGGATAGAGAATGCTGTTCTTTGAAACCAAAAATAAATCATTAAGAAACGTTGTTTGCCTTGATGTCACCCGTGCGACCTGGAAATCTGTGGGCATTGAGTAGCAGTTGCACGCTCTCCGGAAGTACAGCAGGACAATTTAACATCAGTGTGAACGTTTTGAGCTTTCAAATAATAAACATATTTTAAAAACCGAGTTCGAGTACGAGCGAGCATTAGAGATTCAATGCAGGAACTTTCCCACTGAACGATCGCGACCTACGAGGCCTCCCGCTTTGCTTACACCCTCCTTTTCGTTCCTCTTACAATGCTTCAGTACCGTTGAATGTTCTGCAGTCCACACGGGCATACGAACTCGTACGGTCGCTTGTCAAGGTCTGCTGTAATGTGCAGCCGACGGCAAAGGGGAGTAGGCCAATTATCCAACATCATGTTCACTGAGTCTGTTTTCCACATTTCGTAGGTATTAAGCCTCCATTCGTAGGCGTAGTGATAAGCACATCGCACATCGTTCGAATCCTGGCCTGGGCACGGATGTTTGTGAGTATCCATTCATCAATTTCATGATATCATCACTAATACCCATTTTCGCAATTTGCCAGAAGTGGAATGAAACCGAAGTAAAATAAAGCAAATCAATCAATCGAAGGTAATAAATTGAATAAAAAATGGCAATGAACAAAAAAGAACATTGCTTTTGCATCAACATAATTCCACCCTTAAAAACAATATTGACTGTAGAATAAAAAAAGAGAAGAAAAAGTGCATACCAAGAATGATTTGTTTTCTTTCATAATCCTTATTCAGATTGATATGAAATGAATCCGAGATAATTTATAAGAGCCTACAATCCATATGGAGAAAGCTGCCGCACAACCTGTTTATCCCAACGCGCTGACGTCGGAGATTTGACTCGAAGAATGAGTCGCACAATATCGCTGATGGCGTACCATGCTGCTAGAAATGGATACATACTTTGTTTGTTGTTACAGGCGGCTCGTTGGTCTAGGGGTATGATTCTCGCTTTGGGTGCGAGATGTCCCGGGTTCAAATCCCGGACGAGCCCGGCTTTTTCCTTTTGCACAAGCAGCCGAAGAAAGCGAAATCGTGTTGAATATATACATGGTGTCCCCAAAATAAGTAGCATAACTTCAGGAACGTGATTCTCACATGTAAACAATTTAAATAGTTTGCATAAACATAGGTAGTTCCGGGAATCCTTAGTTTCCGAGTTGTAGGCATTCAAAACACGTGCTAACCCGAATGTCAATGTCTCCCACGTGAAGATAAAGACGTTCCGGTTGACACTGAATTCTTCAGAGTATCCTAGAGGAGATGTTCAAAATGTCCACCTCCTGCCTCAAGACAGGAATTGCCTACCTTCGCGTGTTGATTTGAGGAGTTGCATTCACAGTATCCAGAATTTCTTCTTCGTTCGCAGGAGTTGTAAATCGTTGTCGCTCTCTCATGGCAGCACGAAATGCAAAATTCCTTGATTCACATAGCGATGGATGGATTCTCACAAATGTTTTCTTATCTGGAAATTTCCGTTGTGGAAACCTTTCCTGGTACAAACGAAGAGCCTGTCCAGAGTATTGCCTTCCGCCAAACCATTCATGAAGAGCATATTTTCTCTCTTCTGGTTTGTGTACATGGTTTCATTAGCGTCCATTCAACATATACAAATACCAAAAGTACTATCAGATTGTGTTCAACAGCATCTTGTGTCGCAGGATACCACCTGTGGTAGATAACGACATTCCGATAAACATGCGTTGTGAAAGCCTACAACTCTGAAACCAAGTATTTCTGCACGAATGTTTATATAAGCTATTTTAATTGTTTACATGCGAGGAACACATTCCTGGAGTTACTCCGATTATTTTTGGGTCACCCTGTAAAATGAGATATCGTCCCTTCAGAAGTTCGATTTTCCATGATCTCTGTTAGACTACGAAGAGGGTGGGCTCTGAACTATGGATCAAATTCAAATTCTTCACATCCGTTGGAAAAGTTCAAACTCCTAATTTGCGTTCAGTCTCTGGGTGTAGGACCTGTGGCAACCCACCATCGTGAGGAACTTGGGGAGCTTCGAGTGAGTGAGCGTAATCCGGTCCTGAAGTCCTGCAATGGCTGGAGATTGGTCGGGCCGACCACCCGTCCCCCTAGTCTATCTGCAGATGTACACGCCCCGCTTGTGGCCCGCGTGGGAGGGAGGCCAGGAGTCGGTAGGTAAGCCAGGGCCCAATATTGGGCTGTAGCGCTTTAGCGTTACTTTACTACTACTGATCAAGAAGCAAATATTAAAAAAATAATATAAATAAAAATAATAAAATATAAATTTCATAAAAATAAAAATGCATAAAAATTAAAAGAAATGTAAAAATGGAGCTCATCATATCCTAATATTTTGAATAACATTATTGTTGTATCAAATTCACGATTGAATTTTAAAAAAATCTTGGAATCTTCTCTTGGCAATTTACGACAGACGTCCGAGTTTAGACTGCGATATCCCAAATAGAGGACAAATGTTTCCCATAGACGTCACGATAAGGTTAAAGACGTGCTTAAATAAAACCATGCATGTTATATAAGGAGGTTACCAGTCAGGTTGGTAACCTCCTTATAGAGGTTAGTCTAGGGGTATGATTCTCGCTTAGGGTGCGAGAGGTCCCGGGTTCAAATCCCGGACAAGCCCATATTTTCCTGATCTGTCTTGTATTGCATACAGGATAGAAGGATAGGATAGAGAATGCTGTTCTTTGAAACCAAAAATAAATCATTAAGAAACGTTGTTTGCCTTGATGTCACCCGTGCGACCTGGAAATCTGTGGGCATTGAGTAGCAGTTGCACGCTCTCCGGAAGTACAGCAGGACAATTTAACATCAGTGTGAACGTTTTGAGCTTTCAAATAATAAACATATTTATAAAAACCGAGTTCGAGTACGAGCGAGCATTAGAGATTCAATGCAGGAACTTTCCCACTGAACGATCGCGACCTACGAGGCCTCCCGCTTTGCTTACACCCTCCTTTTCGTTCCTCTTACAATGCTTCAGTACCGCTGAATGTTCTGCAATCCACACGGGCATACGAACTCGTACGGTCGCTTGTCAAGGTCTGCTGTAATGTGCAGCCGACGGCAAAGGGGAGTAGGCCAATTATCCAACATCATGTTCACTGAGTCTGTTTTCCACATTTCGTAGGTATTAAGCCTCCATTCGTAGGCGTAGTGATTAGCACATCGCACATCGTTCGAATCCTGGCCTGGGCACGGATGTTTGTGAGTATCCATTCATCCATTTCATGATATCATCACTAATACCCATTTTCGCAATTTGCCAGAAGTGGAATGAAACCGAAGTAAAATAAAGCAAATCAATCAATCGAAGGTAATAAATTGAATAAAAAATGGCAATGAACAAAAAAGAACATTGCTTTTGCATCAACATAATTCCACCCTTAAAAACAATATTGACTGTAGAATAAAAAAAGAGAAGAAAAAGTGCATACCAAGAATGATTTGTTTTCTTTCATAATCCTTATTCAGATTGATATGAAATGAATCCGAGATAATTTATAAGAGCCTACAATCCATATGGAGAAAGCTGCCGCACAACCTGTTTATCCCAACGCGCTGACGTCGGAGACTTGACTCGAAGAATGAGTCGCACAATATCGCTGATGGCGTACCATGCTGCTAGAAATGGATACATACTTTGTTTGTTGTTACAGGCGGCTCGTTGGTCTAGGGGTATGATTCTCGCTTTGGGTGCGAGAGGTCCCGGGTTCAAATCCCGGACGAGCCCGGCTTTTTCCTTTTGCACAAGCAGCCGAAGAAAGCGAAATCGTGTTGAATATATACATGGTGTCCCCAAAATAAGTAGCATAACTTCAGGAACGTGATTCTCACATGTAAACAATTTAAATAGTTTGCATAAACATAGGTAGTTCCGGGAATCCTTAGTTTCCGAGTTGTAGGCATTCAAAACACGTGCTAACCCGAATGTCAATGTCTCCCACGTGAAGATAAAGACGTTCCGGTTGACACTGAATTCTTCAGAGTATCCTAGAGGAGATGTTCAAAATGTCCACCTCCTGCCTCAAGATAGGAATTGCCTACCTTCGCGTGTTGATTTGAGGAGTTGCATTCACAGTATCCAGAATTTCTTCTTCGTTCGCAGGAGTTGTAAATCGTTGTCGCTCTCTCATGGCAGCACGAAATGCAAAATTCCTTGATTTACATAGCGATGGATGGATTCTCACAAATGTTTTCTTATCTGGAAATTTCCGTTGTGGAAACCTTTCCTGGTACAAACGAAGAGCCTGTCCAGAGTATTGCCTTCCGCCAAACCATTCATGAAGAGCATATTTTCTCTCTTCTGGTTTGTGTACATGGTTTCATTAGCGTCCATTCAACATATACAAATACCAAAAGTACTATCAGATTGTGTTCAACAGCATCTTGTGTCGCAGGAAACCACCTGTGGTAGATAACGACATTCCGATAAACATGCGTTGTGAAAGCCTACAACTCTGAAACCAAGTATTTCTGCACGAATGTTTATATAAGCTATTTTAATTGTTTACATGCGAGGAACACATTCCTGGAGTTACTCCGATTATTTTTGGGTCACCCTGTAAAATGAGATATCGTCCCTTCAGAAGTTCGATTTTCCATGATCTCTGTTAGACTACGAAAAGGGTGGGCTCTGAACTATGGATCAAATTCAAATTCTTCACATCCGTTGGCAAAGTTCAAACTCCTAATTTGCGTTCAGTCTCTGGGTGTAGGACCTGTGGCAACCCACCATCGTGAGGAACTTGGGGAGCTTCGAGTGAGTGAGCGTAATCCGGTCCTGAAGTCCTGCAATGGCTGGAGATTGGTCGGGCCGACCACCCGTCCCCCTAGTCTATCTGCAGATGTACACGCCCCGCTTGTGGCCCGCGTGGGAGGGAGGCCAGGAGTCGGTAGGTAAGCCAGGGCCCAATATTGGGCTGTAGCGCTTTAGCGTTACTTTACTACTACTGATCAAAAGCAAATATTAAAAAAATAATATAAATAAAAATAATAAAATATAAATTTCATAAAAATAAAAAAGCATAAAAATTAAAAGAAATGTAAAAATGGAGCTCATCATATCCTAATATTTTGAATAACATTATTGTTGTATCAAATTCACGATTGAATTTTAAAAAAATCTTCGAATTTTCTCTTGGCAATTTACGACAGACGTCCGAGTTTAGACTGCGATATCCCAAATAGAGGACAAATGTTTCCCATAGACGTCACGATAAGGTTAAAGACGTGCTTAAATAAAACCATGCATGTTATATAAGGAGGTTACCAGTCAGGTTGGTAACCTCCTTATAGAGGTTAGTCTAGGGGTATGATTCTCGCTTAGGGTGCGAGAGGTCCCGGGTTCAAATCCCGGACAAGCCCATATTTTCCTGATCTGTCTTGTATTGCATACAGGATAGAAGGATAGGATAGAGAATGCTGTTCTTTGAAACCAAAAATAAATCATTAAGAAACGTTGTTTGCCTTGATGTCACCCGTGCGACCTGGAAATCTGTGGGCATTGAGTAGCAGTTGCACGCTCTCCGGAAGTACAGCAGGACAATTTAACATCAGTGTGAACGTTTTGAGCTTTCAAATAATAAACATATTTTAAAAACCGAGTTCGAGTACGAGCGAGCATTAGAGATTCAATGCAGGAACTTTCCCACTGAACGATCGCGACCTACGAGGCCTCCCGCTTTGCTTACACCCTCCTTTTCGTTCCTCTTACAATGCTTCAGTACCGCTGAATGTTCTGCAGTCCACACGGGCATACGAACTCGTACGGTCGCTTGTCAAGGTCTGCTGTAATGTGCAGCCGACGGCAAAGGGGAGTAGGCCAATTATCCAACATCATGTTCACTGAGTCTGTTTTCCACATTTCGTAGGTATTAAGCCTCCATTCGTAGGCGTAGTGATTAGCACATCGCACATCGTTCGAATCCTGGCCTGGGCACGGATGTTTGTGAGTATCCATTCATCCATTTCATGATATCATCACTAATACCCATTTTCGCAATTTGCCAGAAGTGGAATGAAACCGAAGTAAAATAAAGCAAATCAATCAATCGAAGGTAATAAATTGAATAAAAAATGGCAATGAACAAAAAAGAACATTGCTTTTGCATCAACATAATTCCACCCTTAAAAACAATATTGACTGTAGAATAAAAAAAGAGAAGAAAAAGTGCATACCAAGAATGATTTGTTTTCTTTCATAATCCTTATTCAGATTGATATGAAATGAATCCGAGATAATTTATAAGAGCCTACAATCCATATGGAGAAAGCTGCCGCACAACCTGTTTATCCCAACGCGCTGACGTCGGAGACTTGACTCGAAGAATGAGTCGCACAATATCGCTGATGGCGTACCATGCTGCTAGAAATGGATACATACTTTGTTTGTTGTTACAGGCGGCTCGTTGGTCTAGGGGTATGATTCTCGCTTTGGGTGCGAGAGGTCCCGGGTTCAAATCCCGGACGAGCCCGGCTTTTTCCTTTTGCACAAGCAGCCGAAGAAAGCGAAATCGTGTTGAATATATACATGGTGTCCCCAAAATAAGTAGCATAACTTCAGGAACGTGATTCTCACATGTAAACAATTTAAATAGTTTGCATAAACATAGGTAGTTCCGGGAATCCTTAGTTTCCGAGTTGTAGGCATTCAAAACACGTGCTAACCCGAATGTCAATGTCTCCCACGTGAAGATAAAGACGTTCCGGTTGACACTGAATTCTTCAGAGTATCCTAGAGGAGATGTTCAAAATGTCCACCTCCTGCCTCAAGACAGGAATTGCCTACCTTCGCGTGTTGATTTGAGGAGTTGCATTCACAGTATCCAGAATTTCTTCTTCGTTCGCAGGAGTTGTAAATCGTTGTCGCTCTCTCATGGCAGCACGAAATGCAAAATTCCTTGATTCACATAGCGATGGATGGATTCTCACAAATGTTTTCTTATCTGGAAATTTCCGTTGTGGAAACCTTTCCTGGTACAAACGAAGAGCCTGTCCAGAGTATTGCCTTCCGCCAAACCATTCATGAAGAGCATATTTTCTCTCTTCTGGTTTGTGTACATGGTTTCATTAGCGTCCATTCAACATATACAAATACCAAAAGTACTATCAGATTGTGTTCAACAGCATCTTGTGTCGCAGGAAACCACCTGTGGTAGATAACGACATTCCGATAAACATGCGTTGTGAAAGCCTACAACTCTGAAACCAAGTATTTCTGCACGAATGTTTATATAAGCTATTTTAATTGTTTACATGCGAGGAACACATTCCTGCAGTTACTCCGATTATTTTTGGGCCACCCTGTAAAATGAGATATCATCCCTTCAGAAGTTCGATTTTCCATGATCTCTGTTAGACTACGAAAAGGGTGGGCTCTGAACTATGGATCAAATTCAAATTCTTCACATCCGTTGGCAAAGTTCAAACTCCTAATTTGCGTTCAGTCTCTGGGTGTAGGACCTGTGGCAACCCACCATCGTGAGGAACTTGGGGAGCTTCGAGTGAGTGAGCGTAATCCGGTCCTGAAGTCCTGCAATGGCTGGAGATTGGTCGGGCCGACCACCCGTCCCCCTAGTCTATCTGCAGATGTACACGCCCCGCTTGTGGCCCGCGTGGGAGGGAGGCCAGGAGTCGGTAGGTAAGCCAGGGCCCAATATTGGGCTGTAGCGCTTTAGCGTTACTTTACTACTACTGATCAAAAAGCAAATATTAAAAAAATAATATAAATAAAAATAATAAAATATAAATTTCATAAAAATAAAAATGCATAAAAATTAAAAGAAATGTAAAAATGGAGCTCATCATATCCTAATATTTTGAATAACATTATTGTTGTATCAAATTCACGATTTAATTTTAAAAAAATCTTGGAATCTTCTCTTGGCAATTTACGACAGACGTCCGAGTTTAGACTGCGATATCCCAAATAGAGGACAAATGTTTCCCATAGACGTCACGATAAGGTTAAAGACGTGCTTAAATAAAACCATGCATGTTATATAAGGAGGCTACCAGTCAGGTTGGTAACCTCCTTATAGAGGTTAGTCTAGGGGTATGATTCTCGCTTAGGGTGCGAGAGGTCCCGGGTTCAAATCCCGGACAAGCCCATATTTTCCTGATCTGTCTTGTATTGCATACAGGATAGAAGGATAGGATAGAGAATGCTGTTCTTTGAAACCAAAAATAAATCATTAAGAAACGTTGTTTGCCTTGATGTCACCCGTGCGACCTGGAAATCTGTGGGCATTGAGTAGCAGTTGCAAGCTCTCCGGAAGTACAGCAGGACAATTTAACATCAGTGTGAACGTTTTGAGCTTTCAAATAATAAACATATTTTAAAAACCGAGTTCGAGTACGAGCGAGCATTAGAGATTCAATGCAGGAACTTTCCCACTGAACGATCGCGACCTACGAGGCCTCCCGCTTTGCTTACACCCTCCTTTTCGTTCCTCTTACAATGCTTCAGTACCGCTGAATGTTCTGCAGTCCACACGGGCATACGAACTCGTACGGTCGCTTGTCAAGTTCTGCTGTAATGTGCAGCCGACGGCAAAGGGGAGTAGGCCAATTATCCAACATCATGTTCACTGAGTCTGTTTTCCACATTTCGTAGGTATTAAGCCTCCATTCGTAGGCGTAGTGATTAGCACATCGCACATCGTTCGAATCCTGGCCTGGGCACGGATGTTTGTGAGTATCCATTCATCCATTTCATGATATCATCACTAATACCCATTTTCGCAATTTGCCAGAAGTGGAATGAAACCGAAGTAAAATAAAGCAAATCAATCAATCGAAGGTAATAAATTGAATAAAAAATGGCAATGAACCAAAAAGAACATTGCTTTTGCATCAACATAATTCCACCCTTAAAAACAATATTGACTGTAGAATAAAAAAAGAGAAGAAAAAGTGCATACCAAGAATGATTTGTTTTCTTTCATAATCCTTATTCAGATTGATATGAAATGAATCCGAGATAATTTATAAGAGCCTACAATCCATATGGAGAAAGCTGCCGCACAACCTGTTTATCCCAACGCGCTGACGTCGGAGACTTGACTCGAAGAATGAGTCGCACAATATCGCTGATGGCGTACCATGCTGCTAGAAATGGATACATACTTTGTTTGTTGTTACAGGCGGCTCGTTGGTCTAGGGGTATGATTCTCGCTTTGGGTGCGAGAGGTCCCGGGTTCAAATCCCGGACGAGCCCGGCTTTTTCCTTTTGCACAAGCAGCCGAAGAAAGCGAAATCGTGTTGAATATATACATGGTGTCCCCAAAATAAGTAGCATAACTTCAGGAACGTGATTCTCACATGTAAACAATTTAAATAGTTGGCATAAACATAGGTAGTTCCGGGAATCCTTAGTTTCCGAGTTGTAGGCATTCAAAACACGTGCTAACCCGAATGTCAATGTCTCCCACCTGAAGATAAAGACTTTCCGGTTGACACTGAATTCTTCACAGTATCCTAGAGGAGATGTTCAAAATGTCCACCTCCTGCCTCAAGATAGGAATTGCCTACCTTCGCGTGTTGATTTGAGGAGTTGCATTCACAGTATCCAGAATTTCTTCTCCCTTCGCAGGAGTTGTAAATCGTTGTCGTTCTCTCGTGGCAGCACGAAATGAAAAATCCCTTGATTCACATAACGGTGGACGGATTCTCACAAATGTTTTCTTATCTGGAAATTTCCGTTGTGGGAACCTTTCCTGGTACAAACGAAGAGCCTCTCCAGAGTATTGCCTTCCGCCAAACCATTCATGAAGAGCATATCTTCTCTCTTCTGGTTTGTGTACATGGTTTCATTAGCGTCATTCAACATATACAACTACCAAAAGTACTATCAGATTGTGTTCAACAGCATCTTGTGTCGCAGGAAACCACCTGTGGTAGATAACGACATTCCGATAAACATGCGTTGTGAAAGCCTACAACTCTGAAACCAAGTATTTCTGCACGAATGTTTATATAAGCTATTTTAATTGTTTACATGCGAGGAACACATTCCTGCAGTTACTCCGATTATTTTTGGGTCACCCTGTAAAATGAGATATCGTCCCTTCAGAAGTTCGATTTTCCATGATCTCTGTTAGACTACGAAAAGGGTGGGCTCTGAACTATGGATCAAATTCAAATTCTTCACATCCGTTGGCAAAATTCAAACTCCTAATTTGCGTTCAGTCTCTGGGTGTAGGACCTGTGGCAACCCACCATCGTGAGGAACTTGGGGAGCTTCGAGTGAGTGAGCGTAATCCGGTCCTGAAGTCCTGCAATGGCTGGAGATTGGTCGGGCCGACCACCCGTCCCCCTAGTCTATCTGCAGATGTACACGCCCCGCTTGTGGCCCGCGTGGGAGGGAGGCCAGGAGTCGGTAGGTAAGCCAGGGCCCAATATTGGGCTGTAGCGCTTTAGCGTTACTTTACTACTACTGATCAAAAAGCAAATATTAAAAAAATAATATAAATAAAAATAATAAAATATAAATTTCATAAAAATAAAAATGCATAAAAATTAAAAGAAATGTAAAAATGGAGGTCATCATATCCTAGTATTTTGAATAACATTATTGTTGTATCAAATTCACGATTGAATTTTAAAAAAATTTTCGAATCTTCTCTTGGCAATTTACGACAGACGTCCGAGTTTAGACTGCGATATCCCAAATAGAGGACAAATGTTTCCCATAGACGTCACGATAAGGTTAAAGACGTGCTTAAATAAAACCATGCATGTTATATAAGGAGGTTACCAGTCAGTGGCTTGTTGGTCTAGGGGTATGATTCTCGCTTAGGGTGCGAGAGGTCCCGGGTTCAAATCCCGGACAAGCCCATATTTTCCTGATCTGTCTTGTATTGCATACAGGATAGAAGGATAGGATAGAGAATGCTGTTCTTTGAAACCAAAAATAAATCATTAAGAAACGTTGTTTGCCTTGATGTCACCCGTGCGACCTGGAAATCTGTGGGCATTGAGTAGCAGTTGCACGCTCTCCGGAAGTACAGCAGGACAATTTAACATCAGTGTGAACGTTTTGAGCTTTCAAATAATAAACATATTTTAAAAACCGAGTTCGAGTACGAGCGAGCATTAGAGATTCAATGCAGGAACTTTCCCACTGAACGATCGCGACCTACGAGGCCTCCCGCTTTGCTTACACCCTCCTTCTCGTTCCTCTTACAATGCTTCAGTACCGCTGAATGTTCTGCAGTCCACACGGGCATACGAACTCGTACGGTCGCTTGTCAAGGTCTGCTGTAATGTGCAGCCGACGGCAAAGGGGAGTAGGCCAATTATCCAACATCAAGTTCACTGAGTCTGTTTTCCACATTTCGTAGGTATTAAGCCTCCATTCGTAGGCGTAGTGATTAGCACATCGCACATCGTTCGAATCCTGGCCTGGGCACGGATGTTTGTGAGTATCCATTCATCCATTTCATGATATCATCACTAATACCCATTTTCGCAATTTGCCAGAAGTGGAATGAAACCGAAGTAAAATAAAGCAAATCAATCAATCGAAGGTAATAAATTGAATAAAAAATGGCAATGAACAAAAAAGAACATTGCTTTTGCATCAACATAATTCCACCCTTAAAAACAATATTGACTGTAGAATAAAAAAAGAGAAGAAAAAGTGCATACCAAGAATGATTTGTTTTCTTTCATAATCCTTATTCAGATTGATATGAAATGAATCCGAGATAATTTATAAGAGCCTACAATCCATATGGAGAAAGCTGCCGCACAACCTGTTTATCCCAACGTGCTGACGTCGGAGATTTGACTCGAAGAATGAGTCGCACAATATCGCTGATGGCGTACCATGCTGCTAGAAATGGATACATACTTTGTTTGTTGTTACAGGCGGCTCGTTGGTCTAGGGGTATGATTCTCGCTTTGGGTGCGAGAGGTCCCGGGTTCAAATCCCGGACGAGCCCGGCTTTTTCCTTTTGCACAAGCAGCCGAAGAAAGCGAAATCGTGTTGAATATATACATGGTGTCCCCAAAATAAGTAGCATAACTTCAGGAACGTGATTCTCACATGTAAACAATTTAAATAGTTTGCATAAACATAGGTAGTTCCGGGAATCCTTAGTTTCCGAGTTGTAGGCATTCAAAACACGTGCTAACCCGAATGTCAATGTCTCCCACCTGAAGATAAAGACTTTCCGGTTGACACTGAATTCTTCACAGTATCCTAGAGGAGATGTTCAAAATGTCCACCTCCTGCCTCAAGATAGGAATTGCCTACCTTCGCGTGTTGATTTGAGGAGTTGCATTCACAGTATCCAGAATTTCTTCTCCCTTCGCAGGAGTTGTAAATCGTTGTCGTTCTCTCGTGGCAGCACGAAATGAAAAATCCCTTGATTCACATAACGGTGGACGGATTCTCACAAATGTTTTCTTATCTGGAAATTTCCGTTGTGGGAACCTTTCCTGGTACAAACGAAGAGCCTCTCCAGAGTATTGCCTTCCGCCAAACCATTCATGAAGAGCATATCTTCTCTCTTCTGGTTTGTGTACATGGTTTCATTAGCGTCATTCAACATATACAACTACCAAAAGTACTATCAGATTGTGTTCAACAGCATCTTGTGTCGCAGGAAACCACCTGTGGTAGATAACGACATTCCGATAAACATGCGTTGTGAAAGCCTACAACTCTGAAACCAAGTATTTCTGGACGAATGTTTATATAAGCTATTTTAATTGTTTACATGCGAAAAACACATTCCTGGAGTTACTCCGATTATTTTTGGGTCACCCTGTAAAATGAGATATCGTCCCTTCAGAAGTTCGCTTTTCCATGATCTTTGTTAGACTACAAAAAGGGTGGGCTCTTAACTATGGATCAAATTCAAATTCTTCACTTCCGTTGGCAAAGTTCAAACTCCTAATTTGGGTTCAGTCTCTGGGTTTTCGGCCTGTGTGTAGGACCTGTTGCAACCCACCATCGTGAGGAACTTGGGGAGCTTCGAGTGAGTGAGCGTAATCCGGTCCTGAAGTCCTTCAATGGCTGGGGATTGGTCGGGCCGACCACCCGTCCCCCTAGTCTATCTGCAGATGTACACGCCCCGCTTGTGGCCCGCGTGGGAGGGAGGCCAGGAGTCGGTAGGTAAGCCAGGGCCCAATATTGGGCTGTAGCGCTTTAGCGTTACTTTACTGCTACTGATCAAATAGCAAATTTTAAAAAAATAATATAAATGAAAATAATGAGAAGAAATTTCATAAAGATAGAAATGCATAAAAATGAAAGAAATGTAAAGTAAATTAAGGACATGCACAGTAAAGTAAATCTTTCGGTAGGCCTATGTCTGAATCAATATATAATTATATAATACATTACATCATACTTTAATATTATAATATGTAATTCAATAAGTAGACCCATTGTCCCGGTTCTAAGCCCTCATTTGAGGCTCGAATCATCATTTGAGGCTCGTCGTAGCCTTTTATGATGTATATTTTGAGGGGTAGAGTTGGCTACACTGTGGGGGCACTGTAGCCTTTTATGAGGGGGGTCTATTGCTTTTTGTTTACATCTGGTAACACTGCCGTAGTTTGACAGTGTTGTTAACCTACTGGGTTTTTTTCACTGAGGCTCGAATCATCATTTGAGGCTCGTCGTAGCCTTTTATGATGTATATTTTGAGGGCACAGAGTTGGCAACACTGTGGGTTTACTGTAGCCTTTTATGAGGGGGGGGGTTTATTGCCCTCTGTTTACATCTGGCAACACTACCGTAGTTTGACAGTGTTGTTAACCTACTGGGTTTTTTTTTTCACTGAGGCTTGAATCATCATTTGAGGCTCGTCGTAGCCTTTTATGATGTATATTTTGAGGGGCCTAGTGTTGGCAACACTGTGGGGGCACTGTAGCCTTTTATGAGGGGGGTTTATTGCCCTCTGTTTACATCTGGCAACACTACCGTAGTTTGACAGTGTTGTTAACCTACTGGGTTTTTTTCACTGTAAATTTTCATCAAAGGGCCTGAGGGGTCCATGTATTTTTTATGTCTGGCAATACTGTTGGGGGGCCTAGTGTTGGCGACACTGCGGGTTTACTGTAGCCTTTTATGAGGGGGGCCTATTGTCCTCTTTTTATATTTGGCAACTCTATTGGATGTTTTGTTTGAGGCTTGGGTTTTGCCAACCCATCTGAAGAAAATTCCACTATATGATCTTTCACTGGCTAAGCTAACCTACAAATAGGAATTGGCAACACCGACGAGCCTCAAATAATAATTCAAGACTCGTCGGTGTTGCCTACCCACTCTACAAAAATTCTACTATATGATATTTTGAAACTTTTGAATGCAACTTATCGTAATTTTCCAACTGTGGGACCAAATGTTTATATATTGTAACTTTTGTAAACCTCTTTCGGGAACAATGTGTCGCACACACACACGCGCGCGCGCGCGTGCCTGTATTGTGACGCAAGCAAACAAAAAAAACTTTGCCTGTCATTACAAAAAAAAACTTTGACCGTATTCTTAAATAACTAACAAGGACAATGAATCTTTTTGGCTTCCGCAAACAGATCAACATGGAGACTGCACCACCAAATTCCAATAACCTCTTACCTTCCGTATTATCTAAACTCAATGGTTTACTGATTGTTCATCTCAACAGCATTTGGACGAAACTGAATGACGATGTGGGCAAGATGTTTTATGTTTTTAATAACAATTTACATTTCTACGAAATTCCGATCGACGGGAAACTTCAAATCACCGTGAATCCGGAAAACGCAGGCGAAATCAAAATTTCTACCGGCAAGAATATTTTTCGAATCAAGCACGACAAGATGCTTTCTAACATTACGTACGATGTTTCTGCAGGAGATTATCTTTACATGGAACTTCTCGGAGATTACGACAAACTTATTCCTCTTTTTGTAGAATTACGAATCGTCTATCCTATTATAAATAACCGTTAACCAAAAATGCCTAACGACATTTTCGGCAACACCAAGCGTGTAGACCACGCAGAAGAGATTCTCATGTTGGACATTCGAGTTAAGAAGTTGAGGACCGATTTGATTGCTTTGCAGGAGACCTTAAACAAAAGTTTAGAGTCGGAAATCGCTACGCTCCAAACGCAATGTCTCGACCCCATTCTGAAAATCGATTCCGAACTGAAGACGCTGATAAAAAATTATGTCGACGTACCTTCTTACGACAACGTTCAAAATATACAGTTGAGCGTGGATTCGCTTCAAAATGATTTGGCCAAATTACAGCAATTTCAATCGAAAAATGAAGATTTGGAAAAACTGAAACTCGAAATCGAAGAACGAACTTCCGCAATAGAAAAGAATTTCTCTGAACTTCAAACCGTCGTGAACGATATAGATGCAGAACGCTTACATGTCGTCGTTTCCAAATTACAAGAAGAATTCACCAGCACGTTGGAAGAAATTAAATCCAAGTTGCAGACTTTGGAAGATACAATGACGAACCTACCATCGTCGGACGAACTGCAGGTCATCGGTAAAAGCGTCGCGAACATAAAAATTCAATTGGAGGCCTATCAAGATTTCGAACACATTCAAACCACCATCGCTACGCTTCAGGCGTCCTTGGAATTGATCAACGAAGAAATTAAAAATATTCACGCTGAAGCGAGAGCGTTGACGAGCATTCAAGACACGTTAAGCACGGTTCAGCAGAAGATCGAATATTTAGAAAATTTGAACGTCGAAACGAATCTCGCTCATTTTCATCACGTACTCGACAACATACAGGGTGACTTGGAATCGTTACGGACGAGCGTGCCTTCGAGCGAAGATTTGGAAAAATTGAAAACGGCGGTGACGGCACTATCCGATTCGAACGACATCAAAAGTTCATTGAGCGATCTCGAGAGTAGGGTGGCCAATCTCCCCACCTCCAAAGAATTGCACGCTTTGAAAAGGAACATATCTCGAATGCTGAAACGACTAGAAACGGAAACGGCGAACGTGGAACAGATTCGAGACGAAATTAGTTCGCTGGTGTCGACGCTGCCCACTTCGCAGAGCGTCGCCGACCTTCACACGCAGTTTACAGAGATGCGAAGGATCGTGAACGATCTTACCGAGAAGAGCTCGAAATTGAATCAAGTCGAGAACCTTCAGAACATTGTCGTCAACATCAGAGATCAAGTTGGAGTGCTGGAATCCACGCAGGAATCGACGCTGGCCTCTTTCGGTGCCAAGTTGCAAGAACTCAACGAAAACTACAAGCAGTTGAACGTGGAAGTGAAAATCAAACCGTCGTTTTCTGCCGTAACGGATACCATAATCGAGCATTTGCTGCCCATCGAAAATAAACTCGGACAAGTTCACAGTAATCTGCTCGGCGTCGACACTAAATTCGCTAAACTGCATTCTCTGCAAGCCATCGAAATCAACAGCGTACCCAATCAACAGAGAATCTCCACGTTCGTCGAAGGTAACAAACTGTACATGTTGCATCCTTATCATCCGTACTACAAGTTTCTCCTCGATGGCACGATTCAGATAAACGAATTTTCGTACTGGTCTCACGGTAGAAAAGCTAGCGTTCCCACCATGACTTTGATATCGAATCGTGGTGTCCAGAAAGCAGGAAACATTCCTCTGGCGCGTTGGAACGAAACGCGCAACATATATGAAATACACGAAGACGAAGATCTTACCGTTTTCGACGTGAGTGCCGGCGATAAGCTGATCATTCAAAACACGAGCGAAGTGCCACCCTCTTTGAATCCCATCACGCTTGTGCTTCTCTTGAAACGTAATCTCTAAAAAAATGTCTAGGCAAGCCATCGTCGAAGAATTGCATAAACCTGCACGCCGTAACTACGAACGTTTGGCTGTGGTAACCAAGGGCATCGACGACCTCTGGCAAAGCGACCTCGTGGAGATGAGTAGCGGCAATTTGAAAAACGTACATAAATTGAACAAGGGCAACAAGTACCTCCTCACCGTCATAGACACATTTTCGAAATTCGCATGGGCTCTACCTTTGAAGGCGAAAACGGGAACGTGCGTCACGGAAGCATTCAAGACAATTTTTTGCGAAAGCGGTGGCAGACGACCACGGTTTCTGCAAACGGACAACGGTAAAGAATTTTACAACGCCGTATTCCAAAAATTTATTCAAAAACACAAGATTCGACATTATTCGAGCTTCAGTCACATCAAAGCCAGCATCGTGGAAAGATTCAATCGAACCTTGAAAACACACATGTGGAAACGATTCACGCTTCGGGGAAATTACAAATGGGTCGACATCCTGCCGGAACTCGTCGACACCTATAATGATACGGTACACAGAACGATAGGTATGAAGCCAGCTGACGTTACGAAATCTGACGAGCAGCGTTTAATTTCTACAGTTTACTGTCCAAAGTACACACCCACGACAAAAAAAGCTAAATACAAAATTGGAGACCGGGTGAGGATCAGCAAATTCAAACGCACCTTCGAGAAGGGATTCACAAAAAATTGGAGCACGGAACTCTTTACCGTGGTTCGAGTTCTACCTGGAAACCGACACACGTATATAATAAAAGATAGTAGCGGCGAGATTTTGAAAGGAAGATTTTACGAAGAGGAACTCTCTAAAACAAAACACCCCGACACGTACCTCATCGAGAAAGTATTGCGTAGGAAAGGTGACAAACTGTTTGTCAAATGGCTGGGACTTCCGGAAAAGAGTTGGATCGACGCGAACGAAGTGATCTTGTGAGTACGTGGAACGTGGTGAAGCGTCTACCGGATCCGGAAAGTCAAACGAGAAAAAAAAAAGAACGGCAAGTTGCTTCCCGACAGCATCCGCTGTCTGATCGTAGGTCCTTCGGGGTGTGGGAAAACGACACTGCTCGTGGACAATTTTCTCCTCGCACCGAATTGGTTAGATTGGAAGAACAGGCACCTGTACGTGTTCTCGAAAAGTTTGGAGCAATCCAAATACCAGCAACTGATGAAACTGTACGATGGTCTGGACATTGCAACGTTCGCCTCGGAAATAAAACCACTCGACGATTGTCGTGAAAATTCAGTCGTTGTGTTCGACGACGCCATCCTGGAAAATCAAAATGAAATTCGCAACTTTTTCACGCAAGGTCGTCACAAAGGAATGGATTGTTTTTACCTAGCTCAAACGTTTTCCAAAATTCCAAAACAGTTAGTGCGCGACAACGCTAATTTCATATGTTTGTTTCGTCAAGATCACACCAACCTCAAGCATGCGTACGATGACTACGTAGGCGGAGACATGAACTACAATCAATTTTCGGAAGGCTGCTGCTCTACTTGCTGGAACGGTGACGATTTCGGATTCGCGACGATCGACATGACGAGGAAACCCAACGACGGAAAATACAGAAACAAAATCAACGACTTTCTAAACGTTGCAACGTTGTGAGAAACGACGTGTATAAATAACGTCATGACGAAACGAAAAATCGAAGACGAAAATCTCAAGCTTCGCGATTACCTCGCGAAACGCTTCAAAGGTTGGAAATCCGAGAATCGCGGATTCTACGAAGAGAAGAAACGTCAGGATCAACCCGTGATCGATGCCATCAGCAGTCTAGGTAAAGAAATTAAAAGTGTCACGGAACAAAATAAAAATTTGATCAACGAACTCGTACCGCTCGCAGCTAAAAGTTACGCCGTACCCACGCCCATTTCGAGCATTCCTTCGACGCCGTTCGAACTGAAGGATGCACCGGCACGACGTCGAGCCATAGGCAGCACGTCTTCGGATAAAATCGAGTTGGGACCTTTGGCACGAGACTACCTGAGCACGGGGAAATTCGACAAGGATGAAGTGTTCGGATTGTATCCCAGCATGGAAACCAGCGAAGGCGGCGGTACGAGTTCGTTGATCAAATTTTTATTTTGTTCCGTGACACTTTTAATTTCTTTACCTAGACTGCTGATGGCATCGATCACGGGTTGATCCTGACGTTTCTTCTCTTCGTAGAATCCGCGATTCTCGGATTTCCAACCTTTGAAGCGTTTCGCGAGGTAATCGCGAAGCTTGAGATTTTCGTCTTCGATTTTTCGTTTCGTCATGACGTTATTTATACACGTCGTTTCTCACAACGTTGCAACGTTTAGAAAGTCGTTGATTTTGTTTCTGTATTTTCCGTCGTTGGGTTTCCTCGTCATGTCGATCGTCGCGAATCCGAAATCGTCACCGTTCCAGCAAGTAGAGCAGCAGCCTTCCGAAAATTGATTGTAGTTCATGTCTCCGCCTACGTAGTCATCGTACGCATGCTTGAGGTTGGTGTGATCTTGACGAAACAAACATATGAAATTAGCGTTGTCGCGCACTAACTGTTTTGGAATTTTGGAAAACGTTTGAGCTAGGTAAAAACAATCCATTCCTTTGTGACGACCTTGCGTGAAAAAGTTGCGAATTTCATTTTGATTTTCCAGGATGGCGTCGTCGAACACAACGACTGAATTTTCACGACAATCGTCGAGTGGTTTTATTTCCGAGGCGAACGTTGCAATGTCCAGACCATCGTACAGTTTCATCAGTTGCTGGTATTTGGATTGCTCCAAACTTTTCGAGAACACGTACAGGTGCCTGTTCTTCCAATCTAACCAATTCGGTGCGAGGAGAAAATTGTCCACGAGCAGTGTCGTTTTCCCACACCCCGAAGGACCTACGATCAGACAGCGGATGCTGTCGGGAAGCAACTTGCCGTTCTTTTTTTTTTCTCGTTTGACTTTCCGGATCCGGTAGACGCTTCACCACGTTCCACGTACTCACAAGATCACTTCGTTCGCGTCGATCCAACTCTTTTCCGGAAGTCCCAGCCATTTGACAAACAGTTTGTCACCTTTCCTACGCAATACTTTCTCGATGAGGTACGTGTCGGGGTGTTTTGTTTTAGAGAGTTCCTCTTCGTAAAATCTTCCTTTCAAAATCTCGCCGCTACTATCTTTTATTATATACGTGTGTCGGTTTCCAGGTAGAACTCGAACCACGGTAAAGAGTTCCGTGCTCCAATTTTTTGTGAATCCCTTCTCGAAGGTGCGTTTGAATTTGCTGATCCTCACCCGGTCTCCAATTTTGTATTTAGCTTTTTTTGTCGTGGGTGTGTACTTTGGACAGTAAACTGTAGAAATTAAACGCTGCTCGTCAGATTTCGTAACGTCAGCTGGCTTCATACCTATCGTTCTGTGTACCGTATCATTATAGGTGTCGACGAGTTCCGGCAGGATGTCGACCCATTTGTAATTTCCCCGAAGCGTGAATCGTTTCCACATGTGTGTTTTCAAGGTTCGATTGAATCTTTCCACGATGCTGGCTTTGATGTGACTGAAGCTCGAATAATGTCGAATCTTGTGTTTTTGAATAAATTTTTGGAATACGGCGTTGTAAAATTCTTTACCGTTGTCCGTTTGCAGAAACCGTGGTCGTCTGCCACCGCTTTCGCAAAAAATTGTCTTGAATGCTTCCGTGACGCACGTTCCCGTTTTCGCCTTCAAAGGTAGAGCCCATGCGAATTTCGAAAATGTGTCTATGACGGTGACGAGGTACTTGTTGCCCTTGTTCAATTTATGTACGTTTTTCAAATTGCCGCTACTCATCTCCACGAGGTCGCTTTGCCAGAGGTCGTCGATGCCCTTGGTTACCACAGCCAAACGTTCGTAGTTACGGCGTGCAGGTTTATGCAATTCTTCGACGATGGCTTGCCTAGACATTTTTTTAGAGATTACGTTTCAAGAGAAGCACAAGCGTGATGGGATTCAAAGAGGGTGGCACTTCGCTCGTGTTTTGAATGATCAGCTTATCGCCGGCACTCACGTCGAAAACGGTAAGATCTTCGTCTTCGTGTATTTCATATATGTTGCGCGTTTCGTTCCAACGCGCCAGAGGAATGTTTCCTGCTTTCTGGACACCACGATTCGATATCAAAGTCATGGTGGGAACGCTAGCTTTTCTACCGTGAGACCAGTACGAAAATTCGTTTATCTGAATCGTGCCATCGAGGAGAAACTTGTAGTACGGATGATAAGGATGCAACATGTACAGTTTGTTACCTTCGACGAACGTGGAGATTCTCTGTTGATTGGGTACGCTGTTGATTTCGATGGCTTGCAGAGAATGCAGTTTAGCGAATTTAGTGTCGACGCCGAGCAGATTACTGTGAACTTGTCCGAGTTTATTTTCGATGGGCAGCAAATGCTCGATTATGGTATCCGTTACGGCAGAAAACGACGGTTTGATTTTCACTTCCACGTTCAACTGCTTGTAGTTTTCGTTGAGTTCTTGCAACTTGGCACCGAAAGAGGCCAGCGTCGATTCCTGCGTGGATTCCAGCACTCCAACTTGATCTCTGATGTTGACGACAATGTTCTGAAGGTTCTCGACTTGATTCAATTTCGAGCTCTTCTCGGTAAGATCGTTCACGATCCTTCGCATCTCTGTAAACTGCGTGTGAAGGTCGGCGACGCTCTGCGAAGTGGGCAGCGTCGACACCAGCGAACTAATTTCGTCTCGAATCTGTTCCACGTTCGCCGTTTCCGTTTCTAGTCGTTTCAGCATTCGAGATATGTTCCTTTTCAAAGCGTGCAATTCTTTGGAGGTGGGGAGATTGGCCACCCTACTCTCGAGATCGCTCAATGAACTTTTGATGTCGTTCGAATCGGATAGTGCCGTCACCGCCGTTTTCAATTTTTCCAAATCTTCGCTCGAAGGCACGCTCGTCCGTAACGATTCCAAGTCACCCTGTATGTTGTCGAGTACGTGATGAAAATGAGCGAGATTCGTTTCGACGTTCAAATTTTCTAAATATTCGATCTTCTGCTGAACCGTGCTTAACGTGTCTTGAATGCTCGTCAACGCTCTCGCTTCAGCGTGAATATTTTTAATTTCTTCGTTGATCAATTCCAAGGACGCCTGAAGCGTAGCGATGGTGGTTTGAATGTGTTCGAAATCTTGATAGGCCTCCAATTGAATTTTTATGTTCGCGACGCTTTTACCGATGACCTGCAGTTCGTCCGACGATGGTAGGTTCGTCATTGTATCTTCCAAAGTCTGCAACTTGGATTTAATTTCTTCCAACGTGCTGGTGAATTCTTCTTGTAATTTGGAAACGACGACATGTAAGCGTTCTGCATCTATATCGTTCACGACGGTTTGAAGTTCAGAGAAATTCTTTTCTATTGCGGAAGTTCGTTCTTCGATTTCGAGTTTCAGTTTTTCCAAATCTTCATTTTTCGATTGAAATTGCTGTAATTTGGCCAAATCATTTTGAAGCGAATCCACGCTCAACTGTATATTTTGAACGTTGTCGTAAGAAGGTACGTCGACATAATTTTTTATCAGCGTCTTCAGTTCGGAATCGATTTTCAGAATGGGGTCGAGACATTGCGTTTGGAGCGTAGCGATTTCCGACTCTAAACTTTTGTTTAAGGTCTCCTGCAAAGCAATCAAATCGGTCCTCAACTTCTTAACTCGAATGTCCAACATGAGAATCTCTTCTGCGTGGTCTACACGCTTGGTGTTGCCGAAAATGTCGTTAGGCATTTTTGGTTAACGGTTATTTATAATAGGATAGACGATTCGTAATTCTACAAAAAGAGGAATAAGTTTGTCGTAATCTCCGAGAAGTTCCATGTAAAGATAATCTCCTGCAGAAACATCGTACGTAATGTTAGAAAGCATCTTGTCGTGCTTGATTCGAAAAATATTCTTGCCGGTAGAAATTTTGATTTCGCCTGCGTTTTCCGGATTCACGGTGATTTGAAGTTTCCCGTCGATCGGAATTTCGTAGAAATGTAAATTGTTATTAAAAACATAAAACATCTTGCCCACATCGTCATTCAGTTTCGTCCAAATGCTGTTGAGATGAACAATCAGTAAACCATTGAGTTTAGATAATACGGAAGGTAAGAGGTTATTGGAATTTGGTGGTGCAGTCTCCATGTTGATCTGTTTGCGGAAGCCAAAAAGATTCATTGTCCTTGTTAGTTATTTAAGAATACGGTCAAAGTTTTTTTTTGTAATGACAGGCAAAGTTTTTTTTGTTTGCTTGCGTCACAATACAGGCACGCGCGCGCGCGTGTGTGTGTGTGCGACACATTGTTCCCGAAAGAGGTTTACAAAAGTCACAATATATAAACATTTGGTCCCACAGTTGGAAAATTACGATAAGTTGCATTCAAAAGTTTCAAAATATCATATAGTAGAATTTTTGTAGAGTGGGTAGGCAACACCGACGAGTCTTGAATTATTATTTGAGGCTCGTCGGTGTTGCCAATTCCTATTTGTAGGTTAGCTTAGCCAGTGAAAGATCATATAGTGGAATTTTCTTCGGATGGGTTGGCAAAACCCAAGCCTCAAACAAAACATCCAATAGAGTTGCCAAATATAAAAAGAGGACAATAGGCCCCCCTCATAAAAGGCTACAGTAAACCCGCAGTGTCGCCAACACTAGGCCCCCCAACAGTATTGCCAGACATAAAAAATACATGGACCCCTCAGGCCCTTTGATGAAAATTTACAGTGAAAAAAACCCAGTAGGTTAACAACACTGTCAAACTACGGTAGTGTTGCCAGATGTAAACAGAGGGCAATAAACCCCCCTCATAAAAGGCTACAGTGCCCCCACAGTGTTGCCAACACTAGGCCCCTCAAAATATACATCATAAAAGGCTACGACGAGCCTCAAATGATGATTCAAGCCTCAGTGAAAAAAAAAACCCAGTAGGTTAACAACACTGTCAAACTACGGTAGTGTTGCCAGATGTAAACAGAGGGCAATAAACCCCCCCCCTCATAAAAGGCTACAGTAAACCCACAGTGTTGCCAACTCTGTGCCCTCAAAATATACATCATAAAAGGCTACGACGAGCCTCAAATGATGATTCGAGCCTCAGTGAAAAAAACCCAGTAGGTTAACAACACTGTCAAACTACGGCAGTGTTACCAGATGTAAACAAAAAGCAATAGACCCCCTCATAAAAGGCTACAGTGCCCCCACAGTGTTGCCAACTCTACCCCTCAAAATATACATCATAAAAGGCTACGACGAGCCTCAAATGATGATTCGAGCCTCAAATGAGGGCTTAGAACCGGGACAATGGGTCTACTTCAATACACAAAGAAGGCTATTTACTTTGTACGCTCCCCCAAAGAAAATTGTACAGGATACATAGCAGCATACGAAAGTGAAGTGGCTACTTTCAATCATGATTTATTTGAATTTTCTTCACGGATCGTGGGATATGTTGAAAATTTCACTTTTCTTTCTTGTTGTATTTTCCTTAAATACCGTTATCGTGTAGAGCGAATGATAAATAAGAAAATTACTTAGAAAAAGGTACTATACGTGTTTAACCAATTAGAAAATATGGATTTAATATTAATATGTTTTTAAATAATTTAACGTTCATTACTCTTTACAAAATATTTTGTAATCGGCGATATAATGGGAAACTGTGTGTATTTTAACATATAATATCTTCCAATTATTCAATTTCATTATCCATTGTGTACACGTATCCACTGTGCACTTGGCAACCCTGAAATTACGCCTAACTCCATATGCAACAGTCCAACGCTTTGGGTAAGTTGGGTTGCCTTGGATAAAATGCCGTTTACCTGAATCTTTTGGTGAAAGCTGTATACAACAGTTGAATTGACAATACAATAGAAATCATTATGTAGGCTAAAACGGGTGTGAGTGATTGGGAGGGATGATTGCGCTTCTTGTGGACGCTGACAGGCACAGACCTTCAACTGCCACTGCTGGGGACGACAATTATCCAATATATTTAAATTTTAAAAATGTTACGGATACAACTCTCTTGTACATGTTCTGCATCAATAATATTTCTACTGTTCACAGTCATCACGTGACGCTCGTTTATTTTGATTGGTGGTATTTCCTGCGAATCGTCTGATTTCCAGTTCATTCAGATATCTTTACTTCCTGGAAATTACCTGTTAGATATTTTGCTCATCGCATCATCTTCATCAATCCTTACAAAAACTGATATAATGTCTTTTGCTGTTCAATTCAAACCTCAAAACTGTATGTATATACATCCGAGATGACTTTTAAAGATATAAGTCAGGTTGAATACAACAATTATGTAGACTTAAAGGAGAAATTATATGTTCAATCAGTAGAGTTATTTTTCTTTATATTCACATGGCGTAATTACAACATAATTACAATATTGATCAATATTCTATTACAGTTTTATTAGAGGAATCCATAAGAAACTTCAGCATAGTAGTTCACGAATGGGAAGAAAAGATTAAAGATGTGAACACTTTGAAGTAGGTATATTTTTTATATCCTATTACAATTATTTCTACATGGTATCTTGAATATGATGTCACATTTTATTCGGTTCTAACAATTACGCTGATTTTGTTGAATATTTTTCGAGCACAGAAAATTTAAAGTCCTTTAAAACTAATGACTATTAAAATATTAAATATGTAGGCTACAAGTCAATGAAATTTACTAATTTTATCATCAGATCAATAAATAAGAAACATTAAATATACTAGCAAGAATACGAAATTATAGTTTATCTCGTATACTGTATGTAACTCAAGAAGAACTCTGTATGTCTCGAAAATAAGCTAATTGTAAATTTGCTCACAAAGGTGTTTCACCTCAGTTAGAAGTCGATAAAGTTCAATATTATTTCTTCATTTTTGTAAACCGCTCAACTCTGTTTTTACTATTCTTTATCAATTATCGAAAATTCAATGAAACTAAATGTGTTGTGAAATCAAAATTACTGCATATTTTCTAAAAGCTTATTTCGGTCTAACATATGATTTTGGGTTTTTCATAGAAATGCGACACAGAAACTACTTAGATATATTTGTAGTTTAAGTACTTCCAAGTATATATTTCTTGTCTCCTTTCAAAATATATTCATCAACTAATTACGGCTTATTATCTTCATTGTATCCCATCCGACCAACTAATATTTTCACGAAACGTCTCCATAGACTAATGTCTACAGTTAATGTGTTACCAAAAAAATTCTTCAACACCACAACGTTGAATCTCCTTTTTTTATATCTCTTACTTATAATGTAATTTTTGTGTCATATATTTTGTATTTAATTGTGTATTATTAAAATGCATTTGCTTGCAGCCCAATTGAAGTGAGAATGTTGAACGATCAGATTATGGAGATAGAGAAAACCTTTATTATACCTGCTGGTTTACCAGAGAGGCCAAATGACAGGTGAGTGAAATGGAAATACGATAAATTATTTGCGAATTCTTGCTTATTTCTGGAAAGAAAATCATTCAGACAAACAATTTTATCACTACTGAAATCCATACATCCGTTATACACCGCATACGAGGTGTGACAAAAGAATTTCGAGACTTTCTCTGTAATGAAAATAATGAGAAACGGAAGCCAATTTTAGCACAAGATGTCTCAAGTTGTGATAATATATTGTGTATAAAGTTAATTATAACATTAAATCATTTCTAAGCTTTGATCAGGGGCGGGAGAAATTTCGATACAGACGTATTTCGTTCACTCACATGTTGCTCAAATTTTGACTAATTAAATACTTCATAACTCAAAATTCAAAATATGTAATGTTTTTGTAATAAACTCTTGTCATGGGCTTTCATTTTTCCCATTCTTCTTATTTATTTAGTGATTGATTGCTGGTATCGTCGCCTTGTAATCAAGGCTAACCGGGTTCGATACCCGGTGGTGACACACAGTGGAACGAATCCCACTTTAAACTGTAGATCCAGTCCCGATTAGCCTTACTGGGTGTATAGAGTGAACTAATACCACAAACTTAATCAATCATTGATCGATTGATTTGGATTATTTTACTTAGTTTTTCTACCACTTCTGTTTAATCGCAAAGATGAGGATGGGTGATGATATGATGAAATCGTAGCGCGTTGTGCTAACCACTCCGCCACGAAGGTTGGCCCTCCATATTTACAACACATGCCTTGCCTAAATACGAAATATGCTGGAAGCTATTTTTATCCATTTTACAAGTTGATTAATATATATTAAGTTATACTTTCTTACCTTACAGGCATTCCATATTCACCCAGAGCAAATTCAACGTATATGGAAGCTCAGGGTTTCCTGGCATTGTAGATCTTCTGTATGAACACAACATGGCCACGAACGATTTAAGAAGAGAAGAGATCGAAGAAACTATAAGAAAACATTTGTCAGATTTGTACATCATTTTTCACCGAGCAACAGACTTTCTCAAACCAGTTGGGGCAATTTGATAGTGCACATTGTCATACAACAATGTAACTGAGTCTTCAGTGTATTTTGCTTTTATACTGTGAGTCGAATAACATTGTAAACTGATATTGTTGTTTTAATTGCTAAATACGAACGTGTTCTACAGCTGGGGAAAATACAGTATGTTCGCTTAGTGGTCACAAGTGTCGTTGTGAGTGAGGTTTATTTTTTCAAGTTCACTTCAGAAATATGGCACTTGAGGTAAAATTACATGTACACTCTGTCCCGAAAGTCTCTGGAGCAAGCGAACGAAAGCAAGTCTCTGCGCATGTAGTGACTCGATAGGGCTCGACTAAAGAATGCGTGGAGGGGAAGTGAGTGTATGGAGGAGAAAACGCACCTGCAGCTACCAGCCGTTTGTAGCAGCGTGCAATGGTTTGTTTCTCCCACTCGCTTTCTTCCCTCTCTTCCGTTAAGAGCGGTCTTGCTTCACAGATTCCCGACATAGAGTGTAGAACTTGACTTTACATCTCTAATTAGGGACAGATGCAAAGATGTAATTCAAGAGTGTGCATGTTGTGGTATGGGCTTGTGGAGGTTATAGCCAGCAGCTCAGTGTTTTAAAGAACAAACTCCTAGATCCATAAAAGGTAAAACATCGAAATTAATACAAAAAGGAAGAAAACCCCTTGCAACATTGTTGGCCATTCAATTTTCTGGTTTTAATTAGAACAGATAATTCGCTAATTCTATTTATATCCCCATTGTTTAAGTTGTTATTTGGTAGTGACATGGACGTCCGGAAGGAGGGAGGGTAAGGGTCATGTTTCCTCTGGAAAATGAATGTTAACCTAAAATTATATATTTCACATATATAATTTCATTTCAGTCACAGCAATTTAGGTTAATTATTAGAAGGACGTGGCACCAACATGATAACTTCAGACTGAATGTGTATATTTTAGACAAACTATTATGAGGAATAGATGAATCGTTTGCTTTCTCCTTGAAAAAGAGAACCTGCGGACGTTCTAGGGTACTTATTTTTTCAATTAGGAAATTTTTGCGCCATTATAGTTAGCTGTTGGGGAAGTATTGCGCGCAGCTGAAGGAAGAACTTTTGGTAGACTGACAATGAATAGGAAAGCATTACGTGAGATAAACTTTTACTTTCTGTGGATGATAAACGTTTCATATTCTTAAACTACCTTAATGTAAGTAAACAGAAAATATTTATTTCAATGCAATTGCCATCTTATTATTTTATTACCCTAAACCAGTAACGCACACCACTCGCAACTGATGAACAATATATTTTTGGAAGCATCGAGAAACACGATTTTAAATGAAATAATAGTTTTCTCTAATTAAGTGTTAAAAATTAAGTTGATTTAATTGGACACCCTCCTCCGTAGTCGAGCGGGTTAAGGCGTTCACTCGTCTTGAGATCGTTCGCTGCGGGACGGCGTAGGTTCGAATCCGGCTCTGGTCGGAATTTATTCGGCCTACGTATAGGGCCGGTGGCAACCCACCATCGTGAGGAAATTGGGGAGCTCCGAATGAGTGAGCGGTAACCCGGTCGAGAAGACCTACTATAACGGCTGGGGATACGTCGGGCTGACACCCCGACTATTCCAATACTGGTCTAAGATCTCTACGCTATACCAGGTGACGGAGGAACAGTGTGGGAGGGAGACCAGCAGTCGGTAGGTAAGCCAAGGCTCTCAAGGGCTGTCGCGCTGTGGGTTATTAATTGGACACTACATAATGTAAAGGCCGCAGGTGTTCGTTTGGACTTTTTCCAAAATAATATTAAAATGAAATAGATTTTTGGAGACATTTGTTGTAGAGAATTGGAATTTTCCACGTTTTAAAATTATTAAACCCATTTTTACTGCATATGATAGCTAAGATATATTAAATTAATTTAGTAACAGTGCATCTACACTATAGTCGTATAGATTTCTATTCTGTACAGTGGCGGCGCCAGAATCCGTATATTGATAAATTAGTGTGGGCAGATATCAAGTATATATAGGGTAAAATCGGGTAGCCCCGGACATCGGGTAACATCGGACAGTGTGAGTTCCGAAACTGCGGTATGAGCTAGCAACACTGTATCAGCAGAAAAAGAAAGGACTTTGTTCTCCCCTGCACGTGCAAGTAGTAGGAGTTGGTCGGTGTAGAATAGCGGACGTGTTGCAAGCCGCTCTGTTTCTGCGTATGCGGTGTTCGTCCCGAAGTAACTTAAGGAAGGTCATTGCTATTATAAAGGTAAGTAAATGAAACACAAATACTTGTCAGTGTACTTGTTAGGGTTTGAACAAATCGTGTGTGAAACCGCAAGTATATATTTGACTGTGTGTTAGTATGAGGCATGTTATTGTCGAATGGTACGTGTCGGGTAGCCCCGGACAGGCAATTGGAGGGTAACACCGGACAAAATGTAGCAGTTCTTGACACTGTGTGATAGCGTTCCAGTTCTGCTACTTGTTGACGGACATTGCAGTCATAAGGATTTGAAAGTGATCCAATATGCGAGGGTTCACAGTATTCATATGCTCAGTACTCCTCCACATACCACGCACAAGACTCAGCCCCTTGACGGTTATTTTATGAAACCGTTTAAAGGAGCATACATAGAAGCTTGTTCGATGTGGATGCGCAAGAATGCTGGAGTAAAGATAACCGATTATGATGTAGCGCACCTTGTTGCAGAGGCATACCGTAAGGTGTGTCTCATGGACATTGCTCTCGATGGATTTGGGTACACTGGAATATATCCATTCAACCGTAATATATTCACAGACATTGACTACCTGCCCGCAAACGTGAAAGATGTTACACTCCGCAAACCTGTGAAGACCCAGAACCTTCAACTTCAGCAGCGGTGGAGGCAACGGGGGCTGCTTCTTCTCCGTCTTCTGCAGTGGATGCACGTTCTCTACATGTCACCGAGGAACCTGAATCTCCTCGTCCATCAACTAGCAAAGGGCTCTCCATTATTGAAAAGTTATCACCAATACCAGAAAATCGTAAGAGACGTTTAGCGTCACGAACAAGAAGCACTGCAGTGAGTGAGATACTAACATCTTCACCATATAAGAAGCAACTTGAAAGAAAGGTAACCTCAACACATGTACTAGCAAAGAAAGGTCGCAAGAAGCTAATGGGCCACGATCAGCTTGCTTGTGACAATAACAAAGAGGACATACGACCAGACGAACAGGAAAGCACAACTGAATGCATCATTTGCGGTGAAACGTTCAATGAAGACTGGGTTCAGTGTCAATCCTGCGATGGCTGGGCCCATGACAACTGCACCGATATCGAATCAACTGATATCCATTACACATGTGATCACTGTAAACTTCCTGGGTAGGTGTTCTTATTGTTCCTTCCAAGTGTAGAATATGATTTTTTTTCAATTATCTTAAGTGTCCGATGGTACCCGCCAATATGTGAAAATATGTAAAATGTAGCGATCTGTATTGTCATTTGTTTATGTACTTCTTTTTGCATTTCTTTCGATAACTTTGCTTTGTCAATAAAGATCACATTCTAAATAAATATTTCAGGCTTGTTTTAAAACAATTTTGCATCTTCTTACCAAGAAGCACATCACTGTGTGAACATGTCCGGGGCTACCCCATTTTCCCCTACTCGTATATATGAGCTTCACAAACATGCATTCTCTCTCTCCCCATTCTCCCAATTTTCTTTGTATTTCATCCCCATTTCTTTTTAATGGTGTACATTTTCTTATTTATCCTTTACGTACTGTCTGGCCAGAAAGTAAATGCTCGGTGGATGTGGCCAAATCTGGAACTAACGTCTGTATGAAAAATTATTTACAACATGTAACAATGCCACTTTGCATTTACAATACATGAGATTTGTCCCATTAGATCAGACTGGAGAGAATAAGCTACCACACAAGTCTAGCTCAGAGTTGCAGACCTCAAGTCTATTTCAGGTTGTAAAAATAAACTAGTGAGAAACAGCAGGTATGTTAACAAAGTTTGCAAGATTTCTGACGACTCTTAAGACAAAATTTTAACGAGGCTTGAACGAGTGATGAAGTAGGAAAGTGGTAAAAAGCTGGCCCCGTTGTCTGAAGGTCGCAGGTTCAAATCTCTTGTAGAATCGACTTTTTTATTTAGTAGAATTGTTGCTTTTGGACATTTATAAGAGGGAAAATATGAAAACTCTTCTTCTGATAAATCTAATTACTTGTCGATATCACTTGGAATGTGTTTTTCCACATAACTCCTCCAATACTCAATTATACTTCCTACATGAAGCAATAAGGTGAACAGAGAAATATTCGTGGCCCAACTGTGAGGTAAAATAGAGGTTGATTTTTTTTCTAAAAAAAAAAAAGTCATGAAAACCCTACATCTCGTTTAAAATTCCTGGGCACTCCGCTGAACTCAACCAAGGATGACGTCATACTGCTGAGAGAAGTTTCGCGTTGACTGTGTGAATTGTGGTTTCAGGCAGAGAGTGCGATGCTTGCCAATCGTTGAACTGCGCATGCTCAGCTCGCAGGCTTCTGGGAGTAAGACTGTTGAATCAAACACGACATGGGCTATCCTGTCTGTGACCGAATTCTAAAGTCCCTCCTATTCAATATTTAGAGTTATCAAGAAAACATAATGTTTCGTAGTTTCAAAATCACCAGTTTAATTGTAATATTCTGTTTGAAATATTTTCTATAAATATCATATAAAATAGTGCAATATGGTTTGAAGACATGAGTACGAGCATATAAGCATTAAATCAAGCAGGACGGTGTGGTCCAGTCATTACGATACCTGCCCACCACCCGTAGAGTCCCAGGTTCGATTCTCCCCGTACAGCACTTTTTTTTTTAAAACGATAGAATGCGAATTAATGTAAGTCTGTGAAATATTTATTGCGTATTTGATGACAAATGTTTTTAATACAAATTGCAAATTGTTTTGAAACTGCTCAATACAAAACTACTTTAATAATTTTGAATACTGCCCTACACTTCCCTTAAATACCTAAACTTGCATTTATTGTCGAATAACATATAAAGTCGTATAATAGTTTTTTTGTGTTTTTTACAGAGGCCTAAGTGGGCAAATTAAATGCTTTGTGAATGTGACATTGTGGTCAAGTCGGTATGATAATTTCCCAACATGTCAATGGTCCTGGGTTCGCCTCTCGTCAAAGGCATATCGGCACGACTGTTATTTTTTAATAAAAATGTAATGTGTTTTAGAGTAACTAGTCGATATTAAACTTCGTACAAAATGTGGAAATGCATGTGAACGATACATACAGTTCTTGCTTTGCAAATCACGCAAGATCAAGAAGCTGTGGAACGTTAATGTATGTGGAAATTGTTAGCAGCCACGTCAAAAATTCCAGCTTTTATTGAAAAAAATATATATTGGTTGAGTTATGAATAGAATTTCAATTTTTAAAACGAAAAGTAGCTAAGAACATATTAGGTTATATGAGTCGACAGAATTAGTCCAGATCTTAACATTATAATTGTGTTGTAAAATCTGTAGCTGTATATAAGAATCCGACTGAGGAACGGCATGGCATGGGTTCGTGTCCGCCTGGGTTCAATAGCTGGGTTCTCTTCCTGTGTATACGACCGGTGGCAACCCACCATCGTGAGGAAATTGGAGAGCTACGAGTGAGTAGCGTAACTCAATCTCGGAAATTTTCTACAACGGCTTGGGGTTCGACGTACTGACCCCATGTCACCCCAATAGCGGTTGAAGTTCTCCATACCTCTATGTAGGATTGTGGGAGGGAGAGAGGCAGTCGGGAGATAGACCAAGGCCCTTTACACCAAGGCCCTTCGAGGTCTGTCGCGCCTTGGGTTATTTATTACTTATTTATTTAAGAAGGAAAAATCTAAGGTGCTTTTCGAAATTAGCAGGTGAAATCCTGGATTAAAAATGCATGTGGTATGCACTTTCCACATCCCATTATCCCATGTATTCGAGATTCTGTGGACATAGATATTTAAAAAAATCACTGTATAAATGCCGGTTCGAACACACACATGTTGGTGCCTCATTGGCGGCAAAAAAAATGTAACCTCTCTCGAACACGCATCCTTCAGATCGTGAAGCTGTAATATTAACCACTCACCTAAACCTTATACTGGTAAGTATTTATTTACTTATCATGTAAGTTTTCGAATTGTTTCACTACTGGCGACGCGAATTTCTTCTCGCTTATTTTATTTCCGATGTAGTTGTTTCTCCAGACCGATACATTTTTTTACCTTTTGCCACCCACGGAGATCCATATGGATTACATTATTGAAACTTAACTTCCAGAGAAGAGAATATGTTAGTTTCAAAAAACTTGAAGTGGGAATGGTGTGTTCAGTCATACATTTGACCTTAATATTTTTCATATTTGAAGTTTTGCTTTCAACGCCACCATCAACCGAGCATTTTCTTTCTGGATAGATAGTACTTATTACGTTGGCTTGTGCCTCCCCTCCTCACACACTCTCTATTTTCCCTATTCACTCCACTCTAGAAAAATGTGGCGAAGGGACTTGATGCCGTCACCTATTGAAAGAACACTTGGCAGTTTTGGTCCAGGCTCGTAGCCAGAAGTTTATTTGGGGGGGGGGGCTCATCCTTTATCAGCAGCCGTCATCTGAAGTCGGAAAAGTTGGGGGTAGAAGCCCTGACGATGAGTTTCTCAGTTAAATCCTGCTAAGGAAGAGTAGTAATGGCAGCACTATGTTCCTACGCGTCAGCAAAAATTTGATGCGCCTGGTGTTAAGTTACATCCGGTTGTAGCGGGCCACGAGTGATTTTATTGTTGAGTCAGCAGAACGTGTCTGATCACGTTGAAGACATCGGAAGCGGTGGGGGGAGGGGGGTCAATGGGTTTGTCACGTTGTTTCTTGATGTATGCTAACTTAACACGTGCGTATGTTTGTGTGTGTGTGGAGGAAATGCGCGCGCAACCATTGCGTATGATTCAAAGACATGAAGAAATGATTTAAAGATGGCGCCGAAGGTGCTTTACCCCCGAAAGTTTAGCGGCTAAGGTTATTGCTCTGTAAAACAAGAGGCGTCGAGGGTTCGATTCCTGGTAGAGTCAATATTGATTGGTTGATAGATTGAGTTAGTTTTTTTAAGTCCGTTTTATGCACGGCAAAACTAATCAGGATTGGAGCTACAGTTGAAAAGTGGTGATTCGGACCACTATGTGCCTCCACCGAGTATCGAACCTGGGACCCGTTGATTACAAGGCGACGATGTCAATATTGAATGGTCTCGATTAGCCTGAGTGTAAATAAAGGCAACAAAATGGTTGAGTTCGAAAATCGAGTTGGGTTAGTGGTTAATGTTGTCGCCTGGTAATGAAGAGGTCGCGGGGGTTCGATTTTCTAGGTAGTTAAATTAGGCCAATTGTTTTGTCCCGCCATTATAGGTCCCGATTAGTCCATCTGTGCATAAATAGTATTTGAATAAAATCAATATGGCGGCCGCGTTTTGTGTTTAGCGGCGGCGGCGGCGGCGGCGACCGGGGCGCGGCGCGGGGCGGAGCGGCGCGGGGCGGGGCGGGGCGGCGCGGCGCGGGGGGTGTTTTTTATTCCGCGAGATGTTTTAACCAAGTGGTTGAGGGTTCGATTCCCAATGTTGGTGAAAATTGGATATTCAATTGTATTTGTTTAAAAGTTCCGATTAGCTTTTTTGTGCACAAAGAGAAAATGAACTAATTGGAAATAGGATGTTTATGCTGTAATGAAAAGGTCCCCGGGTTCGATTCACAATGTCAAATTGGCTGATAATGATGTTTTTTTTTTTAAAAAAAAAGAAGTGTGTTGAGTCCCCATTAGTATTTAGGCAGGAACAGATATTAAAAATCAAAACAAAATGCCTTTTGATTACAACGCAAAGACTTTACCGCTAATGTATAAAGATAAATTAGAATCTGTTGTTTTGCCGTGTGGGGCCCCAGTACCGATTAGCTTAAATGCATAAAGAGTAGGTAAAATAAGCAAGATGGCCGTCACTATTGTTTTGTGATCAAAGAGGAGTCACAGGTTCGATTCAATCAAAGGAGGCAAGATTCTATGTTTCAATTCCATGTAAAAGTCTAAAGTTATGTTTCGATTAACCTCAATGCATAAAGAGGAATTAAACAAAAACAAGCAAAATGGCGACAGATGTGATAAAAGAAAAATTGAATTAGTTTTTTATAGTGACAAGAAAAAATAGCGAATCATTGTTAGAAATAGAATGAAAATAAAGATACTTGCCTTTGCGTGTCCAGCGCTGTGCAGAAAAGCTCTCATGCTTTATCTCCGACAAGTCCACAATACACATTTTTTTTTATTGTATAGTTAATTATTAATGTTGTTATTAACACAGATTCTTACCAGTGTGAAGAAAAGCTCTCATGCTTTATCTCCGACAAATCCACAATACACACTTTTTCATTATATAGTTAATTATTAATGTTGTTATTAACACCGAGTTTTACCAGTGTGAAGAAAAGCTCTCATGCTTTATCTTCGACAAGTCCACAATACACACTTTTTCATTATATAGTTAATTATTAATGTTGTTATTAACGATTGTTACCAGTAAAAATATAAACCATGAGGATTTTTAAAGGGGGTGCTAAGTGAAAAAAAAGCCAAGACATATATTTTATCCCTGTTTATTACCAATATTTACAAAATTCAAAAGAGCCGCACACACACACACACACACATACATATGTAAAATGTTTATATTGTGTCACCAGTTTATCAGCATGTTATTTAACAAGTTTTTATTCTTCAAGTTTGTTCACTCACCCACATAAGGAATTGTGTCACTATCATATCCATTTTCTGCTGCAACCACTGAATTAAAATGTTTCACTATTTTTTCCACAAGCATGTTCTCGCAAAAAACAAACACTTCTTTGGAAAGTCTTTTTCCGTCGATGTTTTGTATAGACAAAGGCTCAGGTTTTGTACATCCATGTAGATGGGAAAGCACAAACTTCTCCTTATGACATGCATGGACAGGGGAAATATCTGTGCAACCGAAACATTGTTCGCGAAGGTCGAGAATGCAAGATTCCACACAGTTTCCAAAATATGATTTCAGATACGGCGACACTGTTTCACACATAACTTTCGCATGCTCGATGCACACAAATATCTTCATAAAGTTCCGCCACGAACTTTCTGCGATGAACACTATCTCCAGGGAACCGTAAGCTGGTTTCTTCCTTATAATGATCTGACGACGATTGTACAGTGTGGTTATCAGCAATTCATGTTGCTCACTTAGTGGGTAGGAAACACGAGGCTGCTCACCTGGAATAGCGATGTAATTGTCGATTACTGGAAACAATTCCTGAAGAGCGTGCCACTCCTGCAACTGTAGTTCAACACCGGCCGCCCCGCTTCTGTGTAGCCTGACCACAGGTTGGAAATCCAGATGAGAGGAAAGTCCGATTGAGATAACTTTTGTTTTCGAAGCATTCAAATAGTAGACGTGATCAAATAATAGCGACTGGCGTATAAGACTAGTTACTTGTTTTTGTTCTTCAGGTAAATGCTGATCGCTCTCTTTCTGAAGAACCCCCTTGAAATTAGTGTACGGTTGAAATCTTTTTTTCAGCGGCATCGAAATAGAGGATTCCATGACTAAAAACTGCGAGATACTGCATGTCGCAGCGTGCAGGTATACATTTGAAGAAATGCGTGGGTGTGTTTTTGAGACGCATGCGCGCGTAGCAAACCAAGCATGTGCTGGACAGAAAAGGTGGAGGGGGCGGGGCATTATAAAGATCAATGGTGAGAGAAAAATCAGCAGAATATCATAAACGTCATATTGAGAAAATATTGGATAACAAATATTAATTAATTTAATTAAAACATCAACCGCATTGTCGATCTGAAATTAGGTTTATAGACAGGGGGCAAAATGGAAAATATCGACGATGTTCTAGTATTGGATTGTTTCTGTATTTCCATCGGTATAATCCTCCACCACATTTGAAGCATACTGTTTTATCCTCTTTTTGAATGTAAAATAATCCTGCTTCGGACAGAGCTTCTACAAACGGGAATTCTTTTGATTGCCAGTTTCTGAAAGAGGACAATCTAGCATTGAAAGATCCCATCTCTGGATATTGCGTCATTGTTCTGTAAAGACACAAAACAAGATAAATATTATAAGTAAGCTGTTGTAAACTGTAACGCTACAAAATTATTAATATACTATTAGGACTATATGTAACTTGTATAAAATTTCAAACAGTATTTACTGTCAATATTTTCTAGTATACGTACCGAGTATTATAAATTTAATTTACGAGTCAGCAAATAAGTTGATATAATATTGTCGTTTTTTATCGGTACTGGGAATAAAATTTGAAATTTATGCATGGGTTTACCAGAGGCTCTATGGAATAAATACAGAAAACAGTAATGCCCACAGTACACAGACCCGTAACTTTGTATCTGATGAGTGTTGTACGTATAGAATTTAGAGTTATTTTCCAAAAATCGCAAATGGTTATGCACATGTGGAGGTTTTCCGTAACTATCAAAAAATTCCCCCCGGGAGTTACTGTCTATGTAAATTGCTACCCAGTGCTTCCCGGGGCTATCTTTGGGATCTGTATTTACAATCAACGCTGCTGGTAGTTCCACATGTACAGGTAATTCATTAGCTGCGAAAACACCAACATGATGATTGTCAAAGGCTCTATTTGATATTAACCCGTGAAGCAAATTTAAAGTCGACAGCATTGCTGGACACTAAATAGTAATATTGTGCAACTCACCTTTTTATACTTCAAAGTAGACGGTACACGTCACAGTAGATTCCAGAACCAATTTGATCTGGGTCACCAAGCTGTTTATCGTTGTTGAAACAATGGAGAGCTATCTAACACAACGCAGATGCTCGGAATATGTAGGCGGGGTTTACAAACGCGCATGCGTACAATGCTATCTGGCATTTGATGTGCTGTTGTAAAATGAATTTTGTACTATAAGAAAATTGTCTGTATGTGTGTGTGTATATATATATATATATATATATATATATATATATACAGACACACACGCATATTTATTTATTGATGAAGTGTGTGTATATATATATATATATATATATATATATATATATATAATACAATACAATATAATATATATATGTAATTTGAAGATACAACATATCAGTAAAATCTAACAACTAGCAAAATATTCATAACATTCGACTTTTATATTATATGTAATTTAAAACATTCTTCACAGTTTGAGAAATGGAGTGCTTGTGGAAACACCCGTTCTCTGCAATATTGGCTGGTCCATCAGGATGTGGAAAGACATATTTTGTGAAGCATTTTCTCCAGTGTTTACCCCAAATGGTAAATGTAAAATTCAACAATATTTTGGTGTGCTACGGGGAATGGCAATCTGCATACAATGATTTCCCTGGTTTTGTACAATTTCGGGAAGGAATGCCTAATATTGACCAATTTGTGCCAAATTCTGGATCTCATCTTATTATTATCGATGATCAGATGAGGGAATGCGATCAAAGAGTCACAGATTTATTTACAAAAGGGTGTCATCATCGTGATATTAGTCTTTTCTTTATCACTCAAAATCTATTCCATCAGGGAAAAGGGAATAGGGATATATCTTTAAATAGTCATTATATTGTATGCTTCAAAAATCCAAGAGACAGAGCCCAAATTAATTATTTATCTAGACAAGTATACCCGGAGAATCCAAATTTTATAAAAGATGCATATTACAATGCCACCGCTGAACCCCTTGGATATTTGCTGTTTGATCTGAAGCAGAACACTCCGGAAGAAGTACGTTTTCGGTCGCGGATATTTCCCGACGATGATATCAATTATGTATATATTCCTACAAAAAAAGCAAGCATAATCACTAGTCGTTTATTCTGTCATCATGGCTCCAAGAGTGAAACACGCTAAAGTGCTCCAAGTTTTGTCGGATGCTAAACCAGCTCTTCGCACAGCTATATTACAAGCTGCTGATTCTTCCTTAGTTAATTCAATCTGTGAGTGTTGTTACAATGTTCTAAAAGGGAATGTTCCTCTTTCAACACCTCAGAAAACAAGATTGAGCCGGTACAAGAAGGTGATACGTAATCTCTCTGCCAAAGGACACTCTACAAAGCAGAAGAAACAGATACTAGTGCAACACGGAGGATTTCTACCTGCGTTATTAGCCCCCTTAATAGGAGGTGTGTTATCAAGTTTATTTAAGTGAAAAAAAAAAATCTGAACATGGAGCATGCCAAAAAAATGGTTATAATACCTCAAGAATTTATGGATAACATGAGACATCCTGTTATGTCTGCACCGTCTACATCCTTATCGCAATTGGATCAGGATATGCAAGTAATTTTGAATCTCAAAGGTCTTTCGGATGATGAAAAATGGAATCGTTACAGTATTGTGCTCCAAAAATTTCTGTCTATTACTCGAAAACAAAGAGAACCTGTGTCGCTACCGATTACAGAATCTACTGAGAGGTTGACTGATATGAAAGAAGAAATTCTAGCTGCTACACCTAGCATGTATCGTAGAAAAGCCGAACTGTTGTATGAACGTCTTTTACATAATAGTAATATTGATTGGGATAAATATGGGGCAGTTTTTATTAACAATAATAAAATTGAAGGCTCAAATATTGTCGATCTAGTATCGGATATAATTCGACCACGAAAAACAAGCAATCCTGTTGGGTATCAACTATTCAATAGAGCTCTGGCGTTATCTAATATCCCTCAAGAATATATTGGAAACCCCCGGAGACAGGAGTTTATTCAACAGATTGTTTTTGGCAACCCCGGACGCCATGTTCCGCTGTCCGGAGCTAACCAAGAAGAGGCACAAGAATTAACAGAAGCAGAAGAAGAAGAAGAAGAAAAGGAACCAATTTCGTTTGTATCATCATTTCCAGGGCACAAACGTAAACGTACTGTTCCAGTTTGGTCAAGATACAAACCATGAGCGAAAAAATATTAGAGAATATCTGGTACAATCCATCTCATCCAGCATCCTATTCTACAGCTTCAACACTATGGAAAGCTGTAAAAAAATCCATACCATTGTCAACAATCAAACATTGGCTGACAAAGCAAACTGCATACACTTTGCATAGACCTGTAAAGCGTCGATTTCCGAGAAACTTTTATTTTGTGCATAATATCGATGACCAATGGCAGGCTGACTTGAATGACATGCAGAGTTTGCGGAATCACAACAAAGGGTACAGATATATACTCACAGTTATCGATATTTTTAGCAGGCATGCTTGGGCTGTCCCTGTAAAAAATAAAACTGGTGTATGTATAAAAAAGGCTTTCCAGCAAATTTTCAAACAAAGCAAAAGAAAACCTTTGCAATTACAAACTGACAAAGGCCGTGAGTTTACCAACAGTATTGTGCAGGAATATCTCAAAAAACAAAATGTAATTTATTTTACAACAAAGAATCCTGATATTAAAGCTAGTATTGTTGAAAGATTCAACAGAACTTTAAAGGAACGCATGTGGAAGTATTTTACTAAGCAAAGAACCAGCTGTTATGTTAATGTACTCCCAAAGCTTTTGAAAGCTTATAATCATAAAATTCACTCGAGTATTAAAATGGCACCAGCAGATGTTACTCCTGAGAAGGTTTTGAAAGTATGGCACAATATGTATGACAAAAAACTCAAATCTGATTCATCTCCACTATTGTCATTGAAGATGCCATTCAAAATAGGAGATACAGTGAGAATAACAAAAACCAAAAAACGCTTTGACAAAGGTTACATGGAAAATTGGACAAGAGAAATATTTGTGGTGGAACGTATTTTGAAAAGAAATCCTCAAGTGTATGAATTAAAAGATCTACAAGGACATAAAATCGATGGAACATTTTATACGGAAGAGTTGCAATTGGTCCGCTTACCGGATATGCATGCAATTGATAAAATCCTTGCGACCAAAGGTAAAGGAGCCAGTAAAAAGTTGTTAGTTCATTGGAAAGGTTACTCCAGATTATTTGACAGTTGGATTAGCGCATCGTTTTTGGAGTCAAAAAAAGAGAGAGAGAGGCATAATTTTTTGTAGGTATTCTCATCAGTGGTACAAATAACCTTCATAACACATCATGAGAAAAGCAAACGCTTTCTACCTTACTTTGCCTAGTAACAGTTCCATGAAATATTTCCCAAGTAATACTCTAACTAATTACACCACAAAGCTTCAGAACCGTGTGGAGTTGGACACCAACAAATGGGAGATGGCATTGGTAGAAGTGCATTATCCTTATTCAATACTAAACATTACAAGATTTAACAACTATATTCAATATAAATCTATGGATGATGTCAAATGGAACGAACTTCGAATATCCGAAGGCTATTACGCATCTATAAACAGCATTGTTGCAGAAATCAATAAATATTCTGAAACATTAAATTTTAGTCTCCGAAATCATCCTGCATACAAACATGTGACTGTTGATATATCTACCAAGCAGAGAAACATAAATGTACGATTGTCACCTCAACTGGCTCGGATATTAGGTTTTAAACCGACCGATGATCTATCAGAAGTAAAAATTGGACGCTCGCCTCCAAATGTTGTGAGAGAAATTCCTTCCCAGATGTATATTTACACAGATATTGCGGAATCACATATGGTGGGAGATGCTGTCGCCCCTCTATTACGTATTATAAACATTAATCCTATGGAACATACTTTTGGAAGTGATGGTGTGCAAATTTTTGATTCACCACATTACATCCCAGTGCAGAAACATAATTTCGAACAAATAGAAATTGACTTAAGGGATAGCACTGGTGCACACATCCCATTCTCCTTCGGACTAGTGTGTTTGAAACTTCATTTTAGACGTTGTGGTGAAAAGCTCTGATTATGAATGACCCATATTTTCAATACTACCATCAACAAGCTGGATCTGGTGTGGGTAACATATATTACGGTGCTGCCTATCAAAAAGGACATGGCATTGGAAGTTTTCTTGGAGGACTTTTTTGGTCAGCTTTGCCTCTTATCAAAAAAGGAGCGAAAGCTGTAGGGAAAGAAATGTTAAAAACAGGGGTAAATGTGTTAGGTGATGTTGTAGACAAAACACCCCTAAAACAGTCACTACAATCCAGAATTTCGGATGCCAGATCAAATCTTAAAAGAAAAGCTGAAACAAAGCTAAAGGAAATGATTGGTTCAGGTTATCAGGGGCATAAACATTTCAAAAGGAATCACTCTGCTTCGGGACAGCGAACTGGAAGGATCGCTCAGAGAAAGAAGAGATCCAGTGCCAATACAAACACCAAGAAAACAACCAAGCGCAACCGTAAAAAAATTCAAATAACATCAGATATTTTTGATTAGATATGGCGCTAATTAGGGAGAAATCATGTGAGTGTTTTAAAAGTGAATTGGATATTTTCTCGGTAAAACCTACTCAGACAAGCATCTTAGAACACCACACCATCGGATACAAACCTGTTAGTTCTCTGGCAGATAATGCCCCCACCGAGTTTGTAATACCTGGACATGGTGATGATTATATGGATTTAGCACACACAATGTTGAATATAGATGCCAGAATTGTAAAAGCGAATGGTCAGTTATTGCTACCCACAGATAAAACAATTGGACCTGTCAATGATTTTCTCAATGCAATGTTCAGCGAAGTACAAATCTACTTAAATAACAAACTCATCTCGTTTCCATCTCACATGCACCCATACAGGTCTTATTTTGAAAAAGCACTGAACTATGACATATCTGCAAAATCATCTCATCTCCAAAGTGCATTGTGGTACAAAGATACAGCAGGCGCTTTTGATAACGTTTCGGAAGACAACAAAGGCTTTACAAAACGTAACCAACTAACAAAACAGAGTAAAACATTTGATATGTTTGGTTACTTGCATTCTGATATTTTCAATCAAGAGAAATTTTTGATCAATGGAGTGGAAATGCGAATAAAACTGATTCCTTCGAAAAACACTTTCTGCTTGATGGGATTAGATGACAGTGAAGGCAAAGTGGAAATTCTGGATGCTACACTATATGTGAGAAAAGTATCGGTCAGTTCATCCATCAAACTTAGTCACAATCGCATATTGCAAAAACATACAGCAAAATACCCTCTAACAAGAGTACAACTTAAAGCTGTAACTATTCCAAAAGATATTGTTTCAAAAACAATTGACAATGTGATACTTGGACGTCTTCCGAAACGATTAGTTGTGGGGTTTGTTACCAACGATGCATTCAACGGCACTCTGTCTACAAACCCATTCAATTTTCAACATTTCAATTACAACTTCTTTACTTTATATGTTGATGGAGTCCAAATTCCCGGCAAACCACTTCAACCAGACTTTGAAAACAACAAGTACATAACAGCATATCACACATTATTCTCTGGAACAGGGATACACTATATGGATGAAGGAAACAATATATCGCGTGAGGAATACCCCCAGGGATACGCATTACTTGTTTTCGATATAACACCAGACGCAGCTGCAAGTGCCATATCCCACTGCAGTCTTCAACGGCAAGGGGCTGTTAGCTTGGAAGTCCACTTCAAATCGGCTTTGGAATCTACTGTGACTTGTGTTATCTACTCTGAATTTGACGCTCTCATGGAAATTAATAATCAAAGAGATATTCATCTGGATTAATTGTATAACAAGGTGAGTTGCACAATATTACTATTTAGTGTCCAGCAATGCTGTCGACTTTAAATTTGCTTCACGGGTTAATATCAAATAGAGCCTTTGACAATCATCATGTTGGTGTTTTCGCAGCTAATGAATTACCTGTACATGTGGAACTACCAGCAGCGTTGATTGTAAATACAGATCCCAAAGATAGCCCCGGGAAGCACTGGGTAGCAATTTACATAGACAGTAACTCCCGGGGGGAATTTTTTGATAGTTACGGAAAACCTCCACATGTGCATAACCATTTGCGATTTTTGGAAAATAACTCTAAATTCTATACGTACAACACTCATCAGATACAAAGTTACGGGTCTGTGTACTGTGGGCATTACTGTTTTCTGTATTTATTCCATAGAGCCTCTGGTAAACCCATGCATAAATTTCAAATTTTATTCCCAGTACCGATAAAAAACGACAATATTATATCAACTTATTTGCTGACTCGTAAATTAAATTTATAATACTCGGTACGTATACTAGAAAATATTGACAGTAAATACTGTTTGAAATTTTATACAAGTTACATATAGTCCTAATAGTATATTAATAATTTTGTAGCGTTACAGTTTACAACAGCTTACTTATAATATTTATCTTGTTTTGTGTCTTTACAGAACAATGACGCAATATCCAGAGATGGGATCTTTCAATGCTAGATTGTCCTCTTTCAGAAACTGGCAATCAAAAGAATTCCCGTTTGTAGAAGCTCTGTCCGAAGCAGGATTATTTTACATTCAAAAAGAGGATAAAACAGTATGCTTCAAATGTGGTGGAGGATTATACCGATGGAAATACAGAAACAATCCAATACTAGAACATCGTCGATATTTTCCATTTTGCCCCCTGTCTATAAACCTAATTTCAGATCGACAATGCGGTTGATGTTTTAATTAAATTAATTAATATTTGTTATCCAATATTTTCTCAATATGACGTTTATGATATTCTGCTGATTTTTCTCTCACCATTGATCTTTGTAATGCCCCTCCCCCTCCACCTTTTCTGTCCAGCACATGCTTGGTTTGCTACGCGCGCATGCGTCTCAAAAACACACCCACGCATTTCTTCAAATGTATACCTGCACGCTGCGACATGCAGTATCTCGCAGTTTTTAGTCATGGAATCCTCTATTTCGATGCCGCTGAAAAAAAGATTTCAACCGTACACTAATTTCAAGGGGGTTCTTCAGAAAGAGAGCGATCAGCATTTACCTGAAGAACAAAAACAAGTAACTAGTCTTATACGCCAGTCGCTATTATTTGATCACGTCTACTATTTGAATGCTTCGAAAACAAAAGTTATCTCAATCGGACTTTCCTCTCATCTGGATTTCCAACCTGTGGTCAGGCTACACAGAAGCGGGGCGGCCGGTGTTGAACTACAGTTGCAGGAGTGGCACGCTCTTCAGGAATTGTTTCCAGTAATCGACAATTACATCGCTATTCCAGGTGAGCAGCCTCGTGTTTCCTACCCACTAAGTGAGCAACATGAATTGCTGATAACCACACTGTACAATCGCCGTCAGATCATTATAAGGAAGAAACCAGCTTACGGTTCCCTGGAGATAGTGTTCATCGCAGAAAGTTCGTGGCGGAACTTTATGAAGATATTTGTGTGCATCGAGCATGCGAAAGTTATGTGTGAAACAGTGTCGCCGTATCTGAAATCATATTTTGGAAACTGTGTGGAATCTTGCATTCTCGACCTTCGCGAACAATGTTTCGGTTGCACAGATATTTCCCCTGTCCATGCATGTCATAAGGAGAAGTTTGTGCTTTCCCATCTACATGGATGTACAAAACCTGAGCCTTTGTCTATACAAAACATCGACGGAAAAAGACTTTCCAAAGAAGTGTTTGTTTTTTGCGAGAACATGCTTGTGGAAAAAATAGTGAAACATTTTAATTCAGTGGTTGCAGCAGAAAATGGATATGATAGTGACACAATTCCTTATGTGGGTGAGTGAACAAACTTGAAGAATAAAAACTTGTTAAATAACATGCTGATAAACTGGTGACACAATATAAACATTTTACATATGTATGTGTGTGCGTGTGTGTGTGCGGCTCTTTTGAATTTTGTAAATATTGGTAATAAACAGGGATAAAATATATGTCTTGGCTTTTTTTTCACTTAGCACCCCCTTTAAAAATCCTCATGGTTTATATTTTTACTGGTAACAATCGTTAATAACAACATTAATAATTAACTATATAATGAAAAAGTGTGTATTGTGGACTTGTCGAAGATAAAGCATGAGAGCTTTTCTTCACACTTTTAAAACTCGGTGTTAATAACAACATTAATAATTAACTATATAATGAAAAAGTGTGTATTGTGGATTTGTCGGAGATAAAGCATGAGAGCTTTTCTTCACACTGGTAAGAATCTGTGTTAATAACAACATTAATAATTAACTATACAATAAAAAAAATGTGTATTGTGGACTTGTCGGAGATAAAGCATGAGAGCTTTTCTGCACAGCGCTGGACACGCAAAGGCAAGTATCTTTATTTTCATTCTATTTCTAACAATGATTCGCTATTTTTTCTTGTCACTATAAAAAACTAATTCAATTTTTCTTTTATCACATCTGTCGCCATTTTGCTTGTTTTTGTTTAATTCCTCTTTATGCATTGAGGTTAATCGAAACATAACTTTAGACTTTTACATGGAATTGAAACATAGAATCTTGCCTCCTTTGATTGAATCGAACCTGTGACTCCTCTTTGATCACAAAACAATAGTGACGGCCATCTTGCTTATTTTACCTACTCTTTATGCATTTAAGCTAATCGGTACTGGGGCCCCACACGGCAAAACAACAGATTCTAATTTATCTTTATACATTAGCGGTAAAGTCTTTGCGTTGTAATCAAAAGGCATTTTGTTTTGATTTTTAATATCTGTTCCTGCCTAAATACTAATGGGGACTCAACACACTTCTTTTTTTTTAAAAAAAAAAAACATCATTATCAGCCAATTTGACATTGTGAATCGAACCCGGGGACCTTTTCATTACAGCATAAACATCCTATTTCTAATTAGTTCATTTTCTCTTTGTGCACAAAAAAGCTAATCGGAACTTTTAAACAAATACAATTGAATATCCAATTTTCACCAACATTGGGAATCGAACCCTCAACCACTTGGTTAAAACATCTCGCGGAATAAAAAACACCCCCCGCGCCGCGCCGCCCCGCGCCGCGCCCCGGTCGCCGCCGCCGCTAAACACAAAACGCGGCCGCCATATTGATTTTATTCAAATACTATTTATGCACAGATGGACTAATCGGGACCTATAATGGCGGGACAAAACAATTGGCCTAATTTAACTACCTAGAAAATCGAACCCCCGCGACCTCTTCATTACCAGGCGACAACATTAACCACTAACCCAACTCGATTTTCGAACTCAACCATTTTGTTGCCTTTATTTACACTCAGGCTAATCGAGACCATTCAATATTGACATCGTCGCCTTGTAATCAACGGGTCCCAGGTTCGATACTCGGTGGAGGCACATAGTGGTCCGAATCACCACTTTTCAACTGTAGCTCCAATCCTGATTAGTTTTGCCGTGCATAAAACGGACTTAAAAAAACTAACTCAATCTATCAACCAATCAATATTGACTCTACCAGGAATCGAACCCTCGACGCCTCTTGTTTTACAGAGCAATAACCTTAGCCGCTAAACTTTCGGGGGTAAAGCACCTTCGGCGCCATCTTTAAATCATTTCTTCATGTCTTTGAATCATACGCAATGGTTGCGCGCGCATTTCCTCCACACACACACAAACATACGCACGTGTTAAGTTAGCATACATCAAGAAACAACGTGACAAACCCATTGACCCCCCTCCCCCCACCGCTTCCGATGTCTTCAACGTGATCAGACACGTTCTGCTGACTCAACAATAAAATCACTCGTGGCCCGCTACAACCGGATGTAACTTAACACCAGGCGCATCAAATTTTTGCTGACGCGTAGGAACATAGTGCTGCCATTACTACTGGAAGTAAAATTGATTAACACTATACACTATATAAATTAGATATTTTTAAATATTCGGGAGTGGAGCTTCAGCTTCCTTATCCCTCTTCCTGGCTATGCACCTGTCTTGACCCCTCAAAGATCTGTTTTTTTCTCTCCTCTCTATCTTTCTTCTGTCTTTCCTTTGTCAGTCTTGATTTAATCTCCCTATTTCTCTCTCATTTAAGTCTCCCTTCCTTTCATTGTATCTGCCTGTCCACGTTTTCAACTGCTCACTGTGGCCTCCCCGATGGCGCAGTGGTAGCGTCGTCGCCTTGTAATCTAGCAGACCCGGTTTCGTTACCCAGTGAAGGCACATGGCACAGTGTTTTGGATTCCACTTTAAACCGTGGGCCCAGTCCCGATTAGCCTTATTGTGCATAAAGTGGACCTAAAACATCAACTCACAGTGTACTTTGTACAGTGGATATATTGCCTCGTGCCTTTAAGTTTAGAAGGAAATTTTCAACATGGAACAAATAAAGTACTGTTTAATTCATGCGAAAATTACGAAAATTATGGAAGAAATGCTTTACCAATGGAAAAGGCAGAATAAATTATTACAAGAAGCATTTATATTTGTGAAACCAGCGCCGCCCCTAGGAGAGGGGTAAGGCAACGCCCTACATGGAGGCAGGCCGCCTAGCAGCAAAAATATTTTAAATGTAATTTTTAAAATACACGGTGGAGGCAGATAGTGGTTCGGATTCCATTTTAAACTGAAGATCTAGTCACCATTACTTAGAACAAAAACTCAAATGTAATTTTAGATCTTTAAATTCGGAAATCAAGTTACGCCAAAATTCGACATTTACAGTTATGCAAGTTTCATCTGCCCTCCTTTACTTACCACCGTTAATGTTCTTTGCAAGACGAAATACCTTGTTTCTTCTTTCGATACAAGACACATGTTGATTGTACATTAGGGTGTATCCAAAAAAAAAAAAAAAAAAAAAAAAAAATCGAAATGTTAAGGTGGCTAGTGCGGAAAAGTGGCCATTTGTGACCAAAAACACCTCTGATATTTTTCAGATTTTTTGGAGGTCGTTTAGGTGGCGCGCATTGACCTTGAAATTTTGACCATGATTTGGTTATGCAACACGCACAACAATTTCACAAAAATGTCATTATTTGGCTATTTCATGTCTTTTTTCTGCATTATGGTCGTTTATTGTTTTGTTTATGGCAAATATGTTACTTCGTGCCTTAGGGGTGGTTTCCTATGCTGTTTACGTATGCTTTTGGTCAAAAATTGTCAATTTAAGGCTAAAAACTCCATTTTTTCTATTCATGGTTTCCAATTGGTTTCGACTGTGTTTTATTCGAAAGTTTTCCGATATAAAAGACTAAATAAAATATTTTGGCTTTCTAATTGCTAACAGTTCCTCAAATACTGTCCAGCGCTTCGCTTATTTTCATAGCTTATTATGCTTTGAAAATAACCCAGAGCTCACAAGTCACTCCACTCCTTGTGTGTGGCAGGAGAAGTCTTGAATTTCCGCTATTTGTTTGTTTTTAATGTAGTCATCTACTTCTTTATTTGTAACATTATTGGTCAACGGAGGCTCGTGGAGGGAGCATGAAGCCCAATCAACCATGTCCTAAACCACACCGGTGCGTACACCATTATGTAGTATGTGTGGTTTAGGATCAAGAATGAACCATCGATAACTGACGGAGCCCGACACCTCTGGAATTTGATCCATTTGTCCCGATTTCTCCCACACCACTTGAGAGATCTGATTAATAGGGTCATTCAACAAAACGCATTCTTCGTCCATCCTGAAAATCTCCTGCTGGCTTTAATAACCGACCAAAACCCAGAAATAAGAAGTCTTGGTTGGCAAAGAATTAAGAAAGCAAGAGGATTGAAAAAAGGCAAAAGAATTCGCATCAATTTTAATGCAGACCAATACTATGACATGGTTGATTGGGCTTCATGCTCCCTCCACGAGCCTCCGTTGACCAATAATATTACAAATGAAGAAGTAGATGACTACATTAAAAACAAACAAATAGCGGAAATTCAAGACTTCCCCTGCCACACACAAGGAGTGGAGCGACTTGTGAGCTCTGGGTTATTTTCAAAGCATAATAAGCTATGAAAATAAACGAAGCGCTGGACAGTATTTGAGGAACTGTTAGCAATTAGAAAGCCAAAATATTTTATTTAGTCTTTTATATCGGAAAACTTTCGAATAAAACACAGTCGAAACCAATTGGAAACCATGAATAGAAAAAATGGAGTTTTTAGTCTTAAATTGACAATTTTTGACCAAAAGCATACGTAAACAGCTTAGGAAACCACCCCTAAGGCACGAATGTAACATATTTGCCATAAACAAAACAATAAACGACCATAATGCAGAAAAAAGACATGAAATAGCCAAATAATGACATTTTTGTGAAATTGTTGTGCGTGTTGCATAACCAAATCAGGGTCAAAACTTCAAGGTCAATGCGCGCCACCTAAACGACCTCCAAAAAATCTGAAAAATATCAGACGTGTTTTTGGTCACAAATGGCCACTTTTCCGCACTAGCCACCTTAACATTTCGAAAAAAAGTTTTTTTCGATACACCCTATTGTACATTATATATTCAAGGATGGCAACAGAAGGTACGTAAACATAGACAACAGTGAAGATTTTTTTGTTGTTTTCTCCATAATTCAAATGAATGAACTTGAATATGTAGTTTTAATATTGTGGAAATAGTGTTGCTTCCTGGACGAGGATAAGTGAATGATCCTTTCATTTGGCTCACGGGGGTTTTACAAACTGATAAGTTCATATTAATCTTAGCATTTAATTAATATCTTGTAGGGAAAGTTTTAAAACACACAAGGAACGCACAATTTCTGTTCATTCTGCATTAAACTTTCCCAGCATAAAAACGAGAATTTTCGCACAAGATATCACTGAAAAATGGTTTAAAGAAAGGAATTTGCGCAAAATGAATATCGAATAATCGATGGAATTTGTGAAGAGATCACTTACTGAAGTAAATCTTCAACCGGCTAATGCAGAAAAAGAGATTTCTCGATAGGGTTCAATAGAAATATCTATAGCGCTTGGGAAAACAAATATTTTAACATACTATATTGTGGAAAGTAATTTAGACAAAAAAAATCATCATATGCCGATGATCATGCTACTACGTAGCAATTATTTTCTTGTTCGTAGCTCTTTAAAACTCTTGGTAAAGTTTTACTTATATACAATTATCATAGGTATCAACTTTAGAGGGGCAAGGCACTTTCTCCCCTCCAAATCTCAAGAAGTATATACTATATAACAATTATTGTTGTCAATCTTGCCCTCCTCCTCACGAAATATTTATGTGAAGTTGTCACCCTCTGATTATTATCATACTATCGAAATAAAACATCCATTAACCAAAACTCTAGGATAAGATAGCCTTGTCATGGATCGAAGTTCTTTGATGTTTGTTCCATTCTGTATGTTTTTGTACTCCCCAGTCCCCACCTCGGAAAACGTGCACTTTGGCTACAGCCAGATATTGCATTACTTCTAGCCACAGAAGTATTAACTGGATCATGTTTCAAGTTTTAAATAGGAGATAAATTTGACAGGTATTATTCATCAACATTTTTCCTAAAGATTTTCCTTTTCTTGCTCAGTAAACTAATGTAAATCCAAAAACGAGTCCATGTCGCTTGCACCAAGTCATTTGCGCCGAGGGTTCTTATCGGTTTATTTCCGCCGCGACATATGTCAAGACCTTCCTTGGTGGGTTTTCCCACAATCCGGAGTGTCATTACTGCCGCGCGCACCTGTGTTTATGACGTTGCACAGCTGCAGCTGTGTTTATCTAAAATTGAAAAGGAAGGTGATTGGTAAATGAAGGTAAGATGAAAGTATATATGAGGGATATACATTGGGAAATTAGTATTTATGTAAAGCTGAGACTTGTGGGAGACGACAAGATGCTGAGAATATGAAAATGATAGAAACAACGCGTGGAATGCCTTCGAGCATTGAATACCTACAAGAATTCAAATAATGTTTGTATTGTTGTTGTGCAAGTGTATCGAAATATTGTGTTTATATATACGTAGCTATTACGTATATGATGTTTGCAAATAATTACACTGTATTTATAATGTTTTGATGATTTTATGTAGTGTATAATAATTAAGTGTAATAGACTGGCACATTTATGTTGCTTCCAAAGTGTACATTTACGTAGTACTTGTAGAATGCTTTCAATATTTTATCGATACTGTATTTGCAATGTTTTTTTGACGATTAACGATAAATGATTAATAGTTAATAGGCTGATTCTGATTTATGTATTTTCTGTTGTGGAATAAAATTGATACAAGTAATCCCATGTAACGTCTTTTGAAATAAGTAAAGAAAAGTCATATTTGACACTCTGGATAGGTTTAACATTTCAGTGCAACCACAGCTGTGCATCGTCATAAACACACGTTTCATATTATGTTTTAAGTCCACTTTATGCACTATGCATCATGTGCCCATAAACAGACGTGCGCGCGGCGGTGATGACACTCTGGATTATGGGAAAACCAGCCAAGGAAGGTCTTGACATATGTACGGCGGAAATGAGCCGATAATAAGCCTCGGCGCAAACGACACGACACCTCCAAAAACAGCGAATAAGCCAAACTTGTTATTCGATAATTTGTGACACTTCCCAGTATCGACAATATTCATAAGAAAAATGTGCACGGAGTGAAGACAAGAAATACTTTTTCTTATTGAAGCTTTCATATTTTGCTAGGCACTTAAGTCTTGAATTTGATGGGGTGGGCGCTTACCCACCCTTTGCGCCGTCCCTGATTCTGTAACGATCCCAGTGTTAAAACAGTGTGGAACATGATATAAAAAATATGAAGCAACCACTCTTTTAAACTTGTAATGTTTCAAAGATTGGTTTTCCTAAATATGTTTTTGTTAAATACAAATTCATATACTTTCATACATACTAAAGTAAACCCTTAAAATAAGAATATTTTTTCTAAATAAAAGAAAGTAATAACTCTAATTAAAATAAAGTTTCGAAACTAAGAGAAAGTAAGTGATGAACTACTAATAAGGAGTTTCCTAGTGCAAGCAGTAAAGGTGATTGAGTATCATTGTCTATGATTTAACTGTTTAATCAGTAGATCCCAGGCTCAATTCCACGTGCTGGTACTCGTATATTCCAATGGTTCAGATGCTCCCTTAAACTGTATGTCCCCTCCCTATCACTTTATGTAAGCTCAAATGTAGAGTTGAAATCAAAAACAATTGTCAAGTAATATAGATATATTGCTGAAAAATTTCGATTCAGTTCAAAATGCGCGCGGTTTATTGTACAAATGAAATTACTGGATTTCTTTTAGGCTATACCATGACATAATCTGCATTCCATGTTATTTTTCTTTTGTTCAGTTTTGTTATTCCATTTGTCAAGCATCATTTCCGTGTTTGGAGACATCATAATTGTTTTTTAATAACACAAGGAAACCTTGAGGAAAATACATCCTCAGCGAGAAGTTTGGTATGACCATAGCTTCAAAAGTAACAATGTTTTCTTTTATTTGATTTGTGAAACATCTCTTCCTCAACTTACACCTAGGTAAGTACGAGAGAAATCGTAAAACCAAATACTTTACATCAAAAGTTCTGTACAATATAAATACTAACCAGTTAACCACATCTCATGCAATCTTTGTTTTCTTAGTAATAAACTAAAGGACAAACGTAAAAGTATAAAAGCTGAAACGACGATACTGAATCTCAACTGTGCTTCAGTAATATCTGTCAAGGTCAGGGGCGTTTTTAGGTCTAGGTAGACTATACCCTGTCCTGTAGAGTCTCTCGGGGTAATATGCCCATCAGGGTTAAATGCCCACCCTATCGGATCTCGCGCAACGTTAATGTTATGGCAACTCTGCGACTCTTGTTTGAAAGCGCCCTCCGTGGTGAGACGAGGCAGCAAGTTTGGAGCTTGTGAGAAGAATCTGAAGCCATCCAGGGTTAATTTCGTGAGGTAAGAAGGCAATTTTTGAGGTAACAATTTTTTGGACGTTGCTGTTTTGACAGTGTGCAATAATATTCCCAAGAGAGAAAGAAACTGAATTATATTTGGTGTAAAGATCAAGAGTCAGGGAAACATATCTGCTGAGCGAAACTGTCGCATGGTGTTCAGAGTTGCCAACCCAGTGATTCGATTTTCTGCTTGTAGCTGTGGGGTGATATGCCCACAGAAATTAAGTACAATATGTCCATGCGCATTATTATGAGAAGAAAGGGCCACAATGTGTCTGGATCCAGTGTATTCGTTGAAGTATGTGGTGCATGAAATATGTATCAAATTCACGTCCATGTGTCCAAAGTGCAATACAATTTCTCACAAATGTAAACAGTAAAAGAGGCTATGGTAAATTCAAAATAAATGTTGTTAGAAACGCTATGCTTGTCTGTACAAATGACGTTCTGTTTACGAACCAAACTTTAATACTCTTCCAGTTAATGCTGTGTATTATTCTCCTTTAAATATGTCATGTGAAGTATTACAACAATTGTTTCTTGTATTGGGCATTTTACCCCTAATGGGTGGGCATTTTACCCTGAACACGGGGTGATTTGCCCAAATTGACGTTCATCTGTTTATTTATCTATGGTTCTTTTGCTATAAGACTTACATTAATCAAACTTATAGGTAACAATAACAAAACATGTAGCTTTCATTTGACATCCTTTTCATTTCGACACTCCTTCAATTAGCGAAGCTATAAACCGTCAAAAAAAAGTTGGGCGTATTCCTCCTAGTGACTCTACGTAAATCTCTGAAGCAAGGACGCGCATAGCGGTAGAGAATGGGGGGAATCGAGTGGGCAGAGCCAAACAGTGGACACGCTCCTTGAAGGCTGGCAACAGCAGTCGCTTTCCCCAATTCTCTCAATACCGTTCCCTCTCGCATGTTAATTGGTGGAGCCGTCTCGCGTCACTACTTGCGCAGAGACTTGTTTTCGATCGATTGCTCCAGAGATGACCGGGACATGGTATAGGTAGCTGCACGGCGACAGATTTGAGGGCGGTGGTAACTTTTAAGCTAGTACGTTTCTTTACACATTTTACTAAATTGTAAAGTTTTTATCAACCAATATTTCTACATTCTAAAATTTATATCTTTACATAGGGGTTTAAGAGTAGAAGAAAGTGAACTCATGTTGCAACGTAATGCTTATCATCATATCAGAGGCAAAATACGTAAAACAACACTCCCTTTCTTTACGCGTGTATCGCTCGCTGTGCAAACTACAACAAACAATATTACACGTGTATCGATATTGCATTATGTCAGTCGTTAGGCAACAGTAGAAACATGAAATTTATCTCCTTTACTGTCGACAATAATGAAGACTTAAAATTTTGAAGTATGCAAACGTTAGTTGAGAATGCAATCCTTAGAGCCAGTCAACGGCGGTTCATGTTGTAAAGAGTGCGGTCGGTGTGATTGTGTGATTCTCAGTTTTGATTTGTGAAAAATGATTAACTATCGGAATAACTTAGTGATTCTCAATACCGGGAATTGACGAAATACAACATTAAAACCGAGATAGTGAAAAAGAGTGCAAATTGAGCTTAACTTGTGAGGTGCTTATACTGGGACATACTTTGTGAGGTACGTATGTCTGTCAGACCACTCTGAATTTTTTCACCCCTGCCTCAACATAAATTACCAATTTAACTTTCTGATATTGAAGAATAATACATTATGGGTATTAGTGACTGATTTGACAGCAATTAGTGCCAGAACGTAAGTTATATAGCTACTAAATTCATTAGTTTATTCATCTACAAAAATGATTATAAATGTGAACATATTCACTTCACTTGTCGTACTGTCAAGAATATACACAAAAATAACCTTTTACGATATATTTGGCAACTAGTAAGTGCAATTTAACTACAGAAAGCAAAAAGTGTTCAACAATATTTTTAGTTTTTCTAATTCTAATAGAATACTGCGCGTCACTCGCCTTAACGCTTCTTGTGAGGTACGTCAGGCAGACAGCAGTTGGCAATAAAAAAAAAGCTTCACTCCTTACACGCGATAAGTTGGCGAGAAACTGATGCTGTGAGGAGGGCCAAGGACACTATTGCATAAGGTAGACGGAAGGCGGCGACACTAGCTTGAACGAAAGGCGGTAATCTGAAACTTCCAGAACCTCAAGCGCTCTGTGAGACCGCACCTCACAAGTTAAGGGTTAAAAAAACACAGCTAGCTTGTTATGGATCGAATGTAGATATATCAGATGATCACATCGTGAAAGTGTGATAAGTAATACAAAAAATAGAGGTGCATTCGCATGTGATTTATCTGAACCTGGCGTTTCAAAAGCTAATGTGAATATTAATGACAAGGAATCAGCTATATCAGTTGAGCCAGATGACGTAAATGGGGGTAAACGATGACATTTATACAATTTTCTAATTCAGAAATTGCATTACGGACATTCTTGTCAACTATTGCAAAACAATGCTTGTTGGAGCGCTCTTTTTTACCCCTTAAGATTTATTCCCGATTCAGGTTTTCCCAATTCAGGAACTATGGAAATTCCAATGAAAACAGTGCCATTTCAGGAGCTGGTCTATACCAGTTGGATATTTCACCTTTTGGATCCCAAGCGTCTCGATCGAGATACCTAAAAGTAACCCTCACGGTCCCAAGCGTCTCGATCGAGACGCTGTGTCAAGGTCGTAGTTTTTACGTTATAACTTTTCTATTTTTGGCTAGAATTTAGATTTTTTTATATTGTTCCTAACACATGTATTTAACAGAAATGTTTCTTGCACCTTTTTTTTCTTCATGAAAATGGAGGTGAAAAGGCGGAAAAAGGGACTTCTCTTTTGCGTCTCTTTTCAAGGGAAAATATAAATTTCAAACATTTCAACAATTTTTTAAAATAAGTTTTGGTGGTTTTCTCCCTTCCCCCTCCATATATACGCCAAATTTGCATAAATTTTGCATTTTGATATTTTTCGGGGGGGCGGGGGGAAACGCCATTTTTTAAAAAAAAAGTATTTTTGAGGGGATTTCCCCCCTTTCCCCCTCCATATGTACGCCGAATGTGCATAAATTATATATCGTCTGAATCTGTGATTCATTCTGCGTACAACGGTATATCTTTCATATCTCCAGGGCAAATAGTCTCTGAGCTAAAGTCATTTCAAGGTACCGCTGCATTTTGAAGCTTGAATCAGTGGCGTGCCGACCATTCCTTTTGGGATGTACAACTCAAGTTACATTGGTCGTATGATAATAATGCAAATATTTTTGTGTTCCTTACATGTCAGCGATCATTTTCATGTGCATGTCGACACTGTCATGTACTTTTTCGAGGGGGCGGGAGGGGGGCGCAACCCCATTTTTTTAAAAAAAAGTATTTTCAGGGGATTTTCCCCTTTCTCCCTCCATATATACGCCGAATTTGCATACATTTCATATAGTCTGAATCTCTGGTTCATTCCGCGTACAACGGTATATCACTCATCTCTCTAGGGCAATTAGTCTCCGATCTACACTCATTTAATTGAAACTCTGCATTTTGCTCAAAATCGGCTCGGGACCGTGAGGCTTACTTGTAAAAATGGCCTTGGGACTCAAAAGGTTACGGACATTCTTGTCAACTATTGCAAAACAATGCTTGTTCGAGCGCTCTTTTTTACCCCTTAAGATTTATTCCCGATTCAGGATTTCCCAATTCAGGAACAATGGAAATTCCAATGAAAACAGTGCCATTTCAGGAACTGGTCTATACCAGTTGGATATTTCAGTTAAATGTCTTCCCAACTCAGGATGTCCTGCTGATTGCCTCGGGAGGGGATGAATTGGCCTTTGAAATAGTTGACATTACACACACCAGTGTAGCTGCTAACCTAACCTAACCTAACCCATGTGTCGCCCCTGTCAACACATGCCTTTTAAGCACTAACTATTCAGTCTATGTTATAAAAATCTATGTTGTTAAGAATTAGTGTTGAATCTTTTCTCTAAAGATTGTTAGATTTCTTTCCATAAAAATGTTATTGTTAATGTTACATTAGGTAATGAATTGTTTAACTTAAATCAAGAAAAAATGCTGAAACTATGGAAATATAAAACAACTATGTAGTAACCTTGGTAAATTTGTAACGACGTCTACCTTATTTTATGTGCCTGACAACGCTCTGGGTGTACATTACATGGGTAATGTAAACCAACAAGAAACAAATAAACAAAAGGCAATCATTAATACCATATTTACCTTTTGTGCCAGGGTAAGTGCCACCAGTTGGAGCCCAAGAGATTGCATAGGGTAGAACAAATTACACACGACATGGTTAGTTTACTATATATGATATAATTGCTAGATAAGAGCACATGCATAAAACACTTACATTAATGCACCTTTCATTCCTACATTCACTCTCTCACGCATACTTCAGCATTCCAAACGACATGATTAATTAATACAAATGTAGCTCGGCGTGATGTTTAAAGATAGTGACATTGATTAAATATTTTCTTAATTTTACATTTACTTTTCCGTTTACGTGAAACTTATGTTCCGGTAGGAGCTTAAACTTGGACAAAAAACACTACTCCTTTATGCTGTTATAATTGAATGTTAAGTACTTTGGCTAAATGAATAACTGAAAGTTGTACTGTTTTACATGATAAAATTATCGCTGGTACGATCTAATCACCGTAATAAGCAATGTCACTTGGTAATTTATACGTAATTATGCGAGTTCATTAGGTGTTACGACGGGGCGAACGAAGCTTATCCATTTTCACTTTGCACATACGGCTTACCTTTGTCGGATCTGTTTGAAGTAATCGTGCTGGAGATGTAGATACTTGGCGGCGTGATGGATTAGATGGCTTCTGGGCGGTAAGGTTGGATCTCAGCATCTTCAAGGGAGGCAAGAGAGGTTGAACGCCCCCCAGCGGGGCCTTTCGCTGTCTCTACTCCATCATGTTAGTAAACAATCCCGGGCGAACTATACACAACACTGATCGGTCCGACACACGAGGCGGGTACTCTTACGCGGGTGGTTCCCGAGAGGTTGTCAACGATACACTGTCAAAGAAAAACTGTGTCTTCCGCTTCTCCGCTTGTCTATTTATCTGTTATTCAAATTGTTCGTTAAGATACCCTCTCTGTCTAAGCCTCGTTAAATCGTACTCAAACCGTGGCATCCTACCCTTCTATCTTTGCCCGTGTAATTTGAGTTCCTTGACCTATCTCCAGCGGTTCTCCGGAGGGAGGTTACCCTTCCGCCGGACCCATTGTATCCTGCACGGTCGCTTCGAAGAGAGCGCCGGGAAGTCTGTACTATTGTCATCAACTCTCGCTGTTTAACCTTTAATATCTCCTTTAATTCACCTCCTATCATATTGTGCTTTTGGGATTTTGCCGATTAGAATCTGATACTGGGCTGTCTTACATTTCAATCGAATCCGATCATTGGTTCCAAAGTTGTATTTTTATGTTTTTTTTTTACACGAGGATCGGCCTCTTCGCTCTGGAAACCGGCTTGCCCTCCGTGTTCCACAGTGCAACTCTCGGTGAACAGCCACAATCCAATGCTTATTATTGCTTATTACAGTGATTAATTTATTTACCTGATAGTTAGCAAGATTTGATCGTTATAAATTGTAAACAAAATTATGATATATAAGAGCTAGATTTTTGTAAACCTACGAGATATTCTCCTGGTCGCCGAAAGGCTGATGGTTCAGGGGACGTTGGGTAATATCTTGCTTCAATCTTCGGATTGGCTGGTGTACTTGTGCTCCATTTGGCAGATATTCCACAAACCCAACTCTGAATAAGGCGTTCTCCTGCATCATCAAAAAGACCAGGGTTATAAACTTCGGTACAACTACGTAATATGTTTAGGCCTACAAGTTGTATCGGGTGAATTGGCTGTTTGAAAAATGATTGTATATCATCGGAAGTTTAAATAAATCTTCGAGTAAAAGATCTTAATGATCTTTCATTTCAAACCTACATAGCTGATAATTAAAAATAAATCCTGCACCACAGACCAAGCAAGGGCTTGATCCTACTAACCCTAAGAAGCCTTTGAGAAGTCCGATAAAAGGGTTATAACCAGACTAACATAAAGCTCTAAAAGCAGAAGGTGCGTGTCACCTACAAGCAAGAGATCTGCTGCAATATACTCAAAATATATTTGCGGAAAGAAGAAACTCCCCGTAAATCACAGTACTTTTTCTGCATATATATATATATATATATATATATATATATATATATATGTGTGTGTGTGTGTGTGTGTGTGTGTGTGTATAGACACACACACACACACACACACACACACACACATATATATACATACATACATACGTAGTATTTCAGGGAAAGGTGCAATATCGATGAGAACCTCTGACAAACCGGTCCATACCTCCATACCATACCCCTTTCCTCTCGAGCCAGCGGTTCCTGAGTTGGGAACAATCCACTTCAACCATTCCACGTGAAAGTATTAGTTCCTGAATTGGGAACTTTCGTCATAGTTCCTGAATTGGGAAGTCCTAAGTTGGGACATCACCATCTCTCCTCTTAAGAGACTTAAGAATTATTTATCATCATCTATGTTGCAAGATCGACTGACCAGTCGACTGTCCCTTCTGTGAATTCTGACAATACCCAGCAACTAGACTACGAAGATTTGATTTGCAACAAAGATAACACGCCATGAAACATCCCTTGCATGATTAGTACTTGGTGAGCTAAATATGCATGTATTATTGTTATCGTCATTATTATTATTCACTTAGTTCGTCGGTGGTACAGCATATTCATTTCTAAATAAGAGGTGTCAAAGTTTTCTTCTAGGGGCACAAAGTAGCTAAATTTGTCCTTGGTCAAGGCAAAACATCGTCTAAGCCAAAGTTTTTGAAATCAAACTTAATGATATACAACGTTTCTAAAGAACCTATACAGGGTGTCATTTTAATGGCGCCCACGGACCACAGATTCGTATAGAGGACATCAAAACAAACAACTTTTCTCAGTAACATTTTTCTCGTTGGTGCATCATTTCGGCGCTACAGCTGTTCAAAAAAGACCGTTTTGCCGCCTGGATGCTGGCAACCCAACACAACATTTGATCGTTTCTGTGACGGCATTTCCTGCGGCGAAACAGCGCACGGCAGAGTTGCAGGCGACACACAAATTTTGTGAAAATTTACAAACTACCAATGACGTGATTAAGTGTAAAACGAAGCGAGAAACGCGTCCAGCAGACCGAACATCACAGCCTACCAGCCAGAAGGTCAGCAGTCATCTCAGGGGAAAGGAGAAGTGAACCAACGATATGAGAAATGGTAAAAACGTATTCAAAATGAAGTGTCAATTTCGGATTTTGTCTCAGCCTACATGTCAAATATCAACAACAATACATTTTATTGGACTTACAGCTTACATGTGGCTGTTTGCGCCCAGTTACATGTCAAATATTTCCAAATCTCTTTGCAAGATTGGTATCTACAGGTTTCTGTCCAGATGCCTTGTGGTACTTTTGTGCTGATAACGGAAGTATCCGAGGTTCACGTTGTTACATTACGGCTAAAACACGTACAACCACAGTAACAATCTAATTATCAATCAGTAGCGAATATATTGTCCTCTTCATAGTTGCAAACTATTACATTACATGTATATCCGGTGCATAGATAAACACAGTCGTCGGAGAGCTTGGAGCTTGTATTACTACTACTTATATCCCTGTTTTTTCAACCATTTTTGTCACTTGTCTCATAATGCACTGAATATACATTATATTATGTGTTGCTTACCTTTGGAATTTTGAGTTATTTCATTTCTAGTATTTTGTCATCTGTTCAGTGTGTCACAGAAAACTAGTATCAGAAGGACGAAGTGGATAGACTAAATTGTAGATGCCAACTTGGTAACTAGATTTGCAAATATTTGAAATGTAAGCTGATACAAAATTCGATATGACCACTTCCACTTGAATTCTGTTTTCTTTCTACCAGTTTTCGTGTCGTTTGTTTACTTCCTGTTAGGTTGAAGAACGTGTTTTGTCGTTTTCTTTTACGGTACATAATGTGGCTGATTGTAGCTATGTCATTTTTCACAGAATATGAGTGTTCCTGGCAACCCTGGAACGCATCGCTTCACGACGGGATATGACGTCACAAATGCAATCAAATGTTGTGTGTGGTTGCCAGCATTCAGGCGGCAAACGGTCTTTTTTGAACGACTGTAGCGCCGAAATGATGCACCAAGGAGAAAAATGTTACTGAGAAATGTTGTTTGTTTTGATGTCCTCTATACGTTTCCGTGGTCCTTGGCGCCATTAAAATGACACCCTGTATAATGACTAGGGATGGCCAAAAAAAATCGGAATCAGGATTCCGGAAAATTTGAAATCCGGATTCGGAATATATACTATCCGAATTTCGGAGGGAATCCGGATTCCGGATTTTTTTTAGAAATAATCCCGATTTGGCCATCCCAAGTAATGACAAGGAGAGTTCTGGAAAATATTTCATTTTCGAATCCTTTGGTCATTCAGAACATTCTCAACGACTTCGATTCGGTTTCTGATGATGGGGGGTGACTTAGCTCTGGAAAACTCGGAATCTTCTCCAGTACTCATATAGATGTTAAAATATTGTAGTCTCTGTTTTCTTTAAAAATATTTCCCTATGGCCATTCTATGTCAAATCAACAAGGTACTCAATCTTACATTTTTTGATTCATTTGAAATTTGGCCTTCTGGATGGATCACCTGAGGTATGAAATTATGCAAAGTTGTAGATCCACATCTTTTGTATTTCCGAAATTACAGTGGAAAATATGTGATTTTGAACATTTCTATCAACATCTTGTTAACTTTAAATTGTAAAATTTCGCCAATAAGGCACCTATAGAAGTGATTCAGTTGGCGTTGGAAAGGCATTTTTGAGAAAATGGCTACCAAAATCTTCTTTACACTACCTTCAATTGTTTTTGCTCTGACATACGAGTAGGCATGCAATATCTCGTGTGAAAGACCCATTCAATAGCTAGAATAAACAAAAGAATCATAAAACGTGAGAGAACAATGGGCGATATCTAAGATTAAATGGTAACATAAAAGTATTGGGGCTGACATTTATATCACAACTACTATCTTAGGGTCCTTTATTTTTCCCTTGCACCCATGGCCGGACATAAAGTATCGCCCGATGGCGCAGTGGTAGCGTTGTCGCCTTGTTATCAAGGGGTCCCGGGTTCGATTCCTGGTGGAGGCATATAGTGGTTCAGATCTCACTTCAAACTGTAGGTCCAGTCCCGATTAGCCTTACTGTGCATAAAGTGGACTTAAAACACAAACTCAATCACCCCAGTGTAAAAATACCACCCCGCAGACTTTTCTGTGTGGATGTTCATAATAGGTCTTTCTCAGTTCTTACTGCGGGCACTCTAGAAGCTGGCAATGGAAGTGGGGATCGGGGAAGCGACCAATCCAGTTCGATAAGAAACGCAGCAGCATGTAGAACGAGGTTAACGTAGTACTTATTTCCGCCACGTCGTATCTCTCGGCGCCACCGCTGTTGTCTGGTTGGTCTGCGCCAAATTCCCCGCTCCCCACATCCCTTGCCAGCTTCTAGAGCGCCCGCTGAAAAGACCTATGGTCAAGAATTAGTTCAGTGACTTCCCAGATAGCACTAAAATTTGTGGCAAGCTTTCGGCAACCTTGAGGTAGCTTGCTTGCACCTTGTCGAAGCTAGTTGGATTCGGCAAGCATGATATAAGCATGATGCAATCTTGTTTCAAACATGCAGCTTTCTGTGACAAGCTGCACGTTTTACACATGGTAACTAGTTGGCTTGACTAGAGCATGATGCAAGCTTAGTGCCTGCCATTATGAGCTTGCAGCAAGCTTGTTCACTTAGTGAATTAAAATGGCTAATTTATAGGGGTGTGGGGTGCGGTAAATTTTTGGTCGGGACGGGAAATAAAATCCCGACTTTCGGGACGAGAAAAAATGTCAATTTCTCGAGTAATTCGGAAAATTTTCGGAACGGGAAATGTTCCGAATTCTCCACACTATTTTCCCTTCAACTCATTATTTTTGCATTTCTGAAATATCAAGTGCCACTTTCAAGAAATTTCAGAGACTTAAACAGCAGAGGCCATCAAGAATTAACTACTTTTAAATACGATCATTTGGAATTTTCCGACTCTTCGGGATCCCTAAAAGTCGGGAAATCATTCCCTAAAGTCGGGATCGGGACGGAAATTTTTTTCCCGATCCCGGTACCGATTTTCCTTCATCCCGCACATCTCTACTAATTTGTATAATTCAGTTAACGACGACTAGGAGATGAGGGCCTTAAATGATGGAAGGAAAGGGTTAAGGAAGGGAGGCAACTAGCAGGCAATGCATCTACGATTGGGTAAGAAAATAAAAGAAGAAGAAAAAGAAGGATGTCTCTGTAAAGCCAAAAAGCAGTAAGGTGGAAGGCCATCAACATTCAGGGGAACGTGTGGAAGAGATCTGGGAAACATCCCTCTGAAGCCCGAGAAAAATCAACATCTCCTGCCATACCGAGCTGAACACTTCTGGAGCCTTCTTAAATTCGGTCCTGAATTTGCAGCGTACTGCGGTAGGGGACTTATGCTTTCAAAACTCCAAGACACAAAAGGCCTCCTCCGTTGGGGTTAGCTGCCATTTTGAGAATAGTGGTCACGTGGCGTCACTAGTTGGGGGCGGTAACTGAAATATCACTTATTGAATTACTCTTTTCATACATACATACATACATATTAGTATATATCGATAGCAACACAAGTTACAATATTTCAAAACGTGAATTTCTCGTTGAATAAACCTGTAATAATGATTGGCCTCTAATGGCGTCTTGGTAACGACGTCGCCTTGTAATCAAGGGGGTTGGGTTTCTATACTACGTGGAGGAACATAGCGTTTCGGATCCCACTTTAAGCTGTAGATCTAGTCCCGATTAGCCTTTCTGTGCATAAATTGACTTTAAAATAGAATTAATAATAAACGCAAACAAACAGAACTCATTCCAGTGATTAAACCGATGTATCTGAAAATATCAAATGTACATTAATATATGTTGGGGTTAATCGAATGTGCTGAAAGTCTTGTCTGGTGGCGGAGGACGAGACCAACCCGAGAGGACGAATCCACACGAGTTATTGGAAATAGTAGTAAAGTGCACATAGTAACAACTTGTGCGTTCATTCATTTCTTTTGTTTATTATCGTCCACTTTGTTGTTTTTGTGAAGGCTCTCACAACCCTTAACTTTCATCTCAATGTATTTTGCCGAGGACCTTACTATGTGTAAAAATTCAAGGTTGTTTCAACAGCAGACTATTTTCATGAAACCTGTTTTTCTCATGCTTACCACCCCTATTTTGCAAGTGGACTTGTCCGGTCAGCGCATGCGCACTTTCGTTGACGGTCACGACTGGGTCTAACTTATCGCACGTAAGTCATTCACCTTCTCTGTCTAGTGCCATATTTCGTCTTCTGACGTCAGGCATTGTAGTACACAGGATTTTTTACTCGCGGAGAGCTTGAATTGTAAAGGTGTATAGTCTATAGCTACTTCCTATGGGGAGGGGGCGGAGGGCCGGCATACACAATGAGATATTTCGTATATCTTGAACTCTCTGAACAATGGTAATCGGAGATCATTTTAAGTGGAGTTTGCATTTACCACTGTGGTTTCACCCGAGTTATTCACAGCTTTTACTTGGAAACGTTGATTTTTCTCGAAATTTTGGAGGGAGCAGTAGCCATATCAGCCTCCCCCTCTCTCTGCGTACGCCAGTAACGCCAGGTTAAATGCTTTCGTTGTTAGGCTAAATGTAGTGTATTTATGCTAAGAGATTTAAACCTAACAAGCCCTAACCTAACCACAAAGAATTCCACGCTTGCGTCAGAGGATGATATACAGCGCTTGACCGAGAAGGTATTTGATTTACGTGCCATGAGTCATACCATTCGCGACAAAGGCAGACTGATTATATTGCACTCCATTACCATTTCTGAGGAGAGGAAGTTATAATCCACTTTTTTTCTTAATTTATTTCTGTTTGAAGATAATGAAACCCGTTGATATGTGGTGTAATGTGGCAATTATTGCTAAAAGACATGTAATCCTTATTTACGGTTATATTCCCTTTACGAAAATCTCGGACACCGCATTGTCTACTGCCATCAAGCACATATGAAAAGATTACCCACATTCATCAGGCAGGAATTCACTGGCCAACCCTTTGCGTGCATTTTAATTCGGACCGGAAGCCGAGTAACAGAGCGTGCATGCCATGGGTGGATCAGAAACAGAGGGCGGAACAATAATCAGGAAACACACAGTTGTTGGGGAGATTTGTGGAAAGCAACAATGACTAAGTTTCCAACGATAAATAGAGTGTGCAGTAGAAAAGCGGAAATAGAAATGTGTACCTATCGCATAAGTGAAAGGGGCACAAAGCTATGCGAGTGACGCTTAACGAAGCTTGGAGGAGCAGGAGACGGAAAAGTTAGAGGTGTGAGTTGCATTCTAAAAGGTTGTTTATACATTTCGAAAATGGTCTTTAAGGCGTGTCATATGCCCATATATAATTTTGTCAAACTTTGTTATAAGCTCACTTTATGGTGAGATGGACCTACAGTTTGTAGTGAGACACTAATCACTGTGCAATATGCCGTCACCGAGGATCGAATCTATGGCATCTTGATTACCATGTAAGCTATTACTCTATCGAGAACATTCGCAGAGTGGTTCTAAATTGTTATTTAGGTTAAACTGTACTCAAATTGCAACATAGGTGTTTGAGGTAGGGTCAAATCGTTCTTGGTGCAAAACAATTCTTCCAGTAAAATGTATTTTTAAGATATTTCTGGTTATGAATTTTCGGATTATCGACTAATGCAGTTCTGGAGAATATTCCAAGCTTTCGGGAGCTAACGTTACTCTCATCTCCAGACATGGGTGTCGCCAGAACTTTTTGTTGGGGGTGGGTCAGATCAAACTTGAATACTACAGATAATAACAATAAAAAATATTATTATCATGCTTATGCTTATTATTATAAGATAATAGCTATTATAAATTCAATACAATAAACTAATTTTATTGAGATTTTATTATTATTATATCCTTGGGGAGATTTTCTACTCGATTCACCAGCTAGTGTATATCCAGCATAATCGTTTTTTTAATTTTTACTACATTTCATGCAGTTAGTGTAGTGAAATGCATAGTTATTCTATTTTATTATTAACTTTAACATATCTGATTCAAGAGAAAGCTTTAAATGTTAGGAGGCAATTATAACACCATTAAGCCTTGTTTCCATGATATGAAAATCTCAATATGCTGACCAAGGCAGAAATTCATTTTATTATAAAACATAAACTAAACGTAACGTTTCAACCTTCTAGCAAGGTCTTTTTCATACTCTGCACCAAGTACAAATGCAAATTTTTTTTAGGAGGCAAATTTAGCCAGAGAGTTTATATTGTGTTGCCTCTCGCATAAAACTCAATTTTTTGGAATTTTGGAAACCGTGAAACTATTTTTTTCTTGGTTTTAATTGTACGCACAATGTGAAAACATAAACTGGTTAGTACATTTTACAGTTACTATTTTCCATTCAACGTATTTCTTTACTTCGTTATTCTATTTGAATAATAACTAACTGAATTTCGTTTCCATTATTAGCAATAGAATTAAGAAGCTTGCTGATTTCTTGTAATTTGAAATGATCGATGTCAATTTCCATGGGAACGGACCTGTTCGACCCTCTCTTCAGACGGCCATGTCTCCAGAGATAGCTAATGAAGATGAGAGTATTGTTACCTCTGGAGAACCTCTTCAAAATTCACCCGGTCGATAATCTGAAATAATATTTTCATTATTCATCAACTATGATAATCCTATTTCAATTTGCATGAACAGTGTGTAGCCAGCTCAATGGCCGAGCGCGTTAAGTGGTCGATAATACAAATCCAATTCAATATCACCAATGCACGCCGACCACATATGCACAGATGTCTCTTTAGGAAGATTTCACATCGCACATGTCACTTCGTTGATTGATTGATTTAGTTTATTTTACCTCGCTTTTCTGACACTTTGGGTAATTTCGAAGATGAGGATAAGTGATGATATGATGAAATTGATGAAGAGATACTCGCAAAGAACACCCATGTCCAGGCAGGGATTCGAACCCAGAACCCACGGGGAACTTAGTAGCAACGTTTCATACCGTAGTGACATGATACACTGAAGACGACTGCATTCAATTGATGAAATTTCCAAGTGACACGCTACACGTGTCGTTTGTCGCTTCGGTGTGAAATCTTATACTAAAACTTTAGATCCAGTGACGATTAACCCATCAATACATAAAGCGAAATTCAAAGAAATAATAATTTTAACACTTAAGAAATGATGAAAAGAAACGACATGAAGTTTCTCTCAGCATACTCTCATTTACTGAAGAAGAGAGACGTCAAGAGACTTAGTGTACCGTGTTATGGCGCAGTGGTAGCGTCGTCGCCTTGTAATGAAGAGGACCAGGGTTCGATACCCGGTGGAGGCACATAGTGATTCGGATCACCTAACACTCGAAGCTAATTTAAAAGAAATATTTTTTCGTTAGTGTTTAACTGCTTAATATTGTGCCAATGGAAATCTTTAGCATTCCTTTGAAAACTCTTTACGTCGTATGGTCTGTGGACAAAATGACTTGCGTCATGCCGAAGGTCACCTTTTTCTGATGTGAGCAATCTAATTAAGAGAAAGTATAAATCATCAGTGATCTAAGCATTGATGCAGCTCACAAGCATGGATCATTTTTTTATCGAAACCCGGCTGACTTTATGCAATAAACACAATGAGATTATGATTTTTAATAGACAATACCTATGGCGGCTAACTTCATAAGTAAACTCTTAAGCAAAAAAAAAGTCCTACCCTTCCTTCGGTCTTGGCGTTCCCACCCGAAATGTCCGTGCTACGCCACTGGACACCATTAGAGATCAGCGAATGTCCAGTTCGTACGCCTTGCGATGAGTGCGTCAGATGTCTGTCAGTTGAGGCCGGGAATGGACTGAAACGGGCCACCTGACAACAGAAGATCTCTCCACGCACTGGGAAACATTCTCATTCATGCGGCAAAAGTTGACTTTTACCCTTTGGCTGCAGTCACGGTTCAAATCCAATGTACACTGTGGCATTTGGAATGCGCCCTTCCTCACCGTATCAGTAGGAGATAGTGTCATCGGGAGTGAAACGTGCAATTTTCTCTCGTCTGAGTACAAGTAAGTCAAATTACTCCGATTTCTTATTCTTTCTGTTTCGGAACTGTGCGTGCATGTGAGTGTATAGATGCTAAAACTGGCATCTGCTTGAGTGTAAGTTGGTGATTGAAGAAACTTTCTAAAATTCTGGATCTTTATCGCAGATTTGGGTAACAAGTTGCGAAAAGATTTGTTTAGACTATACTCTGTCCCGGTTATCTCTGGAACAAGCGAACGAAAACAACTCTCTGCGAAAGGAGTGACGCGAGACGGATCCACCAATAAACACGTGAGAGGGAATGGGATTGAGTGGGGGGGAAGCGACTGCAGTTACCAGCCTTCACAGGAGCGTGTACTGCTTTGCTCTGCCCATTCGATCCCTCCCCTTCTCTACCGCTATATGCGGCCTTGCTCTAGAGATAGCAGGGACAGAGTATACACAGTTTTAGTTTTAATCAGAAATATGAAAAATTGTGACCTCGTCTGCAAACAAACCTTGGAACTTTTTGTAGCAGGTGAAACCCTACATCATTGAAGTGCTTTTAGTCAAGACGGAATGCTTTAGAAAGAAATGATTTTAAGCCCTTTTCTACTGAAATCTTAACTCCGTCCCTGTAATTGAAGCAGGAATTAATTAATGACATACAAATTAAGTTATAATAATAACTGAAATTCCAAATGTGATATAACATTACTGACAACGATATTTCGAAATTTTCTATTGTTCTTTCTATTTGATTTATTGATTGAGTTTGTGTTTTAAGTCCACTTTATGCCCAGTAATGCTAATCGGGACTGGACCTACAGTTTGAAGTCGGATTCATGTTATTTCTATTTTTATTTGTCTTTATACGTAAGCAAAATCAAGTTGCAAGATTATTATTATTTTTACAAAGAGCACTGGTTCAAGACAAGTTATTTAGTTATCTATTTTCTAGAGATTCAACCCCGAATGATGGTCCGATAATAACAAGTTTCATAACCAAACTTGTGGAACACCTCCTCGATAATAATAAATCGCTAAAATAAAAATATAGAAATAAAGATAAACTTGTGGTTAATGGACTTCTTCAAATTAGAATATAGAACTTCATTCAATTTATGGTTTAATATGAGCCACTTCTTTGTAAAGGTACGACGTTGGCATTAATATATTATCGATTTTTAAAAAAAATCCATGCCACGATCAAGTCCGGACTTGGGCATAAATGTTGTTTGTGAGTGCCCCTTCATCACTAATCATCATTCATCCCCATTGTCGCGAAGTGGAAGAAATACAAAAACATGCATGGAGTTCCTCGTATCGTCCGTCCCGTGTAAAATATGTCATTTTAACTCGATTTCGTATTGGACATAGCAGTCTCTTTCATGGTCATTTGCTGCAAATGCTGGACCCTCCAGTGTGTGGTGTCTGTAGTGTTATTTGAAGTTTTAGGTATATTTTCATTGAATGGGCCAATTTTACTCTTCTTAGACAAACTGTTAATCATCCCGACTGTGGGAAATGATCACAGTGTTTTAGGAAATTTATTTGTTGTTGTATTTTTTAGCTTTTTGAGGAGAGCGGGCCTCTTGCACTGTTTCTGAGGTAGATTTTTAGTGTCTCCTTCCCTTTTAATGTGTAATGTAATGTAATGGTGTAGAGTCTTTGCAATCTTGCACTTTTAACCTTTCTCAAGAGGCTCTTTACACCCGTTCATTATAGACACTTGGATATTGCCCCGTATACAGTGAAGGGAACAAAATGGCCATATGTACGCCACACCCAAAAAATTTAACACATTCATTCATTTACAAATGCAAATATTAAAATATCTATCCGATCATAACCAAAAAACTTCACAACGATAATGTGATCGATCTATAATTAGATAGCATCTAATAAGAACCACTGTTATGGGTAGACAAAGGAAGTATATTGCTATTTTCCTAGTACTTTTCAACTCAGAGAGGAAAATTTCTTCGTCTTCAAATTTGAAAAATTCTTATCTCTTCCTTCGATGACTATTAATCAGTTATTTTCTCGTAAAAATGACCAGGTGAGTTCTGGAAATGTTTTTCTACTTTCCAGAGCTAGTGTCTCTCTGATCACGTAACTGAACTGAAGGTAACGTTAACTCTTGCAAAGTAAGAAAAGTTTCCTGAACTTATCTGGTCCATACTTCGAGATATCTCCATTTTTCGTCACCATGAAAGTTTCAAGAGTTCATACAATTATCTTTAAATAATTTATAACATTGATAATTAATATTTAAAAATAGTAATAGTAGTCGTGGAGCTAGAGAATAAAAAAAAATATTTTGACCTTATGATCGAGATATTTGTTTTAACAGGCGAGAAGCTGAGGAAGAGAGAGAGAGAGAGAGAGAGAGAGATAGGTAGATCATGACTCATAGTCATGACTATGAGATTTATCAACGAAGAGACTTACGAAGTTTCTCGTGCATATATTCACGTTCCTTTACCGCGTGACAAAATATCCCAGTGACTTTTACATGACCTTACTACATAAAACGCTTCCTAATGTTTGTGTTCCCTGACAAGGTTTTCTTTAATAATTGTGGATGAATTCACATTGACAACATTGGTTATTCACTGGCACACAATGCGAAATATTAATAGTACAAGTATGTGTCCCGTACGGTGGCTGAACGTTCTAAGGTGTCAGGCTTCGTTCTTGGGCTCGGGACGCGCGCTGGTTCGAGTCTCCTGGGAGGAAGCGTAAAAACTTTTCTCCTGAGATTTCTGCCTGTGTATGGGACCGGTGACCACCAACCATCGTGAGGAAATTGGGGAGTTACGTAACCCGATCGTGGGAACTTACAGCAACAACTAGGGGTTCGTCGTGCTAGCCACACACCACCCCGGTTGGATGATCTCCCACCTCTTCTGAGGCATGTGGGAGTGAGGCCGGCATTCGGTAGGTTCACCACCGGTTATGTTATGTTATTAAAAATATGTTCTTTTAGTTAACAATGAAACTTATATTGTAAATATTGACCATAAAATTGAATCCGTAATTTTTCATTTGTAACCATATAATGTGGACTCCAATTTTACAAGATAATCTCCGTGAGAATTACTGTATATTGTGAAATATACAGGATAATTTTCGTACAGTTCAATTTCTTACAACATTTTATATATAAGCACAGCAATATTAATGGGTCGTTTAATAATGAACATGACAGTTGGAAAAAAAATTACATTCATATTAATACATGCAAGTAGGTTTATTTTAGAAATTTCCAATTCCACTGAGTTTGAGGAATTTTCTTCACATTCTTTCCTTTAACGTCTGAAAAATATATCAGCATCGAAGTTTATTGGCAGCACAACCTATCTGAAAATATCCTGTAGAAGGGGTGAGCTAACCAATGAGGTGCAGTTGACAGAAACTTACCCTGCAGTGTGAAATGCCAATGTTAGAATCTGGAGTGGGAGATGCTCTCTCCCACTATTGCGTTGAGCGTTGAGGCAATTCAAGTTTTGAGAAAATTAAGTAATTACCGACTAGATTCTGTCATCGCTTCAGTCTATGAAAATTGAAGGCTATTTTTTTCATAACAAGTCTATCCACGTTTTGTTTAATTTTATTTCTTGATGTACGTAACATTATTTCACTCCGCAACTCTTGCAAAAAGACTAATTGGTTATTCTATAAAGAACGTGCATGTCTTAATCGAATGTGATTCCTTAGGTCTACCTGTTTTACAAAAAAATTTCGTATTGACATAGTTGTTCTTCTGCAAGAGAAACTAAGAAAGATATATCTTGACAACCATTAATTGTAGGATCGTTTACACAACGAAGTTAAAATGGATACGAATTCCTTCATTAGTTAAGTTACTCTAAGAACGAGTAGTCTTTAATTCAAGTTCTTTCAATACATTACTCGTGAATGTTTATTTCCTGTATATTTATGGAAATTATTTGGCTTCACAGCCAACCTCCGTGGAGGAATGGTTAGCACAACTCGCTGCGAAGCTAGGGTTCCAGGGTTCAAATCCTGGCCTGGGAATGGTTGTTCTTTGGGAGTGTCCCTTAAGCCATTTCACCACATCATCCCTCATCTTCATCGCCGCAATTAGCCAGAAGTGGCAGAGAAGCGAACTAAAATAAACCAAATTAATCAATATTTGGTATTCCAAGGTGTTGTCAAACTTGCAAGCAAAATTTTTTGAGTGTTTGTTTAAAGTCTACTTAATGAACATATAAGCTAATCGGGACTGGACCTACGGTTTAAAGTACGATCCGAACCACTATCAGCCTCTCCACCTGGTATCGAACTCGAGACCGTTTGATAACAAGGCGAGGACATTACCACTACGGCATCGAGGAGGCCCATTTAAATATACTGTAGGTAAAGCACACACACAAAAATACACTCACACAATCATGTCCCCCACCACACACAATCACGCCCCCCCACACAGAGTTGTCCTATATGCCCTGTTCACTCTTGGATTAGTTTCTAAGGGGTATATACTCTATATATATTTTAAAAAAATACTCTAATTTACATTACCCAGGGTGAAATTAAATTTGAAAATTTACACCGTTAAGGGGGTTCTAAAGCCATGCTAAAGCATAGACCCCAATTTCTAAGGATAACCGTACAACTAATATAGATTCGGTAAGGAAGAAATTTTCCGATATAAGAGATTGTTTTATTCACTAGAACATGTGAACCTTATAATTTTGTTACGATTGAAGGGATTTAAGCAAATAACAGAAAATATAAGGTCTCCGTCATGTTCAAACTGCTGCGTACAGATGGCGCTGAAGTGGTAGTTTTTTTAATACCGGTGCATTTTCTTTCTTTTATGACTAGTATGGAATATTTCGTGGTGAAACAAAGATCACATGTTCTTCCCGCAAGCATCTGAAATACTATGTGAAAAAATGAAAACATTTCGTACCTTCAGAGTGTAGTGCTTATCATTAAAACTTTTGAAGTGGTGTTTCGTCGCAATATTCTCCGTGGTGGAGATTTTAGCCAACACTGTTGCCGAGATTTCACTCCGTGCTTTCTAACGATATGATCAATGCAAGTTCTTGAAAGAGTAAAAATCAAACCAAGCTACCAGAGGATATCGAATCCCGTACAGATACGAGAACAAGGGAACAAATATTCCACGGAGGAGGTTAAAAAGCTTAACAAGCTCGAAGGTAACCCTTAATATTTAATTGCTTGTTGCTTAACATTATCCATCAAAGGCAAAATGTTTGACATATAGGCAAAATGTATAATTTATTTACATGTTGAAGAAATATCTTCTGATGTAATATCGGTGAGAATATCGCTTGACACTGCATGACTTTTTTAACTTCCAAACGAAGTTGATAATTCTTTGTAAATGTAAAATCAGAATAGAATGTTATATTTTACGTTAGGCATAATCCTAATAACTACCGTTTTGAGATCATTACTATAGCATAAAATATACGTAGCTTAATATAGATTATATCTGATATCATTAAATCAATATTGCATAAAATGCTCTATTTTCATTACTGTAAGTTAATTTCCAAACCTGCGAAACTCGTGCTATTTACATGTACAACATCGGAATGTTTATTACAAATCAGTAGTTTGTTTAAATGTTTTTTACTTTGCCCTTGTACATGGTTGAAACGAGTACTTGCTGACCTATTTTCTACAAGAGTTTTTCTCTTTTTATTTTTGAAGCAGGTCGCAAATATTCATATGTATTAAGTAGGTCAGGCTAAGTTAGGTTTGATTCGAATAGATGTAATGTGAGATCCCTGAATGTTTGCAAGTTTCGGACACAGTTTTGTTATCTTCCTTTACAGAAACACGTCAGAAAACCGGTTTTGTAAACTGTATGAAGCTCTTCTGTTTTCTTGTCCTTTTATAATTTAGGAAGGCTCATAATGAGAGTGCATTTCGTCCAATAACTTGATGCTGTATATATTTAAAGTGTAAAAGTACACCCTAACAGTTATGAGACTAAAATCTTACCGTCTATCGAACACAAGTCTGTATGTTTACTGAGAATTTCCAAATGAGTACCGGTATAGATAAATGTTCCCATACTTGCAAGTACAGGGGCAATAATTTAATTGTGGATGACACAGAGCTTCATAGAAATCATAATTTGTCCTGATTATGCTACGTATATTTGGTTCAATATCAGATTAGATTTCAGTAGCCGTTTGTACTAAATAGTTTACTTCGAATACCAGTGAGTTTGAAGCTTGACTAGTTTTTCTCTCAGACCTATGACTGACTGATTTTGCATGGATCCACACCCCCTATACGCCTTCATGGCGTGGTGCTATGCACAGGGGAACACTTTATCTTTTTTTTTTTTGCCTATTATTAACATTTCATGCAGATACATTTTTTTTTAAAGCTTTTTTGCTTCTTGGCTGGTCTACTATATAATTCAACTAAAAATATAGTAGGAACTGAATTTCCATTTCATAATGTATTTCTGTTATTTTACCTCCAACTTCTGATCCTTGGAACAATGATGTTGAATAATGATTTGATAAAATGGATGATTGGAACAAAGATAATGATTAAATACATACATGAAACCAGGATTCGAACCTGGAGGAACGTCACTCCATATAGCGTTGCAATCATCACTCTACTATGAAAATATTTCTAACAATTATTTTACCAATTTCTGTTTTAGGCTCATCATATTTAACATTCATTATAAAGTTAGATCATTGAAGTGAGCTCATATCGTGAACCAAACTGCCCTTTAATAACAGGACGATATCGTTAAGCATTATAGTGCCAATTGGATCCATTATTTTCAAATCCATTTACTCAACATCTGTAAGTTCCATTATTAACTCAACTTGTCTAAGGTTGTAACAATGTAATATCAATATTTTTTTAAACATGTTTTGTAAGTTGATAGTCTCATATACGATGTTAAAACTATTTTTATTTGTTCCTTTTGCAGTTGAGCATTTGAGAAACTAATCGAAGTGACTTCTACCAATAGTAAAGAGCACTATTGAAATTTTACAAAAGGACAATAGGTTTGACCGACAATGGCAGTTGCGTACCATGGCAGTTGGTGTATAAGCTTCTACGGAATATACTATAAATCAACAAAGTGGACTGCTTGAACTTTACATGGAAGAGTACATACATTTTTGCTTGCTAGCGTAGGCACTTGATTGAATGGTGATGATTTACTAGAAATCAAGAGTCCAAAATATGCTCAAGAAATTATGTTTCAAGCCTTAATAATATCTGACAGCAAGTGGTCATCAATTGTAAATTGTATATTAGGGGAAACAGGAGGAAAAAAAAAAAACAGTGCCAGGGGTGTGACTTACTTGACTTGTCTGTCAAGCATTGGTACGCATTCATTGATATTGTTGCAAGTTTAAATTTTTAGAGGTATTTTCAATAATCCTAAGAAAATAAATTTCTTCCTGAATACGATGATGACTTGCAAAAAGCATATCTCTCAGACAATGGCGGCAATTAGGGGGAGGGGCAGATGACCTCCACTTTTACCCCAATCCTATACAAAACCTCATCTACCAATGGAAATTAAAGTGTCCTTGCTCTCTCCCAGTTTTGGAACCCAATCGCCAACACTGCTCTCAGAGAACGCAATAATGTTTTGCAGGGTACTATAAAGAAAAATAATAAATATGCATTGAAACAACAACGTAAATATGATTTTATATATCCCGAAAATCTAGTTTTAGTACTCCCTGTAAACAATTATTTTGTAAGCTATTGAACTTCTATTCTAATGGTATTTACTACAGTATTGTATCTTACCTCGAAAAACGTTTTTAAAATCTACTTTATACGTGAGAAAGGCTAATTGGGACTGGACATACAGTTTAAAGTGCGATCCAAACCACTATATACAGTCACCGGCAATAAAAATGGGACACCTATATTCTGAAATACCTGCATCCCTGCAATGCGTTATGTGTGTTGCCTAACTCAACGGCAGTGACAGAACTTGCCATTGAAAATTTGCCATTACAATTCACTCATCGCCGTAGATTTAGACAACACACAAGACGCATTGCAGAAAAGGGAGACTTTCAGGATCTAGTTGTCCCATTTTTATTTGACGAATACTGTACACTCACCGTCTATCGAACCTGGGACTCCTGTATTACAAGGCGATTACGTTACCACTTTGCCAAGGGGGAGACTCAACTTCCCTCGCAATTCATACCAATATGTTGCTGAACTCGATGATGCATCAGCAGTGTTTGATTAGTTACTCTTTAAAAGTAACTCCGAGTTAATCACTTGAGAAAATAATTCGCATATAATTACTGTTATTACTGTTCTTTATAGTTATTATTACAGTTACTTTATTCTAGATTTGTTTCATCTCCTAAGACGTTGTTCGGATCATGAGTTGCAAGCGCCTGCGACGCCAAGGGTCCCAGGTTCGAATCCTGGTCGGGCTTGGTTGTTTGTGAATGTCCATTCATCAATTTCATCATTTCATCACTCATCCCCATCTTCGCAAATTAGCCAAGAGGCACAAAACGCGAAGTAAAATAAACTAAATCAATCAATCAATCAAGTTGCAAACGCGATGTCTTGTTCACCACCGATGACCACTAAATGCTAAGCATTAAGTTTCATGAAATTATAACTTATTTCTTACATTTCATGTACAAACATTGAGGCAATAAAATTCACAGTAAACTTCTGTTACAAAGCAATGACGATAACATTTCATTTTATTTTGTTGAGCAAACCAAATATTTTTTAGAATTTTTGTGGAACTATAAAATTACTGTGTGTCCATGAGAATTGTTGGAGATTATGTATGTAATCTTATATGGTAAGTGTTCTAATACAAATAAACTTGGGATACATCCTGGCCCTTGACGAAAAAAAATACAAAATTGTCCTCATGGTCTCAAGATTTTAATAATCATCAATTGATTGAGTGATTGATTTGCTTTATTTTACTTCGCTTTTTGTGCCACTTTTGGCTAGTTTACGATGATGGAGATGAGTGGATATGATGAAATCGATGAATGGACACTCACGAACATCCATGCCCAGGCCAGGATTCGAACCCGGAACCCCTGGCGTCGTAGCGCGATGTGCTAACCACTCCGCCCCGGGGGCCGGCTTTAATAATCGTCAATTTACCTATTCTTTGAGGAGAACATTTGGTTCAATTTAATATTTCTTTCCATGCAGTAAAGTAATTGTACAACTTACTAGTTAGGTGGAAAAATAACTGAGTTACAATTACTAATTTCATAACGTACCTAAGTAGTTTACAGTTACTGTTACTAGAAAATGGCTGATACTTCCAAATATTCTACATCAGCTGCAGAACTGAAAACCAGAATAGACCAAATCCGTAAAGAACTATGAAACAGGACATTGTGTGGTGACATGACATGCAAATAAATTAGATGCGCTACAAAACTGTATTTAATATTGAACTATTATAAAAATAACAAATATGTCTTCTATTGTGTATCCAGGATTCTTCTGACATTTTTCTTTCAAAATCGCGATCTTAAAACTCAGTAAAAATAAGGGTGAAGAATTACATGTTTATTCACTTGAAGGATAAAAGATTGAGGATCGTTAGAGACCGCTAATATTTATAAATATTTACAAGATGTTCACTGAAATTCTGCAAATTTATGAAGAAAATCTGCTAACGTCACCGATAAAAGATATAAATGTGTTCAAGTACTGTCATATAAAGTGAATTCTACAGTCAATGCAGCATTCGCTTCAAACGTAATTGCAAAATGTTTTCAATTATTTCAATTACTCTTCTTACTTTATGTATTTCGTGTTTGAATTAACAACAGCTAGCTTTGTATGTTCTCTTCTGCTTTCGAAATATTAAAAGAAATACATAATACAATACAAGGGATTTTATATTACTATTACGACTATTACTATTTTGCATTGGTGATAAATTGTTGTATTTTTTTCAATACAACTAAAATCTCATGATAAACAATTACGTTGCTCCACATCTCCTTAGATTTTTCAATAAAATCTGCTAACCAACGTGACGTCATATCCCATCAAGGAGTACCCTAATCGACCAACCTGTATGTATCTACCTTGATTACGCGGAGATCTGGCAACATGGCCCTCGGTTGCCATGGCAAACGGTGCTGCCATCTGTTATCGAAAAATTACCACAAAATTGCCTTTAGTACGGCCTTAAATAAAAACTTATATTGAATCTGTAAACACTCTTTATCTATTACTGTTAAGTTTCTGTTTGAAATCCACTTTCTACACAAATAGGCCAATCAAGACTGCCCCCACAGTTTAAACTGAGATCCAAACCACTATGCGCCTCCACCGGGTATCGAACCCGGCACTCCTTGATTACAAGGCGACGACGTTACCACTACGCCATCATGGAAGCCCTGCTTACCTTTTCTCTAATAAAACAAATGATAATAGGATATATTTGGTTACATCCTCTCTTCTTCTTGGAATATGTCAGGTGCTAGTTTCATATATTTTCCTGAATAAAATACATGAATAGAAAATATTTCTATATAAAATTATTGCAGCTGCCTTGCTTCCATTTGGGGTGCTGTTAATACTAGAAAGATGAGATAAAGAACAAACAGCTCTTTCGAAACACATCAAAAAAGAATTAGTATCTTTAATTGATTTTATTCTGTTCATTCATCTGTTCCGATCTCTATGGTTAATTTACATTGTTAACACGCACAATGAGTGGTTTTCGTAATTTAAAATATTTGAGTTAATGCTGGGAACGTATCTATTTTTATCTACTCTTAAGAGGAAGTTAAACTTTGCTGTAGTATCTCTTGACACCAGCAAGAACATGAAAATAGAGAACTTCTGATAATTTAGTTATCGCGGAAACCCGCAAACAAACGTAACTGCCTCAGCTAAAGAACTTTGCGTCTATCATTCCAAGGGCGCATATATTAAGGAACTGTTCCATTCCGGTTTCAGGGTTATCAGTTCTTATGTGGTTTATTTCGTTCACTTCCCGATTATACCAGAAACTTGTGTAAGGTTGAATGTTAAAATTGTATGGTCTTAGGTGGAACATTAGAAATATCTAAGGTGGGCGGGTTAGAAATTCTTTGGTCGGGAAGGGAACTTTTTTTTAATCCCGACGTTCGGGAGTTTGAAATTCGGGACAGTATATGTTAGAATTTTTCCTACACTGTGGAAATCACTACGTGATTGTTTTTTTCCTTTCTGGAATAAAAACTAACAATTTTTGAGATGTTTCAGACACTTACGATGCACAAAACATCGAGAATTAAGCACTTTTAAAAATGACAACTTGGAATTTCCAAAATTAATTGGGATTGGATTGGGGATTGGCTAATCGGGATTGGACCTACAGTTTAAACCGGGATTCGAACCACGTGAAGTGATACTGCGCCGGGGATCGAACACTGGAACCCTTCATTACAAGGCGACAGCGTTTCCAGTACACCAAGGGGAGGCTAATGACACAAGAAAACATTCTAGAAAAACTGGTTGTAAAACAACAATTTTTTGAAAAAAAAATAGGTTTTGTTAGTCTTTAAGTCCACTTTATGCACAGATAGACTAATCGGTACTGGACCTACATTTCTACAGTTTAAAGTGCTATCCGAACTACTTTGTGCCCCCACGGTGCATCGAACCAAGGGTTTCTTAGTTACAAAATACAAGGAGACGACATTAGCACTACGCCATCGGAGAGGCCTTTTAAAAAAAATATTATGTATATTTCTCCACAAATATACATATGAGTGAAATGTTTAGGAAAGCATAGCTGCTGTAAAATTTTACGTACTTTGTCGACAGTTTTTTCGAGACAAAATCTTGACAGAAACGACTCGAATTATCTTAAGATAATTACAGGATGGTTTAGATTATTGCATTTTTAGCACTAATAGATGAACTAAGTTTAACGACATAGACCTCTAAGTTACTATGTTTTCCCTTACCTGCCTGACTGCGTTTCTCATCTCTGTTAAACTAACTGGCTTAAGTAATGTACAGATATAAACTCAGTGTTCTTTTGGGTATCATATTAGGAGAACATATAATATTTTAGCTATCATGTGTGGGTCTGGCTATCTCAAACAGGTGATTGGTTAGTAACCTGGAGGTGTAAAATCGTTTTCCAGCGCAGCACGCTATGAGACAACAGACTGGCAACACCGCGGAATAAATATTTTCCAAAGCTTGAACTACAACCATTTAGAATTTGCCCTCTTTTGTTTCATCAAAGAAATCGTAGCATTTAACTTGAAGTGTCAGCTACTTCTGAACTGTCACCCTTTTCCTACTCTGCTTCCAGGATCTCCTAGATTGATCATCACAGATGGCATCCACAAAATCATTAGTCTTCATCGCTGCATCCCTCATCGTCGGAAGCTTAATATTAGGACTTCTCATTGGCTACTTCTCTGCGAGGATCTCCTCACAGCAGGCGCGTCTTTTAGACACGGTTACTATGGCAACGAAGGATGCTTACCGTGACGACATCGAGATGTTGCGACAGTCGTTGGACAAGTTCAGCTCCGAAAGGATCAAGGCGTATTTGAGGTAAGGAATTATTGTGTATCTTCCTAATGAGTTTATGATGTGGAAGTACCAAAAAATTTACAAACTGGAAACATCGTACTGTAATTCAAATATTACAATCATATTTTTCTTCCGTATGAGTGGTGCTCTTGTATATTCCAGTACATATATGATTGTGCTAGTTGGACTATTTAATACAGCGTAATTTTACACAGTATTTAGCATGTCTATAAAAACATCACTGTATAAATATTAAGAAAACCATGTAGCTACCTTGTACTATAAATTCATAGAATTGCAAAAGTTGCAAAATTTAGGTAGATGTTGTTCCTATTATTTGTAAACGCAAACGTTAACCGGCTTAAATCTTATCCGGCTAATGCTGACACTTCGACTCATTTTATTCGTCTTGAGCTTGACATTTTCAATTTTAAATAAAGCCACTTTGCATTTTGAGGAACTAACATTGACCATATTCAGTGGCGGCTCCAGGGTCTTTAATGTAGGAGACTATCAAAGATTTGAATGGGTTACATCTTTAAACAAACATTTCGCACTGACATTACGTGATCTTAATCAGGAATGTTTCCATCATAGTCATCATTGTCTATACACTTTCATTTAATCTTTATCATGAGTGGGTGGGCCGACATGTGGGTCAGTCTGACTTTGGGTGTGCCATGGCCCTTGTGGTCCATTCTTGACTCCGCCCCTGAACATATTGGAAGACAAATTTAATTCATAGCGTAGAGAGGGTGCAAAATCGTTTTTCAGTAAAACGTATGATAACTTTATTTTTCTCAAACTAATAACACGTTTACTGTAATAGAGTAATCAAACTTAGATAAGTTGGTCTGACCTTGTCTAGATCGATTCACCTTTCCTATGATAGTCCTTGAAGCCTACGTGATTACTTTTTTCATCGTACAGAGTGTACAACTATGATTAACTTCATTTGGTCTGATAGTCGGTAGTAGGTCTGACTGCCACGCGGGAGACCCGGGTTCGATTCCCGGGGTGGCTGATCTAGGGTAGAAAATTTTCCAGCCTTTTCCCCCGCATAAAGCGGCTCTCGGACTCAAATCAATAATAGGTATCTGGGAGCAACCCTGGGGCGGTAAAAACGATCTGAGCGTGGTGCTGATTACATCACCTCTAAAATGGTCGAGATCGAGAATGTGTTGGACCCTAGCCCCATATCTCCTAAATGTGCCGTCATGGCACGGTGCTATATGCACATACAGAACCCCAAACGTGTCAATTGAAACATAGGCCTATATGTGGACTCCAATAAAACATTAACGTACGTACATAAACTGAAAATGATGCACTTTTTTTGGGTTTTAAAAATACACACAGAAACACATGAAAGGACCCTTTTATCAGCTGATCATTTCAAAGATAACATAATTTCACTTTTAATGCATCAATTGTGTAATGTGTAATTTTGCTACCTTTGAAATGATCTTGTCTAATCTTCACAATTGATGCATTTTTAGTGCATCACACAGATCATCAACTGATAAAAGGGTCCTTTTATCCATTTCTGTGTGTATTTTGACACACCAAGAAAGTGCATTATTTCCAATTTATGCACGTTAATGTGTTATTGGAGTCAACATATATGTGTTAATTGACACGTTTTGGGTTCTGTGTGCATTGGGAACTTTACCTTTACCTTATATACTTATCATTTGTCGCATATTTACATTGATTTTTCGATTTTAAACCAACTAATGTATGCAATAAATTGTGGGGATTCTATTACTCTATCTTGTACTTGTAATTTGGACTGATCTTTATTTCTCTAGAGAGCTGAGTAGCAGACCGCATCTTGCAGGCACAGACAGAGACATGGAGTTGGCGAAATGGATTCAGAAGCTTTGGCTGGAAGCTGGATTGGATGCCGTGGACTTGGTTCCTTACAGGATTCTTCTATCGTACCCAGATCCAATAAACCCCAATAAGGTACTTCCACTTTCTTACATACATACATAATGATATCATATTGGTATCCACTACGTCCCCTTGATTATTGTTCTTAAACTTCTTGTTATCCATAGTGACATTTCTAAAATCACCAGCTAGCCTCTTTCTATATTTTGCAGCATTTTCGCTAGTCTACATGTCTATCACACTAAGCTATCTCTTTAAACGACAACTCAAGCTTTTTTCAATAGGGTGGCTAAATTGAAAATCAAGAGAACACCTACGCAGTGTACTCACACCTTTTCCATAATATAAGTTGCTTCTATTGAAAGCATCATGGTGTAATGACACTATAAAGTTAGAATTACGTACTTCATTTTGCCTTCGTTTTAAAACTAACGTGCCTTCATTTAGTTACTGTGTCGCTCGGATGTGTGCCCGTGTAACTTTTGGAGCCAGAGAACTTGTCGGTGAAATAGATTTATTTCAATTAAAGTAATTTACAATTTCACGAAAAGTAATGAAGTAATCACTTAATTTTGTCCAGAAGATGTTAGATTTTTGTATTGCAACACATTTTTCACATGTTTTGAGAACGTTCACTTGAAGATCGCTTCCTCACACTTCTGCACGAGTTTGTTTTCACATAAGAATCGTACATCAAAGTTCCTTGTTCTAAAATTCTCTTATGTTTCTGCATTATAACAACATTAATAAAACCTAACAACACTCAACACTTATCGGTTTATCGCTTAGCAGCTTAGCAAATGACAAAGAGGAGAATATAAATCTTCCTTCAACGCGACACATCCTCCTGTGTGAAAGAGACTACTGACATTCACGACAGACCGAGAGTTGTCACGTTGCTCTACATGGATCCTTTCTTGATAACATGCTGTTGATCAGAGTAGCTCTATTGAAATATTCCGCAGTTTGTTTATCAAACAGAAACTTGACGAACCCTGGAAAGTTGGCAATGCGCTATGCAATTGAGTTAAAGGGATACGCACATCCAATTTCGCCGGCAATCGGCGTGATTCCAGCCCTTACACGTGCACGCGTTCGAGTGGCACAATAACCAAATGAAGACACTGTAGTATTTGATGTAGAAAATAAACAAATTAATTTTTCCTGTCGTGGAAAATGGTTTTTCTTTCGGTGCATCATGTTAAGATATGGCGTGAGACCATCGTACCATGGCTCATTTTCCAATAGTGATTATAGTATTGTGAAAATCTTAAGTACAATGATATAAGTTTAAAATTTATGAACGCTAAATAGATTTTCATATTATATCCTTGAAAGCATGTAACAACATTTTGTGCTACTAATGCACTATTTCGTTATTTCGGACAAACTATTCCTGGCAAAATAACAACTTCAATTTAATTTTGACATTCGAATAAAGTGCTCAATTCTTTTTCATTGAAGAATTCAATATTTCTGCACCAAAATTATTGTTTGGATTACTCCGCGAAGAGCGTTGCACTTTGTGTTCAAAGAAAAATTCTAAAAAGTGTGCATTACTTCATGAAGCTTTCCTGGCGTCAAATGATCAAGAGATTTCCTCCGGATATCGGCTAGATAAGTTCCGAGTAAGCTTTTGAGCTTTAGAAAGGTGACATCACTCTCGTCTTCAGGGATTGAACGGGATCCTTTAATTCCTGAAATTGAGTGACTTTACTCTCGAAAACTCGGAAGCTTAAGTGGAACTAACTTGGCTTGCAGAATATTTTCATCGAAAGAGTTGTTTTTATCATGAATAGGAGATGTGGAAGAGTAACACTTCTTTGCTCTCTTTTCTGATACTCGCAGTCAAATTTATAGGGGCGTAGTTTCTTTGTATTTCCAGCAAAGTAAAATAAAACAAAATTTATTGGATTCTAGGTCCGGATACTAGATGCTAAGGGGCAAGAGAAGCACACCGCAGCTTATCAGGAAGATGACTTGAAGGATGCGGAAAATGGCTCTGACTTTGTACACGCATTCAATGCATATTCTCCAGCAGGTATGCATGACCTGGATAGGACAGGTTGCCACCAATCTATCAGTACACTAGACATAATTCAATATTTTTACTATATTTAATAATAAATTTAATCTTAATCACTGGAATGGAAAGTTGTGATGAAGACGATTCAGATGAAAGAACAAACGACATGGCATGGCTCCTGTGTATCTAGAAAAAATTGAGGACGATAAATGTTGTAGATGGACTCGTGCAATAGTTGAGACAACTAATAGGTACTTTACGCAACATTAGAACCAAGAACGTTATTTTGTTGCTATATTTGACCTAATATCTACACTAAGAACAATCATATTCATACGAAAATATGTATAGATAAAATAAGCAGTTACTATGGAAGTAGTAAGGCAAGTCAAATTAGAGAAAAAGTTAGGTCAAACAATTCATACAACATTTTTCATCATAACATTTATACATTGAAAAAAATGGCAATATTATATCTTAATTCTTTTTTAAAATTGTGTTGCTCATAGTAATCTAAAAGGGTAATAATTTTTGTTGTGAAATTTAATTGAAACATTTGCTGTGTAAAATTAGTCACGTTCTTTGGAAATGATCTGGGAATAAATCCATCTACAATAGGCTATTTCAAATATAAGGTTGTAAAAATATATTTTATCTTCTTTCTAAACGTCTCTGTGTTTTTAAATTTAGTTTTTCGCTTTGCGAATAGCTTTCCTGGAATTTTCTCAAGCGTAAGTTCGGCTTTTCAAAGGCTCTCTACTTTCTGTCGACCTTTGATGCTTTTTTCTTGAATGTGGTGAACTTCCAATGCTCCTTGAGGCAAATACGTTTCTTTTTCATGCGAGGCATATATTTAAATAGTTGAATATCTCTGTTGAAATATGTTTGAAAACCATGAAGGAGTTTATACTGTCTTTCGTCTTTGATGTTATCTTACTCTGCTTTTGCATTTTGGTTAATCAAAAGACAAAAAAGGAAATTTGCACAAGCCAAAATGTAGTCCTGAAACTCGTACTGACGAGGTGAGTTCTGGGAAAATTTAAACCTTTAGACAGCTAACGTCATTTATATATGTCTCAATTCTTAAAGAAGATAGTGGCCCCCAGTTCTCTAAAATTCCAAAACTTTTCCATAACTCATTTGATCGAGCACTGAAATAGTTTCAAGAACTATTCATTTTAATTCATCTCAATGCATAATATCTGAATGTGGAACATGTATGAATGATGAGACAAGTTGTAAACTTACACTGCTTATGCGGATCTTTTTACGTCGTCTCTACAATGAGTCCGATCCATCATGAACGTTTATTTTCTTCTTTTAGCAAATAAGCAAAGAAAGTACATTATTTTAATTACTTAAACGGAAGATATAGTGGATTAAATATAATATATCTATCATACGACATCATACATCAATAATTACATTTCTCTGATTTATCCACTACTGTACACCGGCATGTATTGGTTTCTATGAAAACGTAGTAACTCTAATAAAAAATTAGGATGCAAGAAATGTTACAGCTTTAGTGTGGTCCATAAGTTACCGAAATTTTTATTAATGTGCGAGTTGCCCAATTTCTATTCGCCAACATTGGCCCCTCCCTCCTAGCGCACGTGTTAGCTTCAATGCTATACCCTGTACCAGCTATCTCTCGAGAAAGGCCGCGCATAGCCGCAGAGAAGATGGGGGCGGGGCGATCGAGTGGGCAGAGCCAGAGCAAAGCAGTACACTTTGCTACCCCCCCCCCCCAAAAAGCCGTCTCGCGTCACTGCTTGCGCAGAGACTTGTTTGCGTTCGCCTGCTCCAGAGATAGGTGGGACAGAGTGTAGTATTTTCTAGAACATGTCAAAAATAGAGCGTGTGTCTGAGCAAGAAATGCGTATATAAGTGTTTCGTCAGTAATGCAGTATCTTCCGCCAATGTATTGATTGATTGATTGAGTTGGTGTTATAAATCCACTTTATGCACAGAAAGGCTAATCGGGAATGAACCTACAGTTTAAAGTGGGATCCGAACCACTATGTGCCTCCACCAGGTATAGAACCAGAGACTCCTTGGTTACAAGGCGACGACGCAACCACTGCGCCATCGGGGAGGTCACTTCAGCTAATGTAGTATATGTCAACGTTGAGAAGTACAGGTGTCCTAACTTAATGTGCTTTGTTTGCAATTAGACGATTAGCGTCAGTCCTTTCTCATATTTGGATTAATCGTGACGGCAAGATTAATGATGTTTAAAAGCAAGACGAAACGATCAAACCCTTCACTGGATTTTAGTGGAACTCAAAGCCTTCATTTTCCACGTGCTGTGATGTAACATTTCATACCCTTTAAAGTTCATAATTATTTAGTGCACGAAGAGGTTGGGTTGAATCTAGGTAAGTTCCGCTGCTATTAAAATATTGCCCTGAATTTATTTAATTTTCTGCCATGAGGGCTTGTCAAAAAGTTAGCATGGTTATAATTAAACTTACTGCAATGGGTTATGGGCTGGTTTAAAATCGATGACAGAATGGACATCTTGTATGGCCGAAGTAGAAACTGAAACAACGAAATAGAATGAAAGAAAATATTGTAAAACATTGTTCTCAAAAAACAAATGCAAGTCAATAAATCGAATAATTATACAGTTTTATATGAACTCCATTTAATTACTAAAAAATCCAATTTTCCAATGCCGAAAATTTGAAATAAAACATCGTGTTGTCTGTACAAGTAAGCTTTTACTTACGAAGACACTTTTTTTCCTATTGGACAAATAATTACAAAACATTTCCATTCAAACTACACGCTGTCTCTTCGAAATAAAACACACATATAATCCCATCCTATTGATGCACGTAATTACTTACGGGCTGTACTACGCTCGAGTCACAAGAAATATTTTTTAACTTACCTCCGTAAATATAAAATATTGCAATTAATTGTTACATACGTATTTATTCGTTATTTAGATAATTTTAATAATTGGCAGTTTAATTCTTGCATACAATAATGAGCCTTTTCTTTTCTGCTAGGTGATGTAATTGGAGAACTGGTTTACGTAAATTATGGGAGAGAGGAAGATTTTGAAGAACTAAGCAGACTTGGGGTGGACGTCAGGGGAAAAATTTGCATTGCGCGATATGGAAAAATATTTCGTGGGAACATGGTGAGTTAGCTGGTTAATATATTTGTTAATATGCACTCTACATGTCACGAAAAACCTATGCAACTTAACTCTTAACTCTCAGTCTTTGCACAATAATATGTAATGAATTGACATATTTTCTGTGTCAAATATTTAGCTCAAGGAATTTACTTAATTTATCATGTGCTTCGGGAATTTTCGATATTTGTTTTAAAACATGCAATTCTTAAAATAGCATTAGAAAACTAATGTGTAGGCAATATTTGTAATTTTCTACCACTATCATTATAAATTATAGTGTTATAATTATGATGTGTTAATATTTCTACAAAATATAACAGAAAGCATAGGATTCTTTCATGTAGGTAAGTAATATTTTTTATAATTCATTTGCTATAAAAGGTTATACTAAACCTAATATAATGTATTCCTAATACTTAACTTTATTCAAAAATACAGTATTACCAACTTTACCACTTGATATACTGGTACACATTCTAAAGAAACTTGCAGTAATTTACTATAGTTCCTACTTGACTTACGGAAAGATATAATATCGTGTTTTCTTTTAGGTTCCTATTAATTAATTAATTATTCAAGTACTTTAGTGTTATTGATTATATTGTGTAATTAAATATGCATATATTCGATTTCAGTCAAATATTTATTATTACTTTCAGTTAAGGCATGCAGAGGAAAGGGGGGCATTGGGTCTCATTATATATTCGGACCCAGCAGACGTTGCCCCAGAAGGAATAAATAATGTTTACCCCAATAGTTGGTGGCTACCGGAAACAGGAATACAACGTGGAAATGTTCTTCTTAAGAAGGGAGATCCCCTCACCCCAGGCTGGCCATCAATTGGTAAATAAATATATGACTCTCTTGCGACATAGAAACAGTTCAAGTGACTAAAATCTTTGGAATAAAATCATGGTCAGCAAGTTGGATGATTCATTAGCTCTCAGTGCAGTATTTTGCTCCGGTGGTATAGTAATAACAGGAGCAAAATCAGCGCAGTAGAAATTAAATTTCGAAATTAATACAAGGTCCGCCCATAAAGAAACCGAACTGTCAAAAAAAATAAAAAAATAAAAAGGTACCGTATTCTGGCAACACTGCAAAGAGCTATATCGAAACGTCCCGTCACTGCATGTTTCAACCTGTTACAAGCAGTCGGTATCGGGGCAACCGTGAGTCAGATGCAGGTCGTGTGCAGGCGGCGTACAAAATACGCGCACCAAGATGGAACAACATTACAACATAAAGTTTTGTTGCAAATTGGGTATATCACTTACCGAAACGTTACAGATGATACGGGCAGTGTATGGTGATGCAGCATTATCAAGAACCCAGGTGTATGAGTGGTACAATCGTTTCAAAGGTGGACGTGAAAGTGTCGAGGAAAAAAGCACAGATGTCGAAATCGAAGACAAAGGTGCTGCTGATCGCATTTTTTGATCCCCAAGAACTGATCCACCATGAATTTGTCCCTGAAAACCAAGCAGTCAATCAGTGGTACGTATTACAAGGAAGTGCTTGGTTGACTCAGAAACAGGATAAAGCGGGTTAGGAAGGAGCTCTGTGATTCTGGCCAATGGTTTCTGTTACACGATAATGCTCGGCCTCATACCGCATTGTCTGTACAACAATGCCTAGCTAAGCATTGAGTGACAGTGATCAATCACCCTCCATATTCTCCGGACTTATCGCCTGCTGATATTTTCCTTTACCCAAGCTTAAGATGGCTATGAAAGTGCGGCGAAGATTTGACGACGTCGCAGACATTAAATTAAATGTTACCCGTTTTTTGCAAACACTTACTGCCAATGACTATCAACAGTGTTTCCAAGACCTGTACAAACGCTGGTCAAAGTGTATTGCCTCCTCTGGTGATTATTTTGAAGGTGATAAAGACATTTGAAGGTAATTACTTGTTATCTTTCCTTAAAAGAAAAAAAGTTAGGTTTTTTTATGGGTGGACCTTGTATAAACAATATTCAAATACGTCATTTAGTTTTGTTCTTTTTAATTTTCTTTTAAACCTTATAATTGCATATTGAAACGGCACTTAAGTTGATTTTGACAACCTTTTGGTGTTTGATTTTACAGATGATGTTTACACAATTCCACTTAATGAAACTTCAATACCGAAAATTCCATGTCAACCAATTGGGTACAAGGACGCTAAGAAGTTCTTAGAGTAGGTAAATATATAATTCGCATGTATTTGTAATCTGATCATTATTCCTCTTCTTTATATATGTATACATCTTGGATGGCTACTTATCTTACGTTTGATACAATTGATATTGACATGCTTTTGAATTGCCTTGAACAAATTTTGAGTTGAACAATTGTATTTTATTTCAATTCTGCGAAAGAATATATGCCGATATGATGAGTAGAATGTACTTAGCGTTGTCAAGAATTTTGTGAAGGACAAATGCCTGAAGCTCTGTTTCTTATTGGTTTTCGTTACCAATGAGACTTACTATTTTAGAATGTCAACGTCAAAATTTGGATATATCCATTCCCGTTCTTCTCCTGCACACACATCACATAGTATGTGCTTCGTAGCTCATGTAATTTAAGTTAATTTTCCTGAGTTTTTTTTTAAATAAATTATTTTAAAATTATAACTAATTCATAAAATTAATATTCTCAATAAGGCGATCAAGTGCATGAAGGTATAAATTGCAAGATATCTAAATGGTTTGACTTTTTATATGCATTTTCCTTATAGGATATTCTTTTAGAGAGAAAATTAGGGTATATTTGAAGTATGTACATTTAAGATTTAACAAACAAGAAATGTCAACCTTAAAATTATAATACAATGTACGGCTTAATTCAGATTTAATATATATGTGTACAAGCACAAACTCAGATGAAAGGAAATCAAAATAGAATTTGTTGTTCCCATTTACAGTTACTGCCTCTCTGCCTCCTTATTATATAAACGTTGCTTGGAGAAATCACGGACAAAGACTATTAGATTCCATTTGCATCCAACCATCGTAACATATAACCAGGACAGCTTGTGTCGCCCCTGTCAACACATGTTTTTTCAAGCACAAAACTGTTCAATCTGTATTGTATTAATCTATGTTGGAATCTTTTCTTTAAAAATGTGTCATTGTTAATGTTACAATAGGTAATGAATTGTTTAATTTAAATCAGGAAAAAATGCTGAAACTATGGAAATATAAAACAACTATGTAGTAACCATGGTAAATTGTAAACAAAATTATGATATAAAAGAGCTAGACTTTTGTAAGCCTACGGGACATTCTCCTGGTTGCCGAAAGGCTGATGGTTCAGGGGACGTTGGGTAAAATCTTGCTTCAATCTTCGGATTGGCTGGTGTACTTGTACTCCATTTGGCAGATATTCCACAAACCCAACTCTGAATAAGGCGTTCTCCTGCATCATCAAAAAGACCAGGGTTATAAACTTCGGTACAACTAATAGGTTTAGGCCTACAAGTTCTATCGGGTGAATTGTCTGTTTGAAAAGTGTTTATATCGGAAGTTTAAATAAATCCTCGAGTAAAAGATCTCAATGATCTTTCATTTCAAACCTACATAGGTGATAATTAAAAATAAATCCTGCACCACAGACCTCGCAAGGGCTTGGTCTTACTAACTCTTAGAAGCTTTTGAGAAGTCCGATAAAAGGGTTGTAACCAGACTAACATAAAGCCCTAAAGGCAGAAGGTGCGCGTCAAGCTTCTAAATAGTAACAGTCATTGCATAGTTAACCTAATTAATGTAGATTTAATGAATCACTTTTCAAAAATATATTTATGGTGCATTTTACTTCATTTAATCATTATTTATCTTTATGCGTAATATAATATTCAAATTTAAATTAAATACATTTCTGTCCCGTTTTTGTATATTAACAGCCAGACTGTGCAAATTTTAAAGGTAGAGTATTGTAAATTTTACGGTATTTTTTTAACAGTGCTTACTCATTTTTCTGTAAATGTAAACTCAAAGCACAAAATATTACAGGTTGTTGGGTGGTCCAATTGCTCCCCCTGAGTGGAGAGGAGGCTTGCAGGACATATTCTACAATGTTGGTCCAGACTTTGATCCTAGATACGAAGGATGGAAAGTTAGGTTGACAGTAAACAACAAGCTGGAAAGGGTCATTAGCTTTAATGTCGTTGGAAGACTCAACGGAGAGATAGAGCCAGGTATTTACCAAATAAATTGTCAACATTTAGAATAATGAGCACTGATTTTCTAAAATCGCCCCTTTGCTTTTTCATATTTTTAGCAGAAAAATTTGCACATAGTGCATCATGTTCCAATGGATATCTCATTGATTATAATTCATTTCTTTTACGACTAGATCGTTATGTGTTGGTGGGGAATCACAGAGACGCCTGGGGCTTCGGAGCGGTTGACCCCTCCAGTGGGACAGCATCCCTGATTGAAATGATCCACGTGCTGGGAGATCTTGTGAAGGCAAAAGGTATGGGATATTTTGTACGAGTTCACGTAAATTACTTGCTGTCTTTGAAAATGTGTTATTGTATTTCCTTCACGCATAAACGATTACAATTTCATGTATTGTGCAACTACTAATGCCTATACAAAGAATATTTTTAAAATCTTCAAGAACGGATGTTTAATTTCCTTCCAGATACAGTAAATTTCTATCTCTCTCTTTCCTTATATATATATATATATATATATATATATATATATATATATATATATATATATATATATATATATATATATATATATATACACATACATACATCAGTGGCGTGCGGTGACATTTTCCGTTGGAGAACCAGATCCCGAAAAATTAAGAAAACCAAGAATTCATTGCTTCTACATGGTACGTTATTATGAAAAAAAATTAGCACTCTACCTGATACTGTTTCCATAACGTCTAAGGGAAAGATGAATGTCCTAGCAAAGTTGTTCATTTTTTCGAATTTCAGTTGATCTGTTGTCAAACGTATTTAATGCAACAGACGGTCGCGGATGATTGAAACAATTTTCAAGATTTTCACACATTGCAATATTCACAAATCCACTTTGGCACCACGTAGTTCTTTCCGTAATAAATAGTAAACAATGCCAACACTAAAGTTCTTGAAGCAAACAAATAGAAATTCACCCGCCTAAAAAGACATAACTTTTCACCTCGCAAAGCGCTTGAAAAAGTGTGACAGCGGCCAGCGAGTTTTACCAACTCTATTTGGCGGATGTGTCCATGTACATGTTAGCTGTCTTAATAGACCGAATGCTTGGAAACGTTTATCTTCACATAGAATAAATATATCATCCGTATGTCAGCAATTATATTTTTGTGTTTCTTCTGTGTTTTGAAACTTTATAGTTTATTTATGAATATAAATTTTAACTAGCTTGGTGGATATGCTACATCGCTGACAGTATACAGTACACTTGGACAGTTAATCGTGAAGTTCGCAACACTGAGGACATCAGCAGGCTGACCGATAGCAGTCTCTGCTTTCTTCCAGCTCTTACGGGTTGGAAAACAAGCTTTGTCTCCACACAACGTCCCCTCCCATTGGATCTCTCAAGGTCGCTGGGGTATTTTTCGGGTTTCTGATGGCATTGCCAGGGGGGTGATACTACGCAGATGTTTTGTGAACAGGCCGCGAGATGGTGTTGATGGCCGGGTATCGGAAAAGGACGAACATTGGACGCTTGCAGGTTGATATTCTGTTGAGGCAACCCGGAATAAATAATAAATAATGAGAAACCAAAAGTTAAAAAAATAATTTGTAACAGTTATGCTGTGTGCCACCACTGCTGGCCTTTCTGTACCGGAGTGCACGCGTATGATACACATATTGGTTACTTAACGTTGTTTTCTACCTCGTGGGTTAATTGCGACAATAAGAATGAACTAATGAAATGGACAACCCTTACCCAGGAGTTCGAAACTGGACCCTCTGGCATTGTAGCTCTTTGGATAGTTGACTCTCTACTTCAGGATATCTTCTTCATTATTTTTGGCTCACACCGCGTATTATTGCGATTTCTAGGCAACGTTGCTAATTTCAGGTACTATTATATATATTTCAAACTATTGTTGAATATCTTTCGCTTTCTTAGAAACACTATTGACTTATTGAGTGTTGTAGTCCATTCTGTTCTTATGATATAAGGACTTTGCGAGGTCTTTTGGATTTAAATTACCGTGAGGGTCATCATGGTTGTTTAGATTGTAAACCTACGTTTTCTAGCGAAACTATAAAGTATCCAAATAACTGCAGTACGAGGTTCAAATATTAATGTAGATAAGGATATCGGAAATGGAACCTGTGCATGTTGTAAGTTTTTATACAAAGAGTCTCGGTGTTGTTGCCTTAAGGGACATTCAAAAAATAAATGGTTGAGTGTTGATTAGCTTCTCCGCACTGACAGCAAGTTGATGGCACAATCTGTAAACGAGCCAAATGTTGATTTACTAATACATGGCCTGTACGCATTCTTAATATAAAAACAACCACTGACCGAGTTAGATTCATGCTTTGGTACCAAGGTCTATGATTTCTGACTTGAATTCTCCAGGATATCATCAATTTATTTTACAATTAATTACTTAGCATTTTTATTTTCTTAGGTAAATTTTAAAATGATTAATGTTTGTCAGCTCTGAAATTAACTGTAAACCTTAAGAAAGTTACAAGAAATTTCTCTATGTAAATCATTGTAATTTCACTTTCGGGCGAACTTTTATGAATTTGTGTATTTCGGGTAACTTTATATTAATTGTCGTGATATAATTTTTTGGCTAATATTGTTCAAAACTCGTATGTTCTAAAAGTTATCAAATTTTCTAATGATTTAATTCCTATAAATAGTAATGATCTACCAATACAGGTAAGGCAGCGGTTCTCACCCTGAGGTCCACGGACCGTTCCAGGAGGTCACGGAAGGATTGAAGAAGTGTCACGAAGATTCAAGGGAAAATAGACCGTCAATTATTAAGGAAACCGATATTTAAATTAAATATATTCCACGGTTTACTAGCTTTAAAAATGTGACAATAATTTTACCGTTTTAATAGAAATTGATTAAAATAAATGACTTCTTAACAGTGGCGGCGATTGGGTTCCAAACCTGGGGGGAGAGTATCAAAAAGGTTGGTAACTGCCACCCTTGCCCCCCCTACTCACCGCCACAGTTTTTGTAATGAATTGTGTTGTTTAATTGTAAAAAAAACCTACAATATAGGCTTAGCTACTATGTAGCCTACAATAACTGTGAATGTTAGAGGCTTAGTACATTGTAAATATGGAGTGCCAATAACTGGGCACAAATGTGACAATAACTGGTTAGTGTATGCCAACAACTAGACATTATCAGGTTCTGAAAAAAAATAATTAAATAACTGTTTTCTGTTTTTACTATGTCTCAATCGATTTCACTTCAGAACAGGTGTCAAAGTTTATAAAATACCGAAACCTAAAAAATGTGTATACAAAATGCGTATCCAACTAGTTCCTCTTAAAGTGCCAATAACTGCTATTCTTACCCTACTTCAAATGATTTTGAAAATACAAGTTATTGTTTAGAGGTGGTCCTCAAACATAATCAATGGTATTATATTCTCCATGCACAATATTTTTTTAATGTCTTCAGAAAGCATTATCAGCATTCATTATGTTAAAAATAAAGTGTAAAATGGGAACATTTATGTAAATTTTCACAACAATAATAATAAAATAAAAATTTATTATTAATATTGCAGGTATTTAAATTTGACTATTCTCGGATTTCTGAAAGTTTAACGCCTTCCATTATTTTTCTATAAATTGTGTCAATCATACACAATGTAACCCTCTTTGCAGGATGGAGACCTCGCCGCACTATAGTATTTCTTAATTGGGGAGCTGAAGAATACGGTTTAATGGGTTCGACTGAGTGGGTCGAGGTAGGTAACGTATTTGAATTTCGTTATTCAATTATTGAATTTCATTTTTAATTTTCACCATATCTTAAATTATATTATTTATGTATTTTTTTAGTAAATGTTACAGTGAAACTGAATTCCACTTTATAGTTACGATTGCAATATTTATATATTGGGACTGACCCGATAACGATAATGATATAGGAGCCGATACCAGTATTGTTCGTGTCGAAAAGTATCACTTGAAATATAATCATCGGTATCAGGCGATTCTTTACTGCATTCTACAAAAATTCATTTGAAAAAAATGGATTTATATTTCAAATGAATATCTCACATTAAATTATGAATATTTTGAAGCGGAACCTTTGTAGACTACTGTGGTATAGCACCAATAGAAAGCTTACACATCAAAATTTAAAAATATTCTTGAATAGTTACAATCGGTGGGAATCAGTTATGATATCGGAATTTGGCATCGGTTAAAAATAACATCGGCTCAACCCCAACATATATTATTTCTAGTGTTTCCTTTTTATTATTATTCATGTTGGGAGATGACAGCATTTTAGCAAATGTTTTTAGCTTTATGAACAGTGAGGAACTCTTACACTGTTTTTGAGGACGTTCCTAGTCTATCCTTGCCTTTTTTAATGTGATGTGTTTCTGCTGTGCAAGTCCTTTTACAACTAGCACTTTAACCTTCTTCAAAAGGCTCTTTACATCACTTTTTTAACTTTAAGTTAAGGGTTTTAGATAACAGAATTTATCTTCGTATACTTAAGAGTGCAAAATGACCATACCTGCCGAAGCACCCAAAACGTTTAACCCAATCAATCAATCAAGGCAGTACATAATTAGGGCCTATATAAAAACAACCAATAAGACAATTTGAAAAAAAAAATATGTGTTCCATTTGGAATCTGCTCGTGAAACATTTTAGAAGCAGTAGTTACGTCGTAAATATGTAAATTAATTCACATTGATATTTTTGTTTTTCTGAGAAATGTATTAAATTTTGCCATTGTCATAACTGTCACACTTATCATTGGTATTTAATGTTTTTTTAGGTTTTTATTTATTACTTTACTCTTAGATGTATGTTTAAAATGTAATTTATTTCATTATATTGAGTTAAATTCGGTTCACGTGCAAGAATAGAAATATTTTATTGTTAAAGTTAATCAAAGGTGTATATTTGTTATCGGTTTCAAATCATTTAGTATATTATTTTATTTAACGTAGGACAAAGTTAGAAAACTTAACCACAGAGCAACCGCATATATTAACACAGACGTTTGTGTCATGGGCCCTCACTTCACTGTTCGTGCATCTCCTATGCTGCAAGACATGGTTGTAGAAGCTACGAAACTGGTATGTACTTTTACTACTACGCAAATTAGAAAAATAATTATAGTAATGGGAATTATATTGATCTTACAACATATTTTGTTGTTATTTCACGGTAGGAGATTTATACGTATGGTGTTATTGGTTCCTTTAATTAATATTAAGGTGCAGTGATCGAATGTGTTTGTAATTACGAAATTATAACTTTATTCCACATATAAAATATATGTAAATATTTTGTTCATGTGCATTGTCACAGTTTTATATAATTTATCAGTTAAACTAACATTCTTATACAGAATTTTGCACTTTTCTTTTCATTCTACAAATATTTATTGTTGTTATTTTCCCTTCTCATTGTACAAATATTAGTGTTCTTTCCAGTTGTACCAATAACTATTATTGTTTTTTAATCTATGTAACTTGATTTGTGTTTCTTTAATATTTAGACCTGTTACTGATGATGTCACGGGATAGTGACTGACCTGTATGTATATATGTTGTAAGACCTGTTGCCATAGTAATTATGAACTGTGTTTTGTTTTTAGTTTTTTGACTTTGAGTTTTATGTTGGTGTGTGGCAAAGAGATTTTAAGCGGAATTGTAAGACGCTATGATTTCAAAAAAACAATTGGAATTACACATGTAAGTGTTTTCTCTTGGTAAGAAGTCTTTCTTAGTAAAAGCTTGACTTGAATTTCATTTCAATAACTAATGAGGAAGTATTGCCATACCCTGAGAGGCTTCTAGTGATTGTTACTAGTTCTCATGTGAACATATTATAATTTAAAATAAAATTATTTGTCTAAAATAACGTGTCAAATTTGAAACAACTGGCAGTGGTTTGATCTTCTCATAACTAATCGCATTGAAACCCATTGTTATGTAAAAATAAAATGATATATTATCGTAAAGTATGCATTTAAGAAATGTTTTTATAAAGTTGAACTGTACGAAAACATTTGTCTTTTAACATTTAAAAGAGTCTTTGATATGCAGTATCTCTATTCCTCTCCAGAAACAGAATTAACGATATATCAATATATTATCAACACGATCATTATTCTACAAAATATCAATATCAATTTTGTACTTTTACTGCAATTATTTGAAAAAGAAAAGAAGAGTAGGGTAATTTGATAAACACTTTCAGGAAGCTTGTAACCAAATGTTACTATCAAACCGATTATTTCGTACTCAAGTAACGATGTGAATAATTTATTTTTGACGAAAACGATTCATTAAAATTAGTCACTTTTTCACTACATGATGCAATATTGTGTACAAATACAAAATGTTCTTAAATTTAATTAAAAGTTTGCACCTCAACAACGTGAGCTGTTTGAAATATATTTTTAGATATTTCTACCTAATGTGAAGAAATGAAATTGCTATAGGGTAGGTTCCTATAAGAGTACGCGGTCTTGAAAGAGTACGCAGTGACAATTTCCAAAGTGGCAGCATTGTGGGATGGTAGCTTCTAGACGTTAGCAAGCAGCAGTACGGAAGGTTGTGTATGAGCCTGAAGGAAGTAACAAGCGGCTGGCAGGGACTGCGTAATTAACAGTTAAGTACTTTAATGCTATTTCAGTGTAATATTACGCTTGTAGAATATAACGTCTGTCCAATAACGCTCAAACGGGAAGACAATGACCTGTTAGTAAATATCTGTGCACACGCCTTGAGAATACATACGTGTGGATTTTATGTCTTGTCTGATTGATTCTGCCATCTGGTGACCAAACATTAGATAAATATGGCGTTGTCCCCAAAGAGTACGCATTGAACAGTACCCAAAGAGTACACATGCGTACTCTTGAGGGACAGGGCAGTTTCTACGTAGTAAAAAGTGGTGTCTGGTGAAAGAGGACAAAATATTACAATTGTATGTTGCATGTCACCTTCTGGCATCTACGTTCCCTCTGCCATGATCTTTTCTAGCAAGAGACTTAGGATGGAACTGTACAAAGAAGCACCCGAAGGAACTCTATCTCTCATTTCAGACTCAGGATACATGACAACTGACCTTTTCATACAATGGCTGCAACACTTTATAAAGTTCGTGAAGCCAAGCGAACAAGATCAAGTTTTGCTTATTGTTGACAACCACGTTTCGCATTGTAGCATAGGTGCTATACAGGGTGATTCTAAAGGTATAGTACAAACGAAAACCACAGATACCTCCCATGAAATAGAGACGAAAGTTCCCCTTTCACTTTGCCGAGAGATGCCTCCGTGAGGAGCTAGACAACGCCGAAAACGTGTGAAAATGAACTTCACACCTCTGTACAGCCAGTACCAGTGAAGATAGAAAGGCGGAACAAACGAAGTCAAAAGGAACACCAAAGTCGCCCATCCGAAAAACACTAGGCGGCAGCTGCGCAACGCATGCGCATGGGGTTCCACAAAGGAAATAGGAGTGTCCCGCAAGACAAGTGAAGGGAAAGGGTAGCGATCGACAACGGTAGGGAGAAAAGAAGCTATGAAGCATGAAGTAACAATTGCACAGCGGGAAACAAACACCATGACTGAAGCAGTGCAGTCGAGAAAAGTAGTGCGGGGTTGCAGAACCACGGGCGGACGACGTAGGATGTAAAAACACACCGAGAATGCAAGCAAAGTGGTCCGTGACACTCGACAGGCAACAGACGCGTACATGGTTCGGGGCAGAAATGGCGGCGCTGGCGGTGCAGCGCAAGGGGAGTCCCCAAACACAGTGGGGAGACACCGCAGCAAGAACAAAGCACGGTGCAACAAAAGAGAAAGAGGACCGGACGGAGAATGGTACCTGCCAAGGAGACAACAAATGCGGAGCGAGGGATTCCCCGTAGCAGCACCGAGGGGATGTCACACAGAGGTCGTGCGCCAGCAGGACAAACACAGCAACTACGGGCACAGGAGGTTATTGCTAATGAAAGGTGCACGTACAGATAGGACCACGTACCCCGTACTGACGTTGTAACAAACGTCGTGATGGGGCCCACTCAGCCTCTTAGAAATGAAGCCGGAGGCACATCGCTGGGTGGGAGCGGGCGAAAGGCTGCTGGAGTGTCGTACGGTGGACGACACTAATGGACGAGGTCAGAATGTTTCCATCCCGATCACCAGGTCCACCGTTCCCAGACCTGATGCGGCTGCTTGCTTCCGAGCGCAACCCCAGCCGAACAACTCGAGTCCCTCCTCGGCCGCAGCCTTTAGCTCCGAAACCAAGCGTGGCCTCACACCACCGCAGCCGCACACTGCCGCGTGGGTGTGAGACCGGGCCGGGCAAGGCTGGACAGATAAACTGCGTGGGACAATCGTGTAATGAAGCTACGTGGGCGTATGCACGTCTGTTCAACTGCTGGGCAGTGTTGCCACATGAAGGGAAATTTCCCTTTTTGAAGGGAAATTTGGAGCTAATTTTAAGTGAAAAGGGAAAAGGGAAATTCGATTAAAAATAGCGAATTTTCAGGGAAATTTTAAGACAGACTAAACATTAATTATATTAAACATTATAACAGATTCCAGTTTTGAAAATGAGAAATTATTTTTATTTTATTTTGTCGTATACTTTGTTCTGAGAGAAAGGGTGGAATTTGGGTTGACCCACATCTGTCTACCGTTTGGGGCCGGAGGTCTTTGGCCATTCACCCTTATGGGAGTGGGAGTCCGAGGGTATTGTTTATTTAAGCTTTCCCCGGTTCTCTGAATTTTGCCACAAACACTACACGTGCAAACCATAAAGTTATCTTTGTCGCAAACCTTCATTGGACGCTGGGTGGGTTATTCGTCGTGTATGAGTGTTTGGTGGAAGGCTGTGCCCGTCTTGGACGACGCGAGAATAAGGGAAGCAAAGGAGACTATCTGCAACTCCAGAATATATTAGAAAACGTCGTGGAGAATTATCGGATTAAAAAATTCCGTGCAGAGTGGCAAGAAGTGACCAACAATGGATTAAATTTTAATAAAAAACTTGCTGTTTTAGAAGTTTCCACCTAATATGTGAAATTTACCAGAATAGAACATTTGCTCAGGTATGTACTATATACACTATCTGGCCATTCGTCACCGGACACCTGGAACGAGTACTTTAATCCGGTTTCAGGCGTCCGTCAGTATCGTGTGGGGCCACCTTTCGCAGCAAGTACAGCCACAACCCTCTGAGGAAGACTGTCCACCAAATTGCGATAGGTTTCGACGGGAATCCTGCTCCATTCCTCTTGCAAAGCGGCGAACAACTCTTTAGTGTTTTTTGGGGGGTGTGGCCTGGCTCTCAACCGGCGCTCCAACTCGTCCCAAAGATGCTCATTCAGGTTGAGATCAGGACTTTGGGCGGGCCAATCAAGTTTTTGCACACCCATATCCTCGAACCACGTGTTGATCACACCTGCCGTATGACATGGGGCATTGTCGTGCTGAAACAGATAAGGACCACTACCGAATTGTGCCCACAATGTCGGTAGCGCAGAATTGTCCAGGATCGTTAGGTATGCATCTGCATTCATGTTTCCACGCACTAACACAAGGGGACCAAGACCATACCAGGAGAAGCATGACCACACCATGATGCTTCCACATGCCTTTGGTGGGGTGTCCGGTGACGAATGGCCAGATAGTGTATATCATTTTTTAATAAAACGCGTATATCCATGCGCCGAACTTAACATTTTTATGGGGAGGCAAAAATGTGATTGGCCCTCCTAAATCCAACCTCTGTTTGTGTGTTTTGATTTTTACTGATGAAAATCTTCAGTTGCCAACTATAACATAGTTTTAGCTTTCATCTCAAACCAAAAAAAATTAGCTTTGTTTAGAAATAAAATCTAAATCTTCCAAAAAAACATTTAAAGGTTATTGATTTTATTGTTTATTGATTTGGTTTATTTTACTTCGCTTTTCTGCCACTTTTGACTAATTCCAAAGATGGGGATGAGTAATGATATGATTAAATTTATGAATGGACACTCACAAACAGACATGCCCAGGCCGGGATTCGAACACGGTACCCCTGGCGTCGTAGCATTTAAAAGTTAAATTGATTAACATTTTATACATGGGTCAACGATAGTATTTAATTAATATTAATAATAATAATAATAATAATAATAATAATAATAATAATAATTCTTTAGATGAAGGGAAAAAATGGGCGAAAAAGGGAAATTTTACCCCTTGGAAAGGGAAATTGTGCTTACAGATTGTGGCAACACTGCTGCTGGGTTACCCCACATTGGTGTACACAAACACCACACGATCGTACGTAGTGCTCCCCGTCGTCTCGAGCAAGACGGACGAAGTACGTGTTGTGGGTGAATGGGGCAAGAATGAAGGACGCTACATGTGTTCCACGATGACAAGGCCCCAGAGTACATGGCCCCACCTGACGGCAGTGGTCAGGTAGTGAAGAGCACAGGCACGGGTGGCTCAGGAACGTCAGCTGATTGTACCACAGCGCCGTGCGGACGTGTGGGCTGATTGGAAGTGCAGCGTTAGGGAGCGTGTCAGTGAAAGAGCCGGTGTGGTGGTGGTGTGCTTGACGTACGACAATTGAGTACGTTGTTTCGAAGCCGTTGTGACCAGTGTGTGTGTGTGTGCCACCTGTGCACTGCAGTACAGTATTCCATAATTGGCACTATCCTCACCGTACCATGGAACGCTACACATTTGTAGAACTGAGGGACATGCATTTTGTCTACGGCCTTGCAGATGGCAATAGCCGAGCAGCTGCACGCCTTTATCGCGGACGGTATCCGGAGAGGCGACAACCCGACAGCAGGTTGTTTTCGAACGTGCACCGTACCCTTGGTGAATCGGGTGTGTTACGTGCAGGCCATCATGTCGGTCACCCAAGACATGTGCGCACCGCGGCGGTCGAGGAGGACGTACTTGCTCGCGTGGACGACACACCGTCCACTAGCACCCGTAGCATTGCACGTGCAGTGGGAGTATCACAGTCGACAGTGTGGCGTGTCCTTCATGATGATCTGCTGTATCCCTATCATCCACAGCGAGTCCACGCGTTGCAGGCTGGGGATTACCCACGACGTGTGGAATTCTGTTAACGACTGTTGCAGTTTTGTACCGACGATCCCAGTTTTTTGCGCCATGTGCTTTTCACGGACGAGGCAACATTCACCCGTGAGGGCATCTTCAATTGCCGAAACAGCCATGTGTGGGATTATGAAAATCCACATGCAGCAGTCGAGGTGCACCATCAGACCCAGTTTGCAGTGAATATCTGGGCAGGTATCATCGATGAACAGATTACACTGATAAACAATGAAATACTCCTTTCAATAAAACTAAGTGATCTTTATGTATTCAGATGTGCTGATAACGAATATCGCATCCGTTTTCTTGTATCACCTAAATTTTTGGCAGAACACCCACATTTTATAGTTATATGGTTTCAGGTCTCCGCACCCTGCTCCGCATCCGGCTTAACGTTTGGTTCCTAGCAAATGTATAAGAACTTTTCAGCGACCTTGTGTGTTTATGACTGGCACTTAATATTTAGTGGAGGAAACATCTGGCAGTAGAGAAATTTCCTGTTTCTCTGTTAAAATTTGTTCTTTTGTGGGTTAGTCGAGTCTTAACTTCCTTTCCGATAACTTCGCGAGTAGCCGTATTTTATGTTTGTGTATGTTCGTGAAATTGTGAATGTAATATTGTGTATAGTGAAGTGAAGTGTAAGTTGTATTTTAACAAAACGATAAGAGCATTCATATTGTTTTTTTAAAGAAATATATTATAACTCAATTAATAAGTTCGCCATGTCACGCAAATGTGTGAATAACCCGAACTTGTTTTGTTATGTTTGTGGGGAATTTACTCCGAAGTCACAGAAAAATACTATCACTCCTATAGTGAAAAAAACATATGAGTTGTATTTTGGAAGTAAAGTAGAGGAGGGAAAAAGCTGGGCACTAGGTAAAATTCGTTGTAATTGTTCGCGAACTTGACGTGGCTGGCTTAATGGCACTCACAAATCAATGCCCTTCGGAAACCCTGTAATATGGACAGAACAGAAAGATCATACTACGGATTGTTACATCTGTTTAACAAACATAGAAAGATATAGTTCTAAATCAAAACGTTCTATATTTTATCCTGATGTTCCTTCAGCCAAGAAACCTATGAGTCATGAGTTTATACCAATTCCTAACCCTCCTAAAGAATGGACAGTGGATGAAACAGAACCAAGCAGTGTTTCTCCAGATGACGAACCTGGACCCTCATATTCAAACACCGATCCAAATTTTCCTGATCCAAATATACCTCACTTTATTTCCCAATCCGAACTAAATGATCTAGTCAGAGACCTCAACCTTTCTTAAGTTCAAGCGGAATTATTAGGTTCTCGTCTCCGAGGGTGGAATTTATTACAAGATGGTGTTAAGCTGTCATATCGGAAACGCCAACAATTACTGACACATTTTTTTCTGTTAGTAATGAGTTAACTTACTGCAATGATGTAGAAGGTCTTCTGCAAGAACTTGGAAGGAGTCACCCAAACCCAAACGAGTGGAGACTATATTTAGATTCATCTAAGAATAGTTTAAAAGTAGTATTGTTGCATAATGGGAATATATACCCATCAGTATCCCTTGCCTATTCTTCCACCGTGAAGAAAACATATGAAAATATGGATACAATATTAAAAGTGATAATTTATGAAAAGTATGGTTGGCAGATATGCGGAGACCTCAAAATGATTGGTATACTGTTGGGCATGCAATCTGGGTTTACAAAATTTTGTTGATTTCTTTGCAAATGGTACAGCCGGGCAGAAGATTAACATTACAACATTTTGGATTGGCCCATACGAAAAAACTTAATTCCTGGAGAGAAGAGTGTTAGGAATCACCCTCTACTTGAGAAAGACAAGATTTTGTTACCACCGTTTCATATAAAGTTAGGGCTCATGAAAAATTTTGTTAAGGCTTTGGATAAACACAGTGAGGGTTTTGGGTATTTGAGAAAAACATTTCCTAATCTCAGTGATAGTAAGTTAAAAGAAGGCATATTTATTGGGCCGCAAATCCGTGAGATCATTCATGATGACAACTTTGTGGAATTGCTAACAGAAAAAGAGAAATGCGCATGGTTAGCTTTCAGACAAGTATGCTGTAATTTTCTTGGAAATGTGAAAGCTGACAACTACAAGGAACTTGTTATGAACTTGTTGAAGTGTTATCAGCGCATGGGGTGCAATATGTCCTTGAAAATTCACTTTTTACATTCGCATTTGGACTTTTCCCCCCCTAACTTGGGCGTGGTTAGTGACGAATGCGGCGAGAGATTTCACCACGATATTTCTGTCATGGAGAAACGATATGCAGGAAAATCGGTACAGAACATGTTAGCAGACTACTGTTGGAACCTCAAGGAAGAGGTTTCTGGTGGCAGTTACAAACGGTAGAGTTCGAGAAAGAAATTTTGAAAATGCGAGTAAAATTGTGTTTTTTTTTTCCTATTTTTGCATGACATTTGTTCATTCAACAGTCAAAATCGGTCCTATATATTTTTTTAATTTTTTTATATTTCATAGTTATTCACTTCAATATTTAAATCTAATTTCATGAGCAAACAAACAAAAATAATTTCAAATTTTGATGTATTATTACAAATGGAATTAAATTTTTATTAAAAACAAAAAATGAAAATCCGGGGAAAACGATAGGTGATACAGCATTTCTACTTTCAGATTTGGATTCAGCGGGGTCGAATTATAAATAATCACCTATTTTCGTTCAAAGGAGCAAAAAAAAGTTTGAATTTGTTCATCAGTGTTATCGATCCATACCTGCTGCCACCACGTTTAAATGGCCGCCTCTATCGCACCTTTCTTGCATCAGTCCTTCCAGAGCTGCTAGAAGATGTACCCCTCAACGTGCGACATCGTATGTGGTTTCAATTGGATGGAGCGCCTGCACATTTTGATGGCACAGTGCGAACCCTTTTGCACCATACCTACCCACAGCGCTGGATCGGCAGAGAGGGCCCCGTCCCCTGGCCCGCCCGTTCGCCTGACCTCACACCAATGGATTTCTTCTTGCGGGGCCATGTGAAAACACTCGTCTACGAGACCCCGGTGCCTGACAAGGAAACATTGGTAGCGCGGATACTTGCAGCATCGGCCGAGGTGTGTACCATGCCAGGGATTTTTGATAGGGTTCGCCAGAATTTCCTGCGACGCTGCAATGCCTGCATTGAATGTGGTGGTCGTCAATTTGAGCAACTTTTGTAACAACGTCAGTCCGGGGTACGACTACGTACTACGTACTATTCCTATCTGTAAGTGCACCTTTGCATGGCAATAAACCTCCTGTGCCCGTAGTTGCTGTGTTTGTCCTGCTGGCGCACGACCTCTGTGTGACAGCCCCTCGGTGCTGCTACGGGGAATCCCTCGTCCCGCATTTGTTGTCTCCTTGACAGGTACCATTCCCCGTCCGGTCCTCTTTCTCTTTTGTTGCACCGTGCTTTGTTCTTGCTGCGGTGTCTCCCCACTGTGTTTGGGGACTCCCCACGCGCTGCATGTGTTTGTTTCCCGCTGTGCAATTGTTACTTCATGCTTCATTGCTTCTTTTGTCCCTACCGTTGTCGATCGCTACCCTTTCCCTTCACTTGTCTTGCGGGACACTCCTATTTCCTTTGTGGAACCCCATGCGCATGCGTTGCGCAGCTACCGCCTAGTGTTTTTCGGATGGGCGACTTTGGTGTTCCTTTTGACTTCGTTTGTTCCGCCTTTCTATCTTCACTGGTACTGGCTGTACAGAGGTGTGAAGTTCATTTTCACACGTTTTCGGCGTTGTCTAGCTCCTCACGGAGGCATCTCTCGGCAAAGTGGAAGGGGAACTTTCGTCTCTATTTCATGGGAGGTATCTGTGGTTTTCTTTTGTACTATACCTTTAGAATCACCCTGTATATATTATTGTGCAGAGAAAATTTCGTGACTTTACTTTCACTTCCACCGCACGCCAGTCACATGCTGCAACCTCTTGATAGAGGTTTCATTGTATCCCTTAAGAAAGCATTTGCTATTGAATGTAACAAGTGGATTGTAAACAATCCTGGAAGCTGTATTACTGTTAATGAAATGTTTTACCTCTTTCGTTGTTCATATGAACGAAATGCAACAATTGAAAAGGCGAAAGTAGCATTCCAGTGTACAGTCATGGAAAAAAGTTCTTCCCCATAAGGCTTTAATAGGAGCAAGTAATGCAGGAGGGTAGGCAACACATATTGCACCCTTCGATGATCGGGTGATTTTGCCTGTCTTAACACCGAGAAATGTGTTCCACGCGAAGGTCAACATGACAGGAAAGCAAAGAGGGTCACGTGACTATTGGTTACGTGGAGTGTTGTGCTTCTCCACGTCCCCAGTTCTTGATCCACATTGCAGAAAAAGTAGAGCTGCATGCAATATATGAAAATAGGTTGTTTTCAACTACACGCTTAATTATGATTTTCCCAATTGTAAATCTATCAGACGTGTCTCCCGATTTAGTCGGGACAGTCTTTTACTTTGAATTCCTGTTTTTTCATAGGCGTAACTTGACGGGAGCAGAAAGGGCATTTGTAACCCCCCCAAAAAATCAGGTTTCTTAAAGCTGCTAAAACAGGAATTAAATACTATGATTTGACGCGTCCAAAAAAAGTATTATATTGAAAGATTGTTCCCAAATACGTAGATAGCAATTTAATACTTTGAAAGTGTCTCAGATTTGTTTATTATGTCACATCTTAGTGTGGCACAGGTCTACTACAAAAGTGGAATTTCGTAACAGAAATATGAACCCACTCCTTTTATTTCGTAGCCGATTTCATCTTGAAACTGAAATTAAGAATATTAGTTAACAAGGTAAAAAGGTAAAGTGTTCCCCTGTGCATAGCACCACGCCATGAAGGCGTATAGGGGGTGTGGGGGTAACGCCCCACACTTTCTTGATCCGGTCGTGAGTGGGGGTGATGTGATCAGCATCACGCCCCTGCCGCCTTTACCCCCCAGGGTTTCCCCCAGGTACCCATGTTATTCGACGCTGGGTAGACGCCGGGACCGCTTCCACCGTTAACAAGGTCATTGGTAAACAATAAAAAAATGTGTTAGACCCAATTCTTTAATACCTTATCATAATCTTTATCGCAATTTTAAATTTTGTTGTAAGTCCACTTTATGCAAAAAAAAAAAGGTAAAGTTCTCACCTGTGCTTAGCGCTACGCCATGAAGGCGTATAGGGGGTGTGGGGGTAACGCCCCACACTTTCTTGATTCGTTCGTGAGTGGGGGTGATGTGATCAGCATCACGCCGCCCCATACTTTCTTGATTCGTTCGTGAGTGGGGGGTGATGTGATCAGCATCACGCCCCTGACCGCCTTTACCCCCAGGGTTTCCCCCAGGTATCCATGTCATTCGACGCTGGGTGGGCGCCGGGGCCGCTTCCAACGTTAGAAAAGTTCCCGGGCTTGAACCGGCCGGGGATCGAACCCGGGGCCTATAGCATGGTAGTCAGACGCGTTACCGACTGAGTCACCGGCACAGATAGACTAATCTGAAATGCATACAGTTTAAAGTGGGATCCGAACCACTATGTGCGATCACCTGGTATCGTACCCGAGACCCCTTGATTACAAGGCCTTACCACTACGCGATCAGTGAGGCGCACACAATCTTTGTATTTCGACCTTTTTAAACCTATATGTATCATATAAGAGGTTGTTTAACGTTGCTATGCCTCTATGGATTATATATAGCCAGTATTCGAGCACATAGCGTCAGGTTTCATAGAATATAAGCTTCTCTTGCATGTTTATGGTTTCCTGTCTGCAGTAGAAAAACTGGCAGGTTCCCGTAGCTTTTCTTTCAATAGTCTTCCAATGGTTGCATATCATATCACTCAAATTTGATTCATTCGTTGCGAACACAATCCCCGATGGCGGAGTGGGATCGTGGGCGCCTTGTAATTAAGGGATCCCGGGTTTGATACTCGGTGGAGGAACATAGTGGTTCGGATCCCCCTTTAAACTGTAGGTCCATTCACGATTAGCCTAACAGGACATAAAGTGAACTTAAGACACCAAATCAAGCAACCAACACAATCCCGTTATTGTCCAGATTATCGAATCCAGAGCCTTCGTCGCGAATAACATAAGCAGGAAGACAACATGAAATAACCGAACAGAAACAGAACCTAAAACCTACATCGGATAGATTGGATTAAGTCGACGATACAGCACGGGTTCTGAAATGAAACAGAATACGAAAGTTGAGGGACCTCTATACGCACCCACTTTTCCTCCACTCAATGGGGAAGATATCCTTCTAGCTCAGAAGCCTTTACGTAGGAGTGCCCTGAGGGAACTTCAAGGCCACTACGATAAAGTGTTCTACGTGCAGCGGCGTATACTCTGGGTCATCTAGGTAATCGCAGATGACCCGGCTGTATTTCTTTTTTTTAATATATATATATATATATATATATATATATATATATACATTTCCTCGCAATATTCTTCCAAACCAATTTCGATGCATACATTTCCTTGCTTCCAGCGCGCGAATACTTCCAATCGTTTGCCACCGAATGTCCGGGAACCTTTCTCCAGCCGGTGGAATGACTTCAGGGAATCTCACCCTGACGTCATTCCTCCCGCTTTCCTTACAACCCTTGGCGAGGAGGGAGGAGAAAGGAAAGAGGGGGAGGAAACACTGCTTTTCAGGCGCGGTGATTCCGTGCCCAGGGTAAGCTCCTTCTTGTGAGAGTCCACCGGTCGCACTCTCAACCTTGAGAGCCTTTCCCGTTCCCTCCGCTCAACTAGGGAAAACATACCCGGTAGAGTGCGAAGAACAGGAAAACTGAATAACATGGGCAAACCAATTCTACGCTAATTTTCACTTTACATTTGCTTCTGTCTTGCTGATTTCTGTTACTTGAACATAAATTTATCAAAAGGGAAAAGCTTAAATATTGAAGATGAAGCAAACTGAATTAAAATTCAAGGCTTAAGCAATTAAAGCACCTATTTGCTGACTCCCCCCATCCTTGTATTTACAAAAGTAGTGATTGTTTCTCCTCTCTAATCTTCAAAAGCAGCGAGAATACTTATCTCACGGAACTGAATATTTTTTTAAAGGGAAACCCCCCTCCCCGAAATCCTACAAATATTTAATTTAAAAAGTGTATAGTGGTAATTCATTTTACTTCATTAGCAGGATTAAACACTTTGCTTAATACGTTCTAATAATCTGAGATTCATCTTCAGGACTTCTAACCCCACTGTTTCAAATTTATGTGGCGGCTGATAATAAGGGATGATCCTCATCCCGAATTAAAATTCTGACTCTGACCTGCAATGATTCGAACTTTTAAAAACCTGTCAATTCGAGCTCGGAAAGGGATTTTTTTTATTATTCATAGGGAATTTCATTCTGAGCCAGGAACACAACAACAGAAGTTTGGCGCGTGAAACTGAATGCGTGTAGTCGTTGGCTTCGTGCTGTGCTTCGTGTTTATTATTTATTTAGGTGTTAGTGTTTGTCGTGATAGTGCTGTGTTAAAGGGTAATGGATGTGATACAAGATTTGCTGGTGAAACCTTTTGGAACAAGATCTTTTCAGGAGAAGTTGCAAATTGTTAATACAGGTAGGCCAGTGTCATCGCTTGAACTTATTTCTACACACAAAGACAAAATCGGGAATATGTGAGGCATTTTCGCAAGCAAATTATGACAAAACACCATGGTTGACAGGAAGTATAAGTGTTAATAAGCTTTGCATTTTTGTTCGCCGTGCTTACTTTTCGGGGCTGAAAAGAATGTATGGACGCGTGACTGTAATCTTTGCAACACTTGTGCCAAACATGAAAAATCCAAAAGTCACATAACTTCCTTTGTTAAGCTGCAATCTTTCGCCCAGACACGTATTGACGTGCAACTGGACAAACAGCGTGCTTTGGATGTAGTACAGCACAAGTAATCGGGTCCTGGAGTAAGTTGAATTTTGCACTTAAATTAATATTGCGGGTTTTTATTTCACTAGTGCACGTCTTTCATTTTTATATTTCACAGGCTGTTTTTTTATAGCTTTATAATACTGTCTTGTTTTATTATTTGAAATTCTACGCGTATAGTAAACTGCAATAACGAGAATTAATTGATTGTGATCGTAGCAATAAGACAAACATTCCGACACAATATTCCTAAATCCAATATGGAGCGTGACATAAATTGCACGGAAACTTTTGGAGTTTGAGGATCAAAAGGTCGGAGATTACCCACTCGTTAGAACCAGCATACGCCACTGTCTACGTGCAATGACGGGACCAAAACATACGTCAGATAGCTGTGTTCCTCCTTATTTCGTACGCCATTGATAACTGGAACACGTGACCTCGTCTTTGGTAGAGCACAAGCCTGCTTGCTTGCCACCACCCTTTAGTTCAGTGACCTTCGCCCGTAGTCAGCAAGAGTGAATGACTCACCAGATACTTGTTGTCTGTGAGGCTACACAAGAATAGATATTTCGTTAGTGGCTGTAAGTATTGTTTCATCTGCAGTTATATCAGTTAACATTTCAATAGTTTCCTAATGGTTACGTTAGTGATAAACATGTAAATTAGTTCTCGAGAGTGAACGTTTTATCTATTTGAACGGGGGATTTTTATAGAGCCTGCATGTATTATTTTTTCCTGAAACAAGAAGAAATTCGAAGACGCAAAAAGAGTTGTATAAGAGTAGTTAACAAAAGGAAAAAAGAAGAAGAAAACGAAAATGTAAATGCTGAAATAAATTATGGTAGAGATCGAGTGAATAACATTTTGTCATGGGGCCTCCTCGATGGAGTAGTGATAACGTCGTCGCCTTGTAATCAGTGGATCCCGGGTTTGATACACGATGGATGCACATAGTGGTTAGTATCCCACTTTAAACTGAAGGTCGAGTCCAGATTAGCATATCTGTGCACCAAACCAAAACTAAGAAAGAAATTGTCACAGTGTAAGAAAATTTCATGTTCAACCAGATACGAAACAAAAGGGAATAATATATTGCAGGTTGGAGTTCACATCTGTAGCATCTAACCAGCACAATTATGAATCGCAACATATCGTATGAGATCCATTTTTATTATACATGTATGATAATATAAGAGAAGTAGAGGAAAGAGAAAACCAAGCGAAACACGGACGCCTTCTCCAGAATTTCAAATCTCGTTACATAAGGTTCTGGGTTGGAGTCCCGAACAGGCATGACTTTCTTGTTCTTGCCCTTTTATCTGCTTCATTTCATCATAATTCATCGTTATGGTTTACCTGCAGGGGAAGAATAATGACAATAATTGCCAATACAAAGCCAATGACAAACAGAACAACTCGATTACGGAGGTGCCAAGAAGAAACGAGACTTGACAGTTTCTCCGCCACTCGGTTTGTCGAATTGAAAATTGCTGTCCCGTTCTCGGTCTCGACTAGTTAAATATAGAAATCGAAAATGTATGTGAATGAATATACATGTATTTTATATATTCCGGTTTTGTAGGAGATTTCGTGAGAGATGAAATAAGTACTCTTCCATCGTATTTATTTTTATAATTTTTATTCCCTGTTCGATGATCGCGACGATAAGGACGAGTGACCATTACACGAAATTGATGACGAAATAGTCAAACACCCCCGACAAGGACGGTACTCAAAACCGGGAACTTTGGCGACGATATCGAATGTCAATCACTTAATGAGCTTGACCACCGAGCCTGCTTAATGTTGTTTCTCTCAGGAAATTCGTAATAACTGTCAATATCCCACATTCACTATCATTTTCTTCATAATTTATCTTATTGTTGTGATTAACCTGAATTCAAAGAATTAGTTGAAAGGCAAAAATGCAAGATTGAATGTCTCTGATGTTACTTCGTGCCGAATAATATGACGTGGTATTATGATATGAATTTATTAATCATATAATATGCCTATTCATTCCATTGATTGATCCCAATTGAGCACACAAAATATGCTATAATGTCCACTCCATGGAGGAGTGGTTAGCACAGCGCGCTACGATGCCATGGGTCCCTGGTTAGAATCTCGACTTGGGCGTGGGTGTCCTTGGTAAGTGTCCCTTCATCAATTTCATCATAGCATCACTCATCTTCATCGTCGCTATTTGCCAAAAGTGAAAGAATAGCAAATCTAAATAACAAACATCCAATCAAATCGAACATCTCTACCGATTTAATTCTATACGGTACCGAATTCCCACTTTATTACTGCATCTTAAGTCATTTTACAGCATCTCAATTGTTTTCCGATTCGAAAACATTTGGAATGTTGTCTTGTGCAGTTGATTGTGCATTGTTTCGTTGTTTGGATTGTTTAATTAACGTCGCATTAATTAGTTTTAGACCAATCGTGACGGGGGAAGCAAGAGCACAAAGAAAGCGAAAAAGACAAGGAAGAGACCACGGCTTTCTTTAAAGATAGCATCCCGTGAATACAACTCAAGTGACTGCAGAATATTATGAATAAAATTTATTTCGCTTTTTCCTTTTATTTCTGTTTCAGTTATTTTACTTCGCTTTTCTTCTACCACTCGCGTTACTCGTGTCGGTGAGGAAGAATTATAAACTCGTGAAATGGACGATGGTACAAAAAAATATATGCCTCTCCCACGGTTCGAAACTGTCAGTACAAAATATTGTCTTATATTTAAAATTTACGGGCAAATATGGTTTGTCAGGTAGCAATTTTCGCTTATCTCTTTCTCAAGGGGTTCCATTGCCTCTCTGATGTCGTAGTAGTAACGTCTTCGCCATGTAATGAAAGGCTTCCGAATTCAATACCAAGTAGAGAGGCTTTGGTTCGAATCCCATTTTAATCTGTAGGTCCAGTGCATGAACTAGACTTAAACAATTAACGTGTGGCATGTGGTCTGTGATGAGAACCATCATTTCAGCGAACCTTCTTGACAATGACTCTAATATCACTTGATAGAATAGTATTTCCTTACGAGTAGCTCTTGTCAAGAAACCAGTTCCTGAAATTTTCTTCTGGAGGCATCGTAGCACCCAGCTGTTTGTTGTGGCTGGGGCACGAGTCATGTGACTCATGCTATCAAAGCTCAATCCTTCCCGAGAAGTCAGAATCACCAGGCAAACTTAAGCGAATATTTTGTTATTTGGGTTGCATAAACAACAGGCTTTAAGACGTTACGAAATTCTACGTCCCGTGGCCCAGGTATTTTTTTCTCAGACTGTACAGGAATACATCCATACAACCCTGACATTTTCACAGACGAAGATTTCCTACCTGCAGCAGTAACAAACCGACCAGCTGTGACAGTGCACCAGGAGGAAACCAGTCATTGCTCAAATATTTCAATTCAGCCTCATGAGGACGATGTTCAGCATCCGAGGAATTCCAATGCTAGTGCAGTGTCTCAAAGTACAGACTGTCGAAGTGACAATGGCAGCAACAGACAGTCAGAAGTTGACCTACGAGTATCTCCTTCTGAATTATTCCCCCTGGCCACAGCCAAGCATGAGTTGAAGCGCAGTAGGTGCGGAAAGAAATCCGAAATAATGACATCATCACCATATCTAGCAACATTGGAGTCTGCATCATCCCAAAGTACGGGGCCAAGAAAAGGAGGCAAGCGTTGCAAAGCGAAAAAGGGCTTGAAATTTGAAGTAGCTGTACTTTCCAAATCTACAGACCTTCAAGAAGTTGTCAACTGCCCAGGATGCCACGAAATCTACGGGGAACCAATTACAGAAGATTCAATGTGGAGGTTGCGAGCAATGGTGGCATGAAGGCTTCATATGAAGGACAGGGTGCCTTTCAGTGTGACAGAGGTTTTATTTCCTTCATCTCCACGACACTTTCAAGTGCGTACTTTTAGAGGACGTGTTGCGTACTCTTTAAGGACTAGTCCCCTGAGAGTATTATTTTGCATCCATTTAAAAAGATAATTGTATAACCTATATTTTGTTTCCATTCATTTTATTTTTAGTTCCATACGAAAGTAAATATACTGCTTAAGAAATAGGCGCAGTTGTTTTGTAATATGACTTTAAACACTAAGTGCGTACTCTTATAGAAACCTACCCTATTTTAAAATTTATATTAACTTCAAAGTTATAATGCATTCATTATTAATGAATGTAGTTTATATTCGATACGGAACCAAAATAAATATGTTGTTAAAATAAATTACGGCAGAACTTTCTGAAAAATAAAAGTAATTAACAATGAACGTATTTTCGAGATTTGGATGTATTTATTTATTTATTTATTTAAAGATATGACACTACAGGCAAATGCCCACCTACAGTGTCTTGTATTACAACACTGTTTGGTACACAAAATATGCAATCAGCAGAATTCATAAGGTACAATACTATGATAATATGATAATATGTGTTACAGTAATATAAAAATTAATATAAGATTAGATATGAAAAAGAAGTATAAAGTAGTAACCTGACAGGTGAGGTTAGAACTTACACATGATAACCAAGAAAATGACCAAGGAAAAACATATGAGCTTCACCTAACATATAAACGATGATATATATAGATGTAATGATAGTAATTAGTAAATAACATAAAAAGAAAAAATAGGATGGACTCTTTCGGAATGTGTATTGATTTATTGCTATATTTAGGTCTTGTATTTCTTGGTGAATCTTCAGTATCATTGAAATGTATTATTTGTGAAAATAAAATGTAATGCGAGGGAAATAGCAAAATATTTCAATGAAATAATTATCTCATTGTTTCTACTTTAGGTATCGGATCCTATTCAGACAGAACGAAAAGTGTACGATGTATGGATGGAGTACGAAAATCAAGACAATAAAGCTAAGCAGGAGATCAAGTACGTAATTTTTATAGCTACCGTAACATACTAAATTAAAGAAAAAGCATATTATGTCTAAATATTATGAGGAATTTATACATGGAAGTTGATATGCATGTTTTTCTTCATCTTTTGACCTAAGGAATCAGGGAAGAAACATAAGACCAATGCGTAAAATTGGAAGAAATATCATAGAGAATCTTATCCTGCTCATTAGGCCTATATGTATTAAATGCAGTGACATAGATAGCTAACTATATTAAGCTATATTATGTGTGAATCAAGCACGAACCTTTAACCTTGGTATTCTTCAAAATATTTTTTTCTTATTTATCCTTATTACTTGTTAATTATCACGTACTTGAAAACTAAAAAGAATGTGTGCAGACAGTTCTCATTGGTTTTATAATCTTCAGTTATTAACACAATTTTTATGTGAGGAGTACACAACAACAAAATTTGCTGTCTATTACTAAGTCAATAAATACATGATACAATTCGTATAATAATGTATTAAATGAATTCAAGTAAGGCATTGTTAGCGGAATAAGTAAGATCGAAAATATTCACCTTACTAAAACTGTGTGTTAATAACGAAGATAATTTGAATTACATGCTTTCGTTTCTGTATAAAAAATATGTCAGTCTAGAAAATTGCTTTTAAAAAAAATATCAACTTAATTTATTACAAGATTTAAATTAGTTGATTTCGTCGCTATAAATTAAGGGAATAATATTTAATAGAGCTAAGCAATATGTTCTTTGTAATATTTTTAATGACATCTATCCCTTTAATATTTATTTGATAGATGTTAAATGATATTCATTTGTTGATACAGAATCAGAACACTTGGATCAGGCAGCGATCATGCTCCATTCGCTTTCTATGCTGGAGTTCCAGGAATAGACGTTTGGTTCAATAAGGATGTGGTGAGTATACAGAAAGAATGAAATTTCTCATTCGTTGGTTCGTTCACCATTATATGTTCTATCACAGTACATTATTTTCATGTCGATATTAACGCCATAAAAACCCCTTTCGCAAATTCACTTCTGCAATTTTATTACACAATAAAAGTATCTTATATTCGAAGAAGTTCCAGTTATTCATGCGAATGTGTCCATTACAATGTGCTATAATGTACTATCTGTCCAGAAAGAAAATGCTCGGTTGATGGTGGCGTTGAAAGCAAAACTTCAAATATGAAAAATATTAAGGTCAAATGTGTGACTGAACACACCATTCCCACTTCAAGTTTTTTTTTTTTTTTTGAGACTAACATATTCTCTTTTCTGGGACATAAGTTTCAATAATGTAATCCATAAGGATCTCCGTGGGTGGCAAAAGGTAAAAAAATGTATCGGTCTGGAGAAACAACTACATCGGAAAGAAAATAAGCGAGAAGAAATTCGCGTCGCCAGTAGTGAAACAATTCGAAAACTTACATGACATGTAAATAAATACTTACCAATAGAAGGTGTAGGTGACTGGTTAGCGTTACGGCCTCACGATCTGAAGGATGCGTGTTCGACTTTACGACTTTATATGTTATTCGACAATAAATGCAAGTTTAGGCATTTAAGGGAAGTGTAGGGCAGTAGGGATCATGCACAGAAAAGCCTGTTTTGCCCGGGATACAATTCACACACAGGAAGTTAGTTCCTTGATCGCTTGCAATAGGACGTTACCAAAAGGGTCGTGGAAGTGTGATCTCTGCCTCAACGTGTAGCATCCACGGAACGATATATGCCTATATGACGTCACACATTGGTTCAATCACGTGGATCCATAATCCAAACCTCCTTGCAATGGAGAGACGAGTAATTTTGTAAGCAAGGGATGTGGTCGTCGGGCGGGGGGAGGGGGGGGTGATGTGATGATAGTCTTTCAATTTTTAAGAAACGTTTGTATGTGGATAGGGAATGATGAGTGCAGTGATACCTCAATGCATGCATACAAACGCCTGAAACTACACAATCTTTTAAAGTATGAATCAATATAAATAATTTATTATTATAGAAACTCAAGGAATATAAATGGCAAACTGAAAGAAACGTCACTTTTTGAAATGACAGCTTGACCCTAGGTTACTAACAAATCGAGCATTAACACTTGCGTCTGTGTTTGGATTTAGAGGCAAGATTTAATAGCACAGTAAACCAATGATGCACTAAGCATAAAATATTAGTTCCATCAATTCCATGCAAACACTAGTTTTAAATTATACACTGTTTATTGTTTTTGTTATTACATTTATTTTATTCGTCTCATTATATGGTTTAAAATTTATTAAAGTAGTTTTGTATTGAGCAGTTTAAAAACAATTTGCAATTTGTATTAAAAATTAAAAATATTTGTCATCAAATACGCAATAAATATTTCACAGACTTACATTAATTCGCATTCTATCGTTTAAAAAAAATGCTGTACAGAGAGAATTGAACCGGGGACCCTTCGTGTGGTGGGCAGGTATCGTAATGACAGGACCACACCGTCCTTCTTGATTTACTACTTATATGCCCGTACTCATGTGTTTAAACCATATTGCAATATTTTATCTGATATTCACAGAAAATATTTCATACAATTAAACTGATGTTTTTCGAAACTACGAAACATTGTTTTCTTGTTAACTCTAAATATTGAATAGCAGGGAATTTAGAATTCGGTCACAGACAGGATAACCCATGTCGTGTATGATTCAACAGTCTTACTCCCGGAAGCCTGCGAGCATGAGCATGCGCAGTTCAACGATTGGCAAGCATCGCACTCTCTGCCTGAAACTACAATTCACAGAGTCAACGCCAATGTTCTCACAGCAGTATGACGTCATCCTTGGTTAATTTGCAGCGGAGTGCCCAGGAATTTGTAAACGAGGTGTAGGGTTTTCATGACATTTTTTTAGAAAAAAAAAATAAACCCCTATTTTACCTCACAGTTTGTCCACGAATATTTCTCTGTTCACCTTATTGCCTCATGTAGGAAGTAATTGGTATTGGAGAAGTTATGTGGAAAAACACATCCCAAGTGATATCGACAAGTAATTAGATTTATCAGAATAAGAGTTTTCATATTCTCCCTCTTATAAATGTCCAAAAGCAACAATTCTACTAAATTAAAAATGTCGATTCTACAAGAGATTTGAACCTGCGACCGTCAGACAACTGGGCCAGCTCTTTCACATTTTCCCACTTCATCACTCGATCAAACCAATTTGAAATTTTGTCTTAAGAGTCGTCAGAAATCTTGCAAACTTCATTAACATACCTGCTGTTTCTCACTAGTTTATTTTTACAACCTGAAATAGACTTGAGGTCTGCAACTCTGAACTAGACTTGTGTGGTAACTTATTCTCTCCAGTCTGATCTAATGTGACAAATCTCATGTATTGTAAATGCAAAGTGCCATTGTTACCTGTTGCAAATAATTTCTCATACAGACGTTAGTTAAAGATTTGGCCACATCCACAGAGAATTTTCTTTCTGGACAGATAGTACAATTTAGCACAATTTTTAGCAAAATTTTCAAGTAATAACAAACGTTTATGTATGTCAATTAAAATAATTTCTGGAATAATGTCAGCCTGTAGAAGATGTGTAGGTTGATACTTCTCTGATATTAGTCGACATAGGCGGATCCAGAATTATTTCTGGGAGGGGCACTGAACAAGCATAATCATAATTATGGACGTCAGCAGGATTTTTGCCAAGGAGGAGCAAGCAAAGTACATTTATTTTTACAAAGTTTGTATTTTCCCCTTAATAGCATTACCCTCACAAGAAAACAATCAAGTTTGAAGTTATATGTTCCTGCAAACGTCCTTATAACAATTAACATAAATTACTGTGAGTGAAATGAAATTATGTGTAAAATATATAATTTTAGGTTAACCTTTACTTCGCAAGGGGAACGTGGCCTACACGTACCCCACCCTTCCCTTTCGAAGGTCCATGAACATAAAAAAAGCCATCGGATGTAACATTACAAATATGTGTAGATTTTATACATATTAAATGTAGACATGAAGTATTACGTATTGCGAGATTTTTCAGTGAGAGAAGTTTGATAGAGTTTGCTTTAGGTTAACTTTGTGGTCAAATATCTAATCTGAACCGAATCTAGAGTTTAAAATAGGGCACAATGTAGGCTACCTCCACTGGATATCGAACCATTGGTTACAAGGCGATAGCGTTAGCATTCTTTGTTATGTAGAAGCAGTTTTACACTACTTATATTGCCAATGATAAAAAAAAATAATGGCAGTTGGAATTCGCTTTCTGGGGCGAAACTGTCATACACATCGTAACATTTTTACCTTACACTACCTGTAATCTCTTGCCTTAGTTTATTCTTTAAGGGTCTCCACAATCACCTACAGTAATCATTTTGTAATGTTGAAGTCCTGGATTTCGAGTTGCGCACTTTTCAGTATCTAACAACTACTGTACCTATTACAAACTTTCTATTTATTATTTGATTTGGAAAACGATATTAGTATAAGCACTATACTCTGTTCCAGCCAACTCTGGAGCAAGGCCACGCATAGCGTCAGAAAATGGGAGGAAATCGAGTGAGCAGAGCGAAGTACCACACGCCGCTGCGAAGGCTGGTAACTGCAGTGGCTCCCCCAGCCCTCCATGCAATCCCCTTCCTCTCACGAGTTTATTGGTGGAGCCGTTTCGCGTCACTACTTGCGCAGAGACTTGTTTTCGTTCGCCTGCTCTACAGATAGCGGGGACAGGCTATGAAAGAAATTGTTGAAGGATTCTATCCCATATTGTTCGATTTGTGTTCAGATATAACAATTTCCTCGTTTTCGGTATACAGTCATCCCTCTTGAGAGGGACACGTGCCCTCCCGCTAAATCCGCCAACGATAGTCGACATAAAATTCAGAAATGTACATTTTTACGCAGTGATTGAATTTGTGTGTTTAGATTGATTTTCTTGGTCTCAATGGATCAATGAGCAGGGCGGCGAGGCCCTGAAACGAGCTTGCGCACCCCTCATTTTTCTTCCGCGCCCCCTTCAGCGCCCGCTACGTTCAACTGAAAACACTATCCATTAGAGTGTAATATTATGTCATGTCATATCGAGCATCGAATGTTAGGTACTGAAATAAGACAGTTATTATTGTATGCATCAGGCAAGGACTGAAAGAGATGCCGATATACATAATTTCCTGTACTGGCGGCAGCCTCTATAAAGAGCAGAGGCCGTTTTTTTATTTCGTCAGGATTGTTGTTATGAATTTTTTCTTCCTTTGTTTCTTCAAGTGGTCTGTTTGTGGTTTTCGATAATTGCCTACAGATTAATGTGTTAGGTTTTTCTTTCTTTTTCTTTTTTCATTGTTGATAAACGGTTAATTTTCCGTCTATTTGTTCTTCCTCACACTGGAGCAAAACATCAGCTGCTTTCAAGGTATCATCAAGTCACTGACCAAATCGTGCGCGGGAAATTATTTGAAGGGCGTGGGTGTAAAACATGGTAAGTGACATTTTGGTTATTTTTGAGTTAGAAAGTACAATGCGCCATCCTTCAATTTTCGAGTGAAATTGCCATATCATACAATTTGCATTGGACTCAGTGAAGCCTTCTGAAATCGGTCAACACAACACAAAAGCAATTTATCTACAGTATAGTTTCTAATAACCTTTTTTCTTAATGAACTCAGAAATCAACAAAATGTCACTACCCGATCCCTTCGTTTAACTCGAGTTGTAACGTGAAGGGTAGTTTTCTTGTTAATACGTTCTGTGTATTTGTTCCACGTTAACATGTGTAGTAAACGTACCATTTCAGGCTTTTTCAAAGCCCGTAAGAAAGAGGCCCAAAGTTCACGAAGAAATTTTACAGTTCGTTGTTGGGGATAGTGCGGCAGAAGGGATTTTAACGCAGACGAAGTTGCTCCGCACTTGCGTTTTTTCCTGAGTGGCAGACGGAATATACAATGTACTATGTATTTAGTACCTCCATTGGTTACATTGAAAAGCTTCTAAAATTGTGTTCTTAAAGACAAGGATAATTTCATTTCTTATTTCACTACATAGTTCAATCAGACTGCAACGTGTATACACACTGTACGACCACTTTCTTGGAGTATAAGACTTAATACATATCATCATGTTAAGTCCAGGGGGAAGGCAAGGCCGGCACAGCCTGCCTGGAAAATGTATGTCAATCTAAAGTTATTACATTTCACACATACAATTTAATTTCAGTCAGTAACTTTTGTTAATCAGTGGCGGCTATTAGGAGTGCAGTTGCCCCCGCTTTTTGCTATTTTTACCCGCACTATGCTAAACTGTCCTCCACCCCTCGTTTTGGCACCTTTCTCTCGAGTTTTTAAAGGTTGCATGCGTGTTTTATGGTTTTCCTTATTTTCAGCATTGCACCCCCTTAATGTATTTCCGCACCCCCTCAGCATCCCTTGATGATTAATCCTGACGCCGCCGCTGTCTATGAGTGAACGAATTAAATAAACACTTCGATATCGTTTGGTGTTAAGATGTCATATATTTATCAAAACCAATATTATGTTAAAAGTATATCTCATATTAGACAAAAAACAGAGTATACTTAATTTAAGTTTATCATAGCTGGCCTGTAGTTAAAGGTGGGATTCGAATCATTGCAATCATAACATACACTGTCGGCGAGTCACTCAGCTGAATTTATCAAAACTATATTTTCTTCAATGGACAAACAGTAAGTAGTGTCATATTGAAATTGCGATGCTAACTGAAAATAATTTTTCTATATGCATAAACAATGCTTGCAAAATTTTGCTTTCAATTTTATTTCGATATGTAGGTATAAATTAACAAGCTGATTTCACAATATAAGTACCAACATTTATTTTGTTAATTCTGATATGTAGATGCAAACTTGAAATTTTCTATTTAGCCCTCCCCTTCCCCCACACACAATTTTTAATCTGAGGAGTAGTAGGTATAACTAACTATTACAGGCAAATAGATACAAATATGGAACTAGTATATTAACGTATGCGATATTTAGCAAATATTGTTGCCATGTATTAATAAAGTTATTTGATGTAATTTGCAGAAAAAAATCAAAGCTCAGTGGTATCCAAGTTACCACACAGCCTATGATACATTCACATATGCAGAGAAATTCCTGGATCCCAGCTTCAAAATTCATCAAGCCTGTAGTCAGATAGTCAGTGTCTTAGTTAGGCAGCTGTCAGGTGAGTATAAATACCCTTATTTGTGTTTTACTTCTGTTGAGCATGGTAAGTGTAGACCATAGGCGTGCGCAGACCCTCTGTTCGGGGTGGGGACTCTTGATGAGATTTCAGTAGGGTAAAGAAAAACCGCATTCATCACTGTTTATTGTAACGACGGGTGCGTATATAGTGTGTGTCCGGACCCGCCGAAAATCACTGTATAAATTAGAAGAATTCTAACTTCTCTGGCACCACCACCTAGGGCCTCCCCGATGGCGTAGTGGTAACGTCGTCGCCTCATAATCAAGGGATATCGGGTTCGATGCCCGGTGGAGGCTCATAGTGGTTCGGATCCTACATTAAACTGTAGGTCCAGTCCCGATTAGCCTTATTGTGCACAAAGTGGACTTAAAACACAAAATCAATCAATCTCTGGCACCAATTTTTCTCTGACCCCTTATTTCCTGTCTCAAATAAAATTAAAATAAAATATTCTTATAAAAGTTAATATTAATAGTAATAATAAAATAATTAACAAAAATATAAATCTGGTTCAGAGACTAATTTACATTTAAACATGGTTTCGTACAGTAGATTCAAAACAACTACACATAATATTTTCATCTCCAACAGTCGCGGTGATTAGAGGAACTTGGGAGGAGGGGGGTGGGGGGGGGGGCAGTTGCTTCCCTACTTTTTGCCACCGCACCATAGCCTCTTAATGCTAAGGTTTGCTTACCAAGAAAAATTAAACTCCCCTTACCCCTCAGTTTTGTCACCCAGTCGCCAATGTACGGGCAATTTATTCTGCAAACATATAGAGGTAACACAACTGCCGAATAAAGTGGACGTGTTAATAACAATAAATTTGCTACAGAACGACGTTGGATAGTTCAATTAGACAGTAAATAAAGCACCCTTTAAGCCTATGTACTTGCTTGGAACTTGAAAATGCTTGGAAGTACTTAATTTTTCGTTAAGGGCATAACATTGTTTAATAATGGTGGTAAGTTTGCTCTACACGAAATTTCTAAGTGAGAGTATATTAGGGGGGCAACTGTCCCCTCTTGCCCTCTGTGCTAACGCCTATGGTGTAGACTTTTGAACTGTGTTACATGTACACACAGATAGTGGACAATAAAAGAATTCCAATTCTTGCTTACAATTTAACTTTTTTGTTAGAATTTTCAAACACATAAAAATTGTACACCTTCCAAAATTATATTTGCAGATTCCCTAGTCCTTCCATTCAACTTAGAGAATTATGCATACAAAATGTCAGATGCTCTAAATTCTCTGTATAACAAAGGTGTAGAGCAAATTTTGAAAGAGCATGGATCTTCACTTGGTAAGTTAATGCGTACACATAGGCCTATATAACTTTCATTTAATCAGAGGCGCAACCATGATTTTTTGTCTGGGCGGGGGGGGGGGCAAGTACCAGGATAAACGTGCCAATAATAATAATAATAATAATAATTACAATGATAATTATTATTTATTATATTATATTATAATTATTATTACTATTTATTATATGATTTTATTATTATTATTAGTAGTAGTAGTAGTAGTAGTATCAAATATGTTGTTATCCTCGTAATTACGCAAGAAAGTGATAGAAGGCGGTGCCAAAGCATTTCTGTTCGAACAAACGATTTGGATTATTTTTCAACACGTTCAATTTCACATTAATAATGGAAAATAAGCACACAAAGTATTTTTGAAAGACAGAAAATGCTTGATACATGCGTTCCGAATATAATTATTGTTTTTACATTAACATGTAAACTTTCATGAACGATAGTATACGTTTCGTACATATGCAACCCCATAGTAAACCAAAAACAAAAATTACACAAATGTGCACGCTCCCTTTCCTCAAAACAATTGTTCATGCATTTAAGACAAAATAAATTAATTTTACTTCTCTCTTTCTTTGGTAATTTACAATGCATTACAGAAAAAATGATAGACTGCGAGCGAAGCAAGCAAGAACATTTTTAGATCGAATTTTCTTTGCAGACTAAATTCAATATTGATTTAATACGGTGCAAATAATTTCACGGGGCGCCATGGCATTATCTCTTTTCCAACTTTTTCATTTTGATTGTTCGGCGCGCAGGGCCGACTCCTTTCGCCCCCTACCTATGGTTTTGAACTTGATAAAACTAAGAAAAGGAGGCAATGCGAACGAAGTGAGCAAGAAATTGGAAATTGGAATTTTGGGCGGTAATTTTCCCTGCTGGTACCCTTGGCCATCAATGTTGCCCCCTTTCCCCCTAGAACTCATTTCCGTCTTAGGTTGGGAGCATGCCCTCCATGCCCCCCTGTGGTTGCGCCACTACATTTATTCAAATAAAGTAACATATAATATAATTTTATATCAAATATAATGTATATTACTGTAACATTAAATTATACTAATCATATGTAAATGAGCTATGCGGAAACCTATTCAGAAACTTATCTCCTCAGATTATAGGCATATTGATTTGAATTTTTTTCTTCACGATATTAAAATTATTAGGCAGTGTATAATAATTATTAAAAAAGTTTCAATCATTGTACTGAGGCAATAAGAACGGATAGTAATACTTTAAAAATCATATACATTGCAAAATTTATCTCATGAATGTTAGTAGTAATGTTAGTAGTAACACTATCAAGTTTATATATTACCAATCGATATTTTTGTGCTAATGGGTTACACGTGAAAGTAATTGTTCAAGAAAATAAGATTTTTGTGTGCAAAAGTTTAGATCTTATCAGATTCATTTACTTATTACTTTTTTCTTTAAGGTTGGTGTAATGATATTACCTGAAACTGTTATTGTTCTATGTTCTTACGTTTGATAGAAAATTATTTAAAATGGTAGAAATGAATTAAATTGGGATAACAGTGTAGTGAAATTACTGTGAAAATGACTCAATAATAAATTAGTTCACTGTACTTCTAGGCTTGTTGTGTAGTATTTAAGAGATGTTGTTATTTAGTAATTTTGGATCGTCTTATAATTTAATAGGAAGTTTAGTGCGTATTTTATTTACATTCCTAGTCTACTACATGAACTTATTATTCTTAGAAACTGTGAATGAATTACGGTCTCCGCCATGTCCCTCCTTTTGCAGACATTAGTCTTTCGAATTTCTTGCAATCATTTCGGAACATGAACTGATCGTCTAACGTGAGTAACACGAGATTGTATACGTGAAAGCTATCTGAGCACAAAAGATCCATGTTTCTTCCCTATATAGAATAGGAAATAATCTTCAGATTGGAAGAAAAAACAACCTTTGGGCTAATAAAAATAGGTTCGAATACTGAATACGTATTTATTCTATCTATGCAAATTAAGACAGCGCAGAACCACTACCCGCGGATGGTTACTTTGGTCCCTGTCTCGAAACATATAAACTTATGAATTCCCAACTCAACTGATCACATAACTTAACTTTCCTTGAAGTTTTTTGGTTTATAATTTTTCAGGATCTCGACAAGGTGAGTGCTGGGACCTTTTCGATTACATAAACTAGAATAGATTTTGTATTTGTACTCCCTCAGTAAACCTGTCACATATGTATAATCAATATATTTATTTTAGAAATAGGTTCAAATACTGAATACGTACTTACTCTATCTATGTAAATTAAGACAGCGCAGAACCACTACCGCGCGGATGGTTACTTTGGGCCCCGTCTCCAAACATATAAACTTATGAATTCCCAACTCAACTGTTCACACAACTTCACTTTTCTTGAAGTTTTTTGGTTTATAATTTTTCAGGATCCCGACAAGGTGAGTGCTGGAACCTTTTCGATGATATAAACTAGAATAGATTTTGTATTTGTTCTCCCTCAGTAAACCTGTCACATATGTATAATCAATATATTTATTTTATGGCGACAAACATACTAATGTTGAAGTTTTGGCTGTATTATAATTATTGAATTTTGTTTCTATTTGTAGAAAAGGTGAAGAAAGCAGTGCAGAACTTTACAGAAGCTACAAAATCTTGGCATAGAAGGCTGAAACGTGCAGATCTTACTAAGTAAGTTGGCACAAGACTATACGATTTGAAGATATTTGTAACATATCGCATTACACATATTGGAATTAATATTGCTGAGAGTGGTTCTGGACAGTTACAAACTTTGTGTAAAAATTAAGCAGCTGAAATAAGCGGGAATCAAAATATTAACGTCAATAAATTGGCAAACATGCACATTCGTGTATATATTTATGTGCATATGTTAGAGTACTCTGACGACACAGAAACACTCTAGACAAAACATACTTTGTATCTGTTGTAGATAATATGTTTCGTCTCATCAAATGTTAAGTGTTCGTGTATACATATAAGGAACTTGTTGTTACTGAGGTCGCGTGAAGTGTCTCGATTGTTTTCATGCTTTTACGGAATGGTTGCAAACTAGTCACGAAAGAAAACATGTTCATAGGTTTATCAGTTTGCACACAACACGATGAAAAATATTCAGTTTTCATTATTTTTAACTTATTTTCTATTGACGACTCAAATTAATACTCAAATGCTTCTTTTGTATTAATCATAATTTATGTTTTCAGCCCGTATATAGTACGAATGTATAATGATCAATTGATGCAAGTGGAGTCATCATTCATCCTTCCTAATGGTCTTCCTCACAGGAGTGAAATTAGGTAAAGTTACTTGTTACTTCAGAGTTGAAACTGAATTCATCCATATTGCGCATGCGTAGCCCAACTAATGTATGATATATACATTTTGAATAGTTGATTCTTCTTTTTATTGATTGAAGAGCACAAATTACTTGTATTTATGCAATTAAAATTATTCTATTAATAGTGCAGGTAATTTTGAATCATACAATAAGGATATTATCACATAGATTATTACAACACTCACTCACATATACAGTGATCGAATTGGAAATTTCTCTGTGGGAGCATGAGTAAGCGGTTCAGTATGAGAGGAGCAGCTATACTACACAAAATTATCCTATCTGTTATCCTTCCACCCCACATTTCGAGCACTGGATAAAAAGTTCAGTGTAAATGAAGTTAATTTTATGTTTTACATTTTATTGTTATATTTTGTTTTAATCACGCACGCGAAAAGTTAATATAAATTCTCATAATGTTTATATTAATTGAGAATCTGATTTTAATATTATCTTATTAATATGTTTTGTTATTTATAAAACAGGCATGTAGTGTTTGCACCAAATACATACAACAATTATGACACTTCTGGATTTCCTGGTGTAGTGGATCTCCTGCATGGCTTATCGAAAATGAAAGGCGAAAAATTGAAACAACGAGTAATGGAAATCAAACGGCATTTATCTGATTTACTTGTAACGATTCATCAAGCAACTGATCTTTTGAGACCAGTGGAAAATGTGTGAAACTGGACTCGATATATTCCAAAGAAATAGCAAGCAGGCTTCAGCGAATGTATAATGGTAACAGTACAAAGCTGAAACTAAAAATAACATAACAAAATATACATTTGGTCGAATAGAGTTACATGAAATAAAATATGCAACAACTGTTGATTTGCAAAACACTGTACTCTTCATCCAATGAACAACAGTAATAACGGGTTATTGAAATAATATTGAATTATACTGAACAATGTAAATTATATTCACCACAGGTGTTTGTACTTGCATGTATTTTAAACGAATACTTCACTTTACTTTAAATAACTCAAATCTTCTGTATGAACTGTTGATATGTGTATGAATGTTACAAAAAGTGTGGCTATTGTTGGAATGCCTATCCAGAATAAAGAAGCGAGAATGTGTTACATCTGGTATAACCAATTGACAAAGGTCCTCTGAAAAAAAAAAAAAGGTGTCGATATATTAGTCAAATATTTTTATACTGCAAACATTTTTCCACGTTCCTGTTTAACATGTTGTTTCCGTTCCAGTTGTAAAATGTTCAATAATAAAGTATTGCAACAACTTTTATGTGCCTCTTTTAATGAAGAATACCAAGCACCACTATATCGTATTTCCATGTGGGAATTGAAAATGTAACATTTTATTTTTTAAAATCTAATGAATTCACTGAACACCCTCTTTCCGCCCCGATCGCTTATTCGCTCTTGATGATAGATAACAAAAAAATCTTCAATGTATCACCATTCCTCTCTCTCTCTCTCTCTCTCTCTCTCTCTCTCTCTCTCTCTCTCTCTCTCTCTCTCTCTGTGTGTGTGTGTGTCGGTGTGTGTAATTTTTCCTTTTTCAGTAGTATATCTCTCTCTTTTATCTTCCATACACACATGCACAAATAACGTGTTAAAACCTAACGAAGAGTAGCTGTGTTACAAGTTACTTTGTGGAGAGAAGTTGGGTGGTATTGGGCCTACACTTTCAGACACAAATGGTGTTCATCGGCATATCTCTTGAATGCTAGTTGCTTGATTGCATTACTGTAATGAAATTAGAGCAACGTTTTGGTTCGATTGATAGGAGGTCTTATTTACTCGTGGTCGCCTCCCTGGGTGTTTGCAAATGCATGGAACGGCTCTGGGATTCATCCAGCCTCTTGCAAATGAGTACCTGATACAACGCCGAGATTTGAGAGGTAAAGGCCGCCGAAGCGTGATGCTGATCACACCAGCTCTGAAAATGGCAAAAATTGTGAATGCATGCTGCATTGCCTCTACGTTCCACCCATGTCGCCATTGCATATTGCAGGGTAGCTTTAGCTCTTACTAGAAAAAAAATTGACCTTATGTTTTGTTATATTATCAGTAGTATTTGTAGTGATACTAACTACAATTAGATGAAGATTGTGGTCTAATAACGGACTTGAAACTCATCAAAATGCTCAGCAACCTCTAACAATCCCTACAGGGGTTTATCCATAACTTTCTATCTGGAGGGGTATAAGTTCGATTTTAAGAGGGTGTACAGGACATTTTGATCAAACGACCCTATTATTGAACTTTATGAAAAAAATTAGAGAATGATTAAATCAAGAAGACTTAGGTGGGCAGGCCAAGTGGCGCGAATGGGAGAGGAAAGAAGAGTTTACAGGATTCTTGTTGGGAAACCTGATGGTAAGAGACCTGTAGGAAGGCCAAGACGAAGATGGAGGGACAACGTTGAGATGGACCTAAAGGAAATCGGTAAGGATGGAATAGATTGGATTGATAGGAACAGATGGAAGGCTTGTATTGTTGCAGCCATAACCTTCGGGTTTTAGAATACTAGAGAGTTAGTTAGTTAGTTAGTTAATTAGTGGTTGTTCAGAAATTTGAACAAGGGGGTTTGGGGTGTGTGGAAGAGATGATGAAATTTTGTAACTACATCAGTTCTATCCACCACAATTAGGTATGTAAGAAAGACACTTGACATGAAGGTCAGTTGCTATTCGCTCTTTCCGGAGCTCGTTCGACAATGCACAATACGAAGCTGGAAAGTTCCTGGTTATTCTTCAATATCCGGTGGAAGTGAACCACTTACGACATCACATGGCATTTGTTTTCCCTGGAACACATCAGGAGTGTTCGTAACTTGTGGAGCAAGCGAGACATGGATGGAGAAGAGAAGTGTTTGCTGCTTCTGCAAACGTTGTTCAACTTCAATGGATTGGTTTTATCCAAGAGCCATGCGACTTCCTTGCATTAGGAAGATTTCTTCCGAGGACTCGAACAACAACAATGGACAACTTGCAGCAGTGGTGCTGACCACTGTACTCAGTCTGCTAATTGGATTTCTCCTGGGTTACTATGCTTCCAGAAATCCAACGGAATTGGAGAACCAGATCAAACTTGTAAACGCTCTTATTACGGACGGATTCACAGAGGGCGACGAGAAATTGGAGAATGTTTTGAATGACGTCAGCGCTCAAAGATTGCGGGAGAATTTGGAGTAAGTAAATAACTTTTATGATAATATTTGACAAAATAATAAATGTTAATTCATGCTCTGTTTCCTACAGAATACTTTCATTTGTTTCTCAACCTTTTTGATGCTTGTCCAGGTGAATTGACTACAGGCAAGCCAGTCTATGAAGTGAAATGGCAAGAGGAAAAAAGTGCGCTGACTAATTGATCTTAATTTATATCGTGAATTCATTGTATTTACTGTGAAGATTATGGTATGGCGCTAAATGCATAAGTACCAAAATTACATGCAATGCCAGTTTGTAATTTCGTGAAAGTAAGTCACTCTATGTAGAATAATACTTGTTTACAATTATTGATTGATTAAATTTATTTTACATCGCTTTTCTTTCACTTTTGACTAATCGCGAAGATGAGGATTAGTGATTATATGATGAAATTGATGAAGTGACAGTCACATGCCCAGGCCGGAATTCGAATCCGGGACCTCTGGCGTCGTTACTAGCAATTATTAATTGCCATTAATTGAAACGGGAGTTATTGTTGGGTTAATACGAGGGCTATGTGCAATTCTTACAATTTCCGTCGACATCTATTTCTTTAGCCAGAACTTCAACCAATACTTGTCAATCGTAGCATTAGTGCAACGAGTCGTCATATTTCAAGTATAATAGGTCTAACTATTTGCCAAATATAAGTATCAGTAATTTAAGCATTAAGGCAATGCTCACAACAGAAAATTGGGATTAGAACAATAACATTGGCTTACATCTATGGAAGTTTGTATATATGTGTATGTTTTGCCAAATGCTTCCATGAATTTGGCTCAGATTCCTCCATATATTTTCATCCGTACAAATATTCTATTAACAACCTGATAATTTGGAAATAAGGTAGGTGAGCCAAAGCTGGCACACTTTACGAAAATCATGTTAGTATTTAACACAGCTAACAAGTAGCACTACATTAATATACCCAGTCCCCTTAGGTGCACCATGCAGAAAACGAACTGTCTCTGGCTGCCAACAGCCTTTTTATGTAAGTAATGGTGTTGGGGTAAAGGTAAAGTAAAGTACTCCCCTGTGCTTAGCATTACGCCATGAAAGTGTTGGGGAGACATCAGATTAATCGTCGTTGTTATTTTCAGGTAAATAAGAGATTTTGATTTGTACATCCTTGAAATTAACGAATGGTCATATATTATACATATTATGAAAGCTCACTTAATTATCCTTTTGATCATGTAGTTACATTGTAAAAATGTTTTCTTTTGTGTCAAAGCAACGATACCTTTTCTTCAAAAAGGTGATCCAGAAGCGAGTTCCTAAGGTGGTCCATGGCTGATTTGGTTCATTTACTTCGATTTAATGACACGTTTGGATAACAGCGAATATGAGAATAAGTGATGATGTGATGAAACTGATGAAGAGGCACGTACAAAGAACAGCCATCGCCAGGCCGGGATTCGAACCCGAGACCCCTGGCATCGTAGGGGCTGTAATGACCACTCCGCCACGCAGGTTGGCTATTCGTCTTTACTGTATGTAATGCATGTTCGTTAGATGTAGCAGTAGGCTAATTTCCTTTAATTTCAGAAATTTATCTATCATTAGAGGTTTGTAAATTGCCCTAGAAGCTTAAGTATGGCCACCTTCGGTTCAACTACCATATAGGTTTTCGGAACAAACTATTCTTTAGGAAATCTGAGTAAGGGCGCCCATTTTTTTCACTAAAGTTTTGGGTTTAAGTTTGTTAATTCCACTTTATGTACAGGTAGGATAATCGGGACTGGACCTACAGTTTAAAGTATAGGATCCGTACAACTATGTGCCTCACCGGAGACCCCTTGATTACAAGGCAACGACGTGACCACTACGCCATCGGGAGGCTTGTTTTTCACTAAGACTGTAATAAATAAGCTGAATGAATGCTTTTGGAATCAAATTACACTATCGCGTGGTTTTTGTATCGTTGCACAAATCTCCTATCCTAGTCTCTGGTTAACGTTTGATCCTAAACATTTAAATTTCTCGTAGAGGGTTGTCCGAGATACCTCACCTTGCAGGGAGCAAGAGAGATGATGTTCTTGCGAAGCACATTCATAATCGATGGAAAAGATCTGGGTTTGACTCCGTGGAAATGGTGGGCTACGATGTCCTTGTCTCGCATCCAGACCTCACCAAGCCAAACAAGGTAAGCAGTGGCATCGCATTTATATAAGGATTGCAGATATACCTGTCGCTTTTCAAAATGCAATAAAAAGGCATCACATTGTATTAACGAATCTTTGATGGTGTTCCAATTATTATGTGCTTGCCCAAGTCTACCTGAAAAAAATGTTTTTCAAAGGTCCCCATTCCACTGTATACAGTGTTTGACTGGCTTTCGGAAGCTTACAATTATTACCCACTGCAGAAACCTCTTGTTTATACTTTGTTGAGATCAATCATTCTTCTAATATCCCCACAGAATGAAAGTCTGGAGGGAAATGTCTGGAGAACACGATGGCCAATTCAAGTCTCTGAGTTGTGAAATAACTCAGGGTGTGCGGATCCCGAAAAGTCGGGATCGGGAAAAATTTCCCCTCTCAATCCCGAACAGTCGGGAAACTCCAAATTGTCAATTTTTAAAGTAGTTAATTTTCTATCGTTTTTTTCCATTGTAAGTGTATGGAACTTCTCGGAAATTGTTAGCTTATATTCCATAAATGCAAAAATAATCACTGAAGGTCAAATAATTCGAGATTTCCTGTGTGTCTTGAAATTTTTAACATATCTCTTCCCGAAAATTTCCGACTTCGTCGGGAAATTGCGAATCTCTCCCATCCCGAAAGTCGAGATTTAAAAGATTTCCCGTCCAGAACAAAACATTTCTGTCCTGCACACCCCTAGAAATAACGTGTCCAAGAAGCACAGCAGCCATTCTTGGTGGGCTGTAGCACAATCTTGCTGGAACTATAAGTACTTTGATACCCACAGAAGAATCGTAATGTGTTAATTAAACTGACTACGAAATTATCTCCGAGTAGCCGTTACAAGCTCTGTTCAAATATAAAACTCCACTCCACAGCAGTATCGATTTCACACTCAAGCCAAAGCTCTAGGACAAACCAATCTCCAATATGGTGGCTACCACGTACTACGATGTATGGCAGTGTTGACAAAATTTTGCGCTACCCAAAAACCGTCTGATTTTTATCATGAAAACTACAAACAATGTCCTACATCTATGAAGATGAAAGTGACATTATCTTTAGAAAGCTTCTAGCCTATCCGGAACTTATGAGGCTGATATCTTGAGAGAATCGTTTCAGTTTAGATTTATAGTTTCGAGGAACATATATTCTATTGCTTAGAAACACATCCATCTTTTCAAAATGCACCGATTCAATAAATCTGTTCCTGTGTACACAGTAGGTATCGCATGATAAATGATTAACATAAATGGAAAACGCTATGCAATTGCACCACTCGTTGATACAGACTGGTGCCACAATCAATGCAACCTTATATTCTCCCTCATCATGCACACAAAACACGAGAAAGTTTTGTTCTGGAAAGATAATATTACTTGAAATACAGAAAAACAAGTTCCCTTTACAAAGACGAAGAAAAACTAATACTATAGGCCAAAGAATATTAACACATGTAAGAATGAAATATCTTCACTTACATCACTAACGTTCACAGATAACAGAGTAAATACCACATTCAGAACCAGTTGTAATTATTAAAATCATTAATTGTTACTTCCATGGAAACGAACTTTTCATGGTTAAATTTGGAAAATTTAAAAAAGACACACACACATGGTTGTTAGTGAATAATTAATATATCTTGTACAATTATTTTCCCCTGAGATATTGCTGGTAGATGAGGCTGGTGAAGAAATATTTGCCACGTCTGACAGAGAAGAGAATCCGCCACCTGGGAACCCCACTCCACATTTCATACCAGCTTATAGTGGCTATTCTCCATCAGGTAAGACATTTAGTTTTTTGAATTACTTTATGTTTACATTCATTAACTTATTATTTGCCTTCTACGTATGATTTGTACTACATGCAAATTAAAACTATACTGTTTTTTTTGTCCACGAGTGAACCATTTACTGTATTGTATTATATTGTAGTGATCTTGCATATGCTTATAATATATTTGGCCTCCCCGATAGCGTAGTAGCGTCGTCGCTTTGTAATCAAGGGGTCTCGGGTTCGACACCCGGTGGAGGCACATAGTGCTTGGGATCCCACTTTAAACTGTAGGTCCAGTCCCGATTAGCCTTACTGTTCATAAAGTGGACTTAGAACAACAACTGAAAACAAATCAAAACAAAAGGAGCTTATAATATATTTAACATCTTCCCCATTTATACGCGAGAATAGTTGTAAAATTCTGCTTAGCAATATTCATAGTATTTACTTAAGATGATGTACTTAGGAATATGTCATTTTACAGTTTTACTCGGTACAATGATGTGCATTTGAATTGCTATTTTTGAAGTTGTGTTCATACGAAAAGACTTGCAGTAAATCATAATTTTACGTTACTTGCTTTTCTTCAGGTAATGTTACTGCCGATTTGGTGTATGTGAATTATGGCACAAGTGCGGATTTCCATAGGTTGCGAAGGCTTCATGTGGCGGGAACCATTTGCATCGCACGGTATGGATACATACCAGCGTGGGAAAAGGTTAGTGAAATAATTGGCTCATGCTTATAACTTTGATAAGTAACGAACCACTAAGCAAGATTGACAACGCCAGAAGAAGGTCTAAGGGTAGCTCCCAATCCTCCCTCTACAAACAACAAGAACTTGGTTCATAGTTCAATAAACCCATGTTACATGTGATATTTAGAGGTATATTATTTGTGACATTGTGACTCTCTGCATTAAAATATTTGCGCACCCACCACCTCACTCACTTTCTTCTGGCGGTGTTAGCAATGCTCCTTTATCCGAAATATGAGTCTGTGGTATTTATGGCCACATTAAATGTGAGTGAATCCCCAGAAAATATTCCTCTCCCTCATCTGCCTCTCCAGTAATTTTCTTTTGAAGTCTTTGCTGCTCTGAAATTACAAATTTAACCTACCTCCTATCACACACCTCCCTCTCAACACATATTTACACATGCAAACTTTGAAATCTATGAGATTCTAGGATGATGATCCCCTTTAATACGTTAACATGTATGTACTGTTTGTAGTTTCCATATGGATTGATAATTTTACACAGCATATTCTTCTCTAAAATAGAACAATCTTGTGAAGGTACTTGAAGGAATGCATGATATGTTTGCAAATTAAAAATGTATATTTTAATCATTTTAAGAAGAATAAATGGTTAGGAAAGTATGAATTAAAAGCGGCAAAACCAAATTAGTCTGTTATCTGTAGGTACCAATCAATTTTTCTCTCTGATCATTTACCATTAGTGAGTACAGTACAAGAAAGTTATTCTAAGTGATAAATATAGCCGGAACATTGTCCCATACACCTGTATCTTGTGCGGAGACTAAGAATTTGCCTTATGCTTCATCTGTATTCTACGCGTACGTTTTAATATGATATCAGGTAGGCATAAGTAGTTATCATATATCTATTGTAAGTCTTTGGAGAAAAATGTCGCTGCAGTAATACGCACAGAACACTCATAATTGAGATTGAACTGAAAAGCTGAGCTTTTATTTGGGAGTGACTTGATATTGACATAGCGCAAACTTTCCCCCTATGAATGACTTGAAGGGACGATGTACTAATAACACAATAACAACTTTCTTGAATATTGACTCATTTTAACACTCGTAGCCTTCTCCTATGTTCAATTAGTTTGTTGTTATTGAACACTTATTAATTTGTAGCCATTCCTCTTCTTGCCTTGGGCCTCCCTGGTGTCGTAGTTTTAACGTCATCGCCTTCTAATCGAGGGTTCGATACCTGGTGGAGGCCCATAGTGGTTCGTATGCTACTTTAAACTGTAAGGTCAGTCCTGATTAACCTATCTGTGCATAAAATGGACTTGAAACAACAACTCAACTCTTCTTCTAATTTACTTTTTAAAACTCCAACATTATATTTCAAAATGGAATCCAAATACAGGGTGTTTCATAATTCCCTCCTGGACTCGGTGACTCGGTAGACGTCAATTTTATAATCTTGCTCATATTCGGTCCACAGTCTGAGGTGATGACCCCGGCAGGTAGGGAGGACATATCGAACATTTGTAAGGTGGGTTAATAAGTTCTATATTTACTCTCTTCCCTGGCATGCTCTCATCCCAGTGGATGAGTTAGCCTCTGTGCAACCTGCTTCCGAAATCGCGGAGGGAATTATGAAACGCCCTGTATTTCTATTATTTATTTCTTTATTGTATTTTAATATTTTACTCTCACCAGCTGGAGTTTCAAAATATACTAAACATTACCTCTAAATTCTAAACCTTTTCTCTAAAGGTGCAAAACGCTCAGAAGCGAGGCGCCGTGGGAGTCATTCTATTCACCGATCCAACTTGGACGGCGACTGCAGGGCATTGGAAGGACAAGGTGTTCCCTCGGACATGGTGGCTACCCCCTTCAGGAATACGCAGGGACATCGTCCGTGAAGGATTTGGTGATCCCCTCACCCCTGGTTGGCCTTCTATAGGTAAATTACTTATTGGATAGTTTCACATGAAAGAGTACGTGCAATATACTTTGTCCCGGGCATCTCTGACGCAAGAAGCTCCACCAATGAACACGTGAGAGGGAACGGGATTGTGTGGAGGAGGAAAAGCGACTGCTGTTACCAGCCTTTCCAACATCGTGTACTGCTTCGCTCTGCCCTCTCGACTGCCCACCCCTTCTCTGCCGAAATGCGCGGCCTTGCTCCACAGATGCAGGGGATAGAGTGTAAACGTTCCAACCAGGGTGGCTGGATGGTTTGGTTACAAATTTTTGACATTTGGAGAGAAACTAAAGGGTTTTCCAATAAGAATGATATGATTTTGAAATGAACTGGCAACTATGCTTCAAATGTTATAACTGTCACTAGTTGTCATTTGTGTTTAGTATACTGTGACAATTCATCATGGCTAAATACACGCTTCATGAACGTTTGGTGATTAGCCAAAAAAAAAATATGAAAACATACGTTCTTTTGAAACTTGGAACGGATCATAATTTTTGCAAAAAATTATCTTCTCAGATGAAGCTCATTTCTGGTTAAGTGGATATGTTAACAAACAAAATTGTCGTTTTTGGTGTGAAAACAAACCACAAGAGATTCACGAGAAGCCCTTGCATCTGCAAAAGGTCACTGTATGGTGTGGTTTAAGGCATGGTGGCATCATCGGACAATTTTTTTTTCCAAAACGAGGTAGGAGATGCAGTTTCAGTGACTGGTGAGCGGTACCGATTGATGTTAAGAGATTTCCTTGTGGCCAAATTTAGATGAAATTGATTTGGAGGACATGCGGTTCCAACGAGACGGTTGCACATGTCACACTGCTAATGCCACTATCGACGTATTGCAAGAACAGTTTGGTGAAAGGATAATTTCAAGAAATGCAACTGTTAGTTGGCCTCCAAGAAGTTGTGATTTAACTTCTTTAGATTGCTTTTTGTTGGGATTATTTGAAATCTATAGTCTATGCAAACAGAACACGAACCCTTGATACATTAAGATTGAACATCGAACGCTGTATGTCCGAGTTATTGCAGAAAGTCATCGAAAATTAGGTTAATCGAATTCACTCGTGTGCACGAAGTCGAGGTGGACACTTAAATTCTGTGTTATTCAAAACATAATGTAATCAACTTTGCTTCAAAATAATATAAAAAGTTTGGTTGTATCTGAAATAGTTTTTAATTTATTTCATTGTAAAATCATATCGTTCTTATTGGAAAACACTATACATGTATAATTTATACTTGATTCCGATTATTCAATTCTAGTTACTTGAATTCCCCCCCCCCCCCCCCCTCTGGATTTTTTGTCAAACAGAACACTGGTGCTAACTATTCTTTCCAAGGAATTTGTGGAGCAAGTGAACGAAAAGGAGTACTCGAGAGTGGACCGACCGATGACGTGAGAGGGGAATGTGAGGCATGGAAGGGGAAACGAGACTGAACCTACCAGTCCTTAGCAACAGCGCTCACTGCTTCGCTTCGCCGACTCGCTTTCTCCCGTTCTGTACCTTTATGTATGCGCAGTGTTGCTCCACAGATTCCTGAGACAGGGTATAGTCAGTTATTACGTTCCCTTGCACAGTTGTAACCCTGCTCTTTCTGTCTGGAGCAAGGACTCTCCAGACCTACACTGAAGCCATCTCAGGATCATGCCATCACCAACACTAATGTATGGTGATGTTAACTGTTTATTGGAATAGTTTAATACAGTCACTTTGATTTGGGAGAGAAGTAGGGAGTAAACCTCAAGTTCTACGACGAAGTTTCAAAGGGTACTGAATGGTATCTTAATGAATTTAGGAAAGCGTATCTTAAATCCTGTTCCACACAGGCGGTCTCCTTCATATTACCCACAGGAAGTGCCTAGCTAATACCTGTTCCACACAGGCGTCTCCTTCCTATTACACACAGGAAGTGCGGTTTGTACTAGGCTAATACCTGTTCCACACAGGCGGTCTCCATCCTTTTACACACAGTGCTTAGCTAATACCTGTTCTACACAGACGTCTCCTTCCTATTACACACAGGAAGTGCTTAGCTAATACCTGTTTCACACAGCCGTCTCCTTCCTATTACACACAGGAAGTGCTTAGCTAATACCTGTTCTACACAGACGTCTCCTTCCTATTACACACAGGAAGTGCTTAGCTAATACCTGTTTCACACAGCCGTCTCCTTCCTATTACACACAGGAAGTGCTTAGCTAATACCTGTTTCACACAGACGTCTCCTTCCTATTACACACAGAAAGTGCTTAGCTAATACCTGTTCCACACAGGCGTCTCCTTCCTAATACACACAGAAAGTCCTCCACAGATTCCTGGGACAGAATAGTTAGCACCAGTGTTCTGTTTGACAGAAAAAAAACAGAGGGGGAAAATTCAAGTAACTAGAATTGAATAATCAGAATCAAGTATAAATTATACATGTAGTTTCCCTCCAAATGTCAAAAATTTGTAACCAAACCGTCCAACCACCCTGGTCCCTACTAGGCTAATACCTGTTCCACACATGCGGTCTCCATCCTTTTACACACAAGAAGTGCTTAACTATACCGCGTTTGTTACAACCTGTCCCGGTTCCCGCGCTAGTTGCTCCCTGGCTTTTCTCGATGCTGGGGAAAGTCAAAGCCAAGCAGCCAATTAAAATACGCAACGTCGCAACAGCGTCTACGTAAGCGCCTCTCTTCTGGCTTCTATTCGCTCCTCGCTGCCCAGCAGACGATTCTTTCCTCGTTTCTCATTGGCACCGAAACTGTCAAGCGCTCCCTAGCGCGGGAAAGGGGACAGGTTGTAACAAACGCGGTATAATACATATTCGACACACGCGTCTCCTTCCTATTACACACAGGAAATGCTTAGCTAATACCTTTTCCACACAAGTGTCTCCTTCCTATTACACACAAGAAGTGCAAAACTCACTATACATAGTAATGGAAAACTGAGGTATTTATACCTCAGGTTTTACTCTTCACCTACTGTTGATTACATAATTTTCATACCATAATAAAGTTACATTCATTGAAGTTTTTTACACACGTTCATTTATCATTATAAATTTTAAAATTTGAATTATTATACATTTCTTTCTTTTATCTTGCTTCTCAGAAAAATAAATTTTAATTTAATTTAATTTAGTTATCAGTTAATTGCATCAGATTATTAGATACAGGTTAGTTGCTTCCTTACTTTAAGCGCTGATTCGCAGAGCAACAAATACGTAATATAACAACGCTACATTCCTCACCTTCTTATTTAAAGTTTAGCCGTAACACAGTTTGGCACCATCCCTCTTTCTGCCGAAACTACAGCGCGTGCCACGTTTTACAGTTGAAAGTGTTGTCAGATCTTTTCCCTCTTCTCGTCTGTTAGCAGCCAACCTTTCTCTGGACATGGTCAATGCTTCGCCAAGCGACGTGAATCTGACAGAGGGATAAAGGAAATGAAAAAGAGTACTAAAGGGAACAAGGAGAGCATTTGGGTCACGAAAGATTCAGTCCAGTCACTTTTTTTTCTCTTTGACTTCGCCACCCTTTCTGTACTATACAAGACGCTTGGCAATTCCGAACTGTCTCCTCCAAGCAATCTCTTCTCTTCTCTGGGTTCATTGATCGAGACCTCTCGAGTCCTACTTGAGCAAATGACTTGTTTTCGTTAGCTTGTTCCAGAGATTACCCTGACAGAGTATAGGCTTCCTATGTTGGTGTATACTACACCCCCAAGATTTATGGCTGCGGTTTTTCTTCCCATTAAGAAAACGGAGGACGTTATAGACGCCGGGAACTATATCATTGACTGTGTTCTTGAATTTAGATTACATCATGTATATTAAAAATGTAGCATTTTTGCTCAATAATTCATCTAATCTACGATGAATTTTAAAGTAAAACATTATGAACTTGTGGTGAAGAACTTCTCTCGGTTGGACGACCAAGTGAGTCTGGAGAAGAGCCAACATCGTTCTTCACCTTCACGAAATGACCTCGGCCCTCGGTCCAGAACTCACGTGGTCCTTAAGAGCCCGTATCACCGCTGGTGACGATACCTAAAAAATAGGTTCTTGCGTCGACGTTCTGTGCTCGAACAGTCAAGTGTGTGGCATTTAAATTTCACTGAGTTAAAGATCAAATATGAAGTTAGTTATGTCGCGCAGCCTTTTTTTAAATATATTATTTATTACGTAGTTTTCCTTATCTCAATTTCGTAAAATTCACTTGCTCGTCAATTGTATGTAATAACTTAAATCAACATTTTAAAGCGCAAGAAAGCTTCAACTGTTCTTCTACAGCAAAGAAATGAAACTGATCTTACATAATTTTCTTTAGAATGTCTGTAGTTTGTCGACGTACAGAGCAATGTATGTAAATTTTAACTTCGACTTTTCTAAGCTGGTCGCGCTAGCCGTTTCCCCCTCTGTACCGCTCGCGCTCCCCCCCTCCCCCCTCCCTCCACTCCTCCCCCGTCCCTTTTTTCTTTCACAATCGGCCAGTCTTCCAAGAAAACCGTATGCTGAGAGCTAGGAAAAGAAAGAAGAAGGCAGGGAAAGGTTTTGGGGGAGAATCTATGGTTTGGGTGATGCTTGTAAACAGTTATTCACTACGCGATATCCTAATACTAAATCAGATGGGGTTGTAGTGCAATGACAACAGTGAAGGACGGGGGATTTCCTCAGTATATTGTTCACAAATGGGAAGGGCTGGTTGCACAGACTGAAGTACACCTTTACAAAAGGTTTGCCTGCAAAAGAAAAATTGTGCCAAATTATAACTTTTTTTTGTGAGAACACGAAAGGGATTTTTTAGGGGGAAGGTGACTTTACCCAAACTTTTTAGGTAAATATTGTGTAAATTCTATCTGGTGGTGGATTATCAACCAGCCACGCAAATGAATGACTTTTAGCTGTCGATCATAAATAAGTTCAATGAACGTTCATTGTCAGTTTGAGATATTTCTGAGGGTCAATGGTAAAAAATACTTGATGATCTGTTATGGAAATAGTGCTTGAACGTCCGTTCAATTTAATTTCGAATTTGACTCCTTTCATGATTTGTAAGTAGGGGGATAAAATATATTTACTTAATACATTACTGCGTTATTTTATCACCAATTACATATATATATATATATATATATATATATATATATATATATATATATATATATTACAGTCAGGCCCAAAGAAATCACAACATAAGATAGTTCTGTGTCATCATAAAAAAAAATACTTTTAGGCATAGGTCTTATGTAAAATAAAATACATTAATTATATGTTGTTTTTTCTTTTCCAAAGACATTATTTAGTGGAATAATATGACAGAGTTACTATTGATAATGACCATACAAAACACGCCATAAAAATTTCATTCACTTTCAACTTTCTGGGGCCGGCCACCGTGGGGGAGTAGCTAGCACATCGCGCTACGACGCCAGGGAACCCGGGTTCGATTTCCGGCTTGGCCACGGATGTTTGTGAGTGTCCATTCATCAATCTCATCATATCATCACTCATCCCCATCTTCGCAAATTGGCCAAAAGTGGCACAAAAAGCGAAGTAAAATAAAGCAAATCAATCAACTTTCTGGATATACGACAAATAACACTATTTCTGTATAAGGAATTTTAGGCGTGCTCAGATCCTCCGATTATGGGGAGCAAGGGCCTTGATAAGAGTTCAGCTGACGAAATAAAGCCCTCATTCCATCTCACTGTTTTTATTACATTGGTGGGAACAAAACAGGGTCGTGTGTGTCCCGACCCACCTAAAATCACTTTATTAGATGAATTTCAACTTCAGTGGCACCATTGTTCTCTGCTGGCTCTTTATTTTCCATCTCTGTCGTTCAAAGACTAATGTACGTATAAACGTGGTTTAGTACCGCAAATTCAAAAGAACTACACATAATTTATTCATGTGCAATATATGGGCAATTTATTCTGCAGACACATACAGATAATACAACTAAAGAATAAAATATGTGGAGGTGTTAATAAGAAATTTGCTAGTGGGAGAGTCCAATTACATATGAAGTAATTCACTACCCTTTCCTTACGTAGTTGCTTGGAACTTTCGTAGGTTTGAAAATAGTATTTAATTTTATTTCTATAAAAGTATAATGTTGTTTAAGAACGGTTATTAGATTCCTCTGCACTAAATTTCTAACTGAGACTATTAAGGGGCAACTTCTCCCTTCCCCCCCATTTACTCACCGTATGCAAAGAGTGTGAATACTTTTTTGCTGAAATGGGAAAATGAACCACAGCAAGAAACTAATAAAATACGTCTGTTTTTATGAACAGCTGCAGAATTATCTACAAACTTGTTGAAATTCACAGTTTTGCTAGCTTGTACTCATTGGACGAAATACATACAGCCAGGGACGGCGCTACAAGGAGGTTAGGGGGGATGAAACCCCAACAACAGATCTAAGCTCCCTGTAGCCCCCAGATTTTTATAGTATGGTAGACGCCTTGCGATCGAAAATTAAAGAAGTAGAAGCTATCTTACGTAATATTTTACATTATAAATCTTCCCTTAGGGCAAGGCCATTGCAATGTTCAAGTACATTTCCTGCTTTTATAAGATCGCAAGATTATTACAACGTGTTGTACTGGTTGGAGGTGGCAGCTGCAGCTCTGCATGGATCAACAACGGACCAAAGGCTCCCCTCTACCAACCTACCACACACAAACATACCCTCTACGCTCTATATATAATATGTGTGTGTGTCTGTATGTATATTATAATGCATGTGTGTGTGTGAAGTTCTTGATCTCATGTTGACAAAGTCACATCTAAGAGCCTAGAGGGTGATTCAAAAGTCCCTCAACAACTCATATATAAACACATTGGTGTGTTCCAAGTGGACGTCATGGCACGGTGCTATATGCACAGGGAACTTTAACTTTACCTTTACCCAGTGGCGGCGATTTGGTTCCAAAACCGAGGGGTGGGGGGGAGAACAGTATATTTCCCATTGTAGATACTGTACGGTTTAGCATAGTGCGGGGACAAAAGTGGCGAAAAGTGGGGGCCGACTGTCCCCCTCGCCGCAACTGCCTTTACCTGTATATCTTGTATTCGTTTCTGAACCCCTGAGTAATTAAGTTTAGTTTTTAAATACGCATATACGAACCCTATACTATGTCAATCACTGAGGGCCTTCTAGAGACTTACTTGTCTCTGCCCCCACCCCCGCACTGCTGGGTCTTGCGGCTTGTAGATCCGGCAGTGCTCGTTTCTGTGTTCTTCCCCTGTTCTTGTATTCGTGTATTTAAATTATTTTTGTATGAGATCCATATCTCAGTGCCAGTGATGATGATGTATTATTGTCCTGTAAACACATTTCCAAATTATCTCATGAAAACTGAAAATTCTGATTTTTTTACCAAGCATTTCCGTCCGAAGTTAAAAAAAAAAAGAGCAAATGCTGTCGAAAAGACAACTTTGAGGTTACTATTGTAACTCGAGAATTTGTTCTGCACATTTTTCTACCAGAATGTTATGAAGTCTGAATTACTAAGAATTATCACACTGATAATTCCACTTACACATCAGCAGGTCAGTGTTCGCGTAAGACGTGTGAAGTAGGGATGGCCAAATCCAGATTTTTTTTTTACTATTCGGGAATCCGATGGAAAAATGAGAGAATCCGGATTTCGGAGGTAATCTCCCCATTTCGGAGACAATCCGGATTTCGCTACAACCATAACTTACGTAGAATTTTCAGTGAAAAATGTAGGCTCAACGAGGACTCGAACCCAAGGATGAAAGGATGGAGAGAACATCGCTGACAATTATACGATTGCCAGCAGGCAGGGTTTCGGAGCTAGGTCGCGGTGGTACTAAAGGAGCCCTCCGGAGCGGAGTGATTCAGTTCTTTTTCACATGCATGCTCGGATCCGGAGAGATAGTTCGCAACTATGAATAATAGGAGTGAACAGTTAACAGAATCAAGCATATCTGGAAACTAGTAAGCTGCGTGAAAACTGACATACGTGTATTTCAGGATAACTGTGATAGATATGAACAAGAAACTGTATTAGCCTTATCTGCGGATGTTTGAAAAGTCCTGTAGTAAATAGCCCGACCCTGTGGCCGAGCGGTTAGCACATCGCGCTGCGACGCCAAGGGTCCCGGGTTCGAATCCCGGTCGGGCTTGGTTGTTTGTGAATGTCCATTCATCAATTTCATCCTTTCATCACTCATCCTCATCTTCGCAAATTAGCCAAGAGGCACAAAACGCAAAGTAAAATAAACTAAATCAATCAATCAATCAATCAATCCTGTAGTAAATTCACAAATTCGTCGTTCCGGTTCAACATGAGTAATATGCATTGGCTGTAAATAGTTTTAATTGTATCAAAAATGCTAAAAGTACACATTTTATTAACTGCACGACTTTCCCAATGATTCCAAATGGCTAACTTGAAGTGATATTCATTAGCACTGGCCTCCGTGATGGAGTGGTTAGCACATCCGGGAGTTCGAATCCCGGCATGGATGCTCTTTGTGAGTGTCCGTTCATCAGTTTCATCATATAATTCATCCTCAGGCGGAGCACAAAGCACGACGCCTTAGGTTGTAAGACACGTTTTTATTACGTTAAGAAAAGAAAGAACATCAAAATCATCTCACCTAGGATAATCCACCAACTGCAGAAAACACAAAAGAATGTCTTCCGCCTGTTCTGCACATGTGTCGCAACAGGGTGAATAGCTATGCACTACTACAAAACATCGTCATTATTTCCCTAGTTTACAGCACCATACAGGAGAGATATCCTGCTACTCGATGTTATAAACTATTCCATATATGTTGGTCATAGGCGTGCGCACGGGCGGGGGGGGGGGGGGGGGAATTGCCCCCTAATCACGGACGTTCGCAGATTTTTCCACAAAGGGACAAGAAAGGTATTTTTTTCATGGGGCATATTACCCCCATACTAGTGCTGTCCCCTCTAAAAACACCACTTGAATTTGAAATTATCGCATTCCTGCGTCCCCATTACATAATAATTAATGTAAATTACTATGACTGAAATATAATTATACTTGTGAAATATATACTTTTAGTTTGACCTTCGTTTTCGAGGTGTGGTAATCCTTGCCCCCCTTCCAGACGTTCCATGCCCCTATATTATTATACTTTCACCTAGAAATTTAGTGGAGAGCAATATTGTCGCTGTTATTAAACAATATTATACTCTAAAAGAAAATGGCGCAACCACAAGGGGACAGGGGGGCATTGCCTTATGCCTTTTTCCAACCTTGGACTGAAATCAATTATAGGGGGGGCATACATTGAAGTAAAAAAAAGCAAGACTAGCAGAATCTATACTAGTAGCAGGACAAAAGGATACTCAAGACGCAATTAGTTTTCACGTCCATCTTGCATTATTTCTTCCAGACGGTCAGGATCACTTGCAGGGGGTTACAGAGGGTCAATTGTCCCCTCGACTTTAAATTTTATACAAATAAAAATACATTTCGTAAAATTTTCTTTCTCGCTTCGCTCGCGGTACCTGCTTTTCTTGCAGTCTTGTCAACTTCCGAGCCGTAGCTAGGAAGTAGCGGGAGTTGGCCCTGGGCGCCGAACAATCTGATTGAGAAAAATTGTAAAAGAGAATGCCATGCCGTCCCATGAAATTTTTTGCGCCCTATTAAATCAATACTGTTTTCAACTTTCAAAAATTTGGATCGAAAAATTTTCTTGCTCCCAGTTTCTTTTCTCCAATACATTGTAAATTACTAGAGAGAAAGTAAGAACAAATAAGTAATTCAGACAGTTGCTGCTATAACAGTTTGGTTTGGAGGAAAACGAGCGCTCACATTTCAGAGACAATCTATATAATTTTTGCTGTTGGTTTGTTAAGGGGCGGATGAATAGATTACGTAATGTATTTAAATAATATGTTAATACCTAGGTATATATATATATAATATACACGCGCGCGCGAACACACACACATATATAACGTTATATATCACATCAATGCAAAAAAACTAAAAGAGTGAGATAAAATGAGGTTTTTCTTTCCCGATCTGACTGAATTTTCAAGGCTTTTGCCCTTCCCTTATGTGAGAGTCTGCGCACGCCTATGATGTTGGTACCTTCTTCTAATAATAAAAACAAATTAAAATAACTGTAATATTAAATTAATAATTAAAATATTAATTAATATTGTTATTACATGAATGGGAAAAAGACGGCATATGAATAGGAATATAACCGCACATATTCATTATCTAGCTCATGAATAGTTCAGATCGCTTCAATTTGTATAAAAACAACTGCCCTGGCAAGGTGATTGTGAAACAGATAAAGAATTGAATATTTATTGAATAACGAAAAAGGATGTTAGATCCATTTGACGAAATTAAAAGCTCTTAATTTAATATTTAATCATATTACTTAAGTAGTGGTGTGCATAAATCTTATTTGATACAGTCATCCAAAGTTGTTTGACCCCAATGTAATCCTTCCCTTAGAATATGTTTGGCGGAAATAAACGTCTCTCGATTATACGACAGATGCTAAACAAAACAAGCATATTTACATTATTTAATTTTAGTACTTCGTAAGTCTCTCTTGGAAGATTCGGACTCCCTGGATACCCCGCCTCCCCTAAATAGTCCTTGGCTCTCAGTTGTATTGCAATGTTCGTCAATGTGTGTTTTTCTTCTTTCAGACACTCGGAAAAAGTTTTGTCTTGTAACAGGAAACCTGTTATGGTCAGACTCTTGAGCGGGGGGAGAGTAGCGGACAGGGAACCTTTCCCTCCAGCAAAGTCTCAATGCAATGGATTTGCCTTCGAAGGGGGAAATGGAATCAATATTGGTAAAACTAGGAAGAATAAATGACATCTGTCAGCTGCTTTTTTCGAGCGACGCTGATACGGGCTCAAGTTTTAGCTTCAACTTCGTTGATATTTTTGTTCAATCCGTCATTCTAATTATCCACATTAGGCGTGCCCGATCCTTTATTTGCTTTGTTCGGGACGTGACGAATCATGTATCAGAGGTATGCTTGGACATCCGCGGGATTTCTTTCCAGGAAGGAGTAAGAAGTGGGATCAAGAAAATTTCGTTCCAGGGGTGAGAAGTAATGCAGTTTCTCCACAACACACTGCTTCAGTTTGAAGTTATCATGTTTCTGGTGTTAGCCCTATTTGTAATTATCAGTGTAATGCAAATTACTGTGACTAAAATGAAAATATATATGTGAAATAGTATTTAATTTTTATTCTGATATTCATTTTCCAGCCGGGCAACGCCCACTCGCTTCTCTCACTTCCGGATATCCATGGGGTTTTGTAAACTGCGTGAAAATGACATACTGGAACAGATATCGGAATCGATAAATTGCCGGTATTTAAACTGATTACGATATCCAGTATATACGTACTTTCAACATTTTGATCACAGAGGGTAGTGTTGTATTCTGTATTACAATTACAAAATACTTCATTCATTGTTGTTTTGTTGAAACCTAAAATACAGCAAAGGAGGTAGAAGGTTTCCAAGCTAATGAACTAAAAAGTTACTATTTCTTGCTTTCCATTACAGATGGAGCATACAAACTGGAATATGAAGAAGCCAACTTTCCAAAGATTCCTTGCCAGCCAATTGGATATGGAGATGCAACTATGTTATTGAAGTATTCAAGTTTCTATTCTGAGAAACCATTAGAAAAATTAGCAGAAAATTCAATTTTTTCAACCGCCAATTGTATTTTGTTTTGATATTGTTCATAATACACATTAAACATCAAATAAAGTGCAAAATTAAAGACGTAAAGAAAGATATATGTTAAAATGAAAAATTACAGGTTACAAATTTACGGTCTGATAATAAAAATAAAAATGTGTTTAGAACTTTTAATATTAATTTTACCATGGTTATATTAGTATGATGAACAAGTAGACAGTAAAATCATTATTGAAAGGTACCTTACCTCTTCAATTATTACAGACCATATTAGTGTGTAAATAATAATCAGACTAATATTGCAGAATTATATTCTATAATTCAAATTATAGACCCTGCTAGTAGCACAATTTTGTACAAGATTTGATTGCTATGGAATTATCTGCAGTGGTGGCGATTAGGGGGACGAGGGGAACAGTTGCCCCCTCATTTCGCCACTTTTGCCGAGGCACTATGCTAAACTTTATATACAAAGGGAAATATACTGTCTTTGCCAGCCTGGTTTTGGAACATCTGTAATTGAGCTCACTTACTTAATTTAATCCCAATTTCAGACATTTCATCAATGAGTAATTTACCTTAGCTTAAATGTTTTAGATTTCTCAAAGGACGAAAAATGCCTTCCGCTTGGAGACCCGGACTTCCTGGAATAAGCTTTCGCATTGGACCTGGATTCGATAATTCTACAGCTGCTCGTAATGTGAAGATTTTAGTTAACAATAAGTTGGAGAAAATCAAAAGCTACAATGTCATAGGCAGAATAAATGGACGGTTAGAACCTGGTAAGTTTGAAACTTATGGACTGTGTTATTTTTCTCTCGATTGTTGGTTTAAAGTTTTGTTTTAAGTCTACTTTATGCACAGACAGGCTAATCGATACTCGAATTACAATTTAAAGAAGAATCTAAACCACTACGTTGATTCACGGAGTATCGAATCCGGGACTCTTTGTTTACAAGGTGACGATGTTACCATTATGCCATTGTGGAGACCCAGCAGTGGCGTAAATAACACCCCCGCAACCACCGCGGTGCGGCGGCTGGGTGGGGCGTAGTAAGAATGATGAGAAAGACTGATAGTTTACAACATTTTTCGTTTCGGCGTTAAATAAAATATATTTTCAATCAAACATACATTTTTATGGCCATACAATTGCAAGCAGAAAACGTTAATCACTAGAAAAGTAGAAAGTGAATTTCCAGGTTAGAAGAAAACCTTCATTAACTGAATAGTTCAAGTCATAGAGGACAGGCAAGGAAAGTGCTGGAAACGTTTTCACCCCTCCCCTCTCCTACTTACAGCCTGCGTTTCAGCAAAGTTTGGTGAAACTGTGCTCGTTCTTAAGTTCCTTTTGTATTTGTTGTAGTGGAATCCGCTACAAATTTTTGGGGGAAATATGAACAAGATCTTGCACTACAGCTACACAAATTGTTTCATTTTGGAATGAAGTGTCAACAAAAATTACAAGAAGAACGCTGTCAAGCATTGAAAGCGATCATGCTCGAAAACTGGACTTGACCAAACTAACACAAGAATTTGCTTCCATCAAAAAACTCAGAGGACTGGTAACAATATTGCATTTTTTGTAGTAACAGTGCATTTTCATTTATAATTGTAACATATCTTTTTTTACAGTTTGTTTTTTGAAACCTTTGGTACCAGATTTTAAAAAGATTCAAATTACATTGATCTATTTTCATATTTGTAAATACGTAAGAGAAATGCAGGAGTGAATTCATATTTTAGAAAATATTTTTAAAAAAATAGTAGGGTCGTACAACTGTAAGTTGTGGGGGGGGGGGGCGCAGACAGTGTTAGAGTTAGTTACGCTACTGAGACCCAGGTTGTTGGACTACTTGCAATGTTGTGAAGGGTTGGCTCTGCATATATATGAGCGGAAATGTGACGTTGAGAAATATAACGTTTAGATACTTAGCCGAAAGCTCAATATCTATTATTACCACACTATCAACAATAAAACACTTTCATTTCAAAGAAATCAAAAAGTTGCAAAATTATGGCAGAGTTACCAGTATTCTTAATTTAAAACATACATTTATTTGAATTAGAATGCATTAATATCTGAGTGAAACAATGTTTGATTTGTTCCATTTGCGGAGTCAATTACCTGAAGCAATTTTATAAATTACTTTCCCCCTGTTTTTCAGATCGCTATGTGTTGCTTGGAAACCACCGAGACTCTTGGGGCTACGGTGCTATTGATCCCAGTAGTGGAACTTCGCAAATGTTAGAAACCGCAAGAGTACTAGGACAGCTGAAGAAGAAAGGTAATACAAAATAATATTGTTGAATGAATAAGTAGTACAATACATTAATTATTCACAATGATTTGTGAGTGGTGACTTGGAAATTGAGTGTTCATCGAACAAGCGAGGTTCGTACATTCAGTGTGAATAATAAGAACTGGCTTAAGTAGAGAAAACGATGGTGATCTTTGATGTGTTAGCAACTCAAAGATAAGCATGCCATAGGTGTCAGTGATTGTTGGACAAGACCAAAAAAGTTCATTTTAGGTTGTTTTGTTTACCTTATTCTCTCTAAGATAATGAAGCAATTATATTACGAATTTTATGAGTCAGAAATCCAAAATTCTGCTTCAGGAGTTGAGAAGAAACTATCCAACATTGTAGAAATGCAAAACAACGTTACATTATTGCCACTATGTTACTCCATCATTACAATCAGAGCTTTAAACGTTTTTATTTTTCATAATTTTTTCAATGATACTGTGATGTATATAGTATCACTTTAAATGGTGTTCAAATTTGCATAATACACAAAGCGAAGTACTCTTATATTAACTCGCAACAATTTCACTACTAAGTAAAAAATGTACAATTTATAATTTTGAAATTGCTTCCTTTTTCATCTGTGCAGTTATATCCAATGCAGAGTATTTCTTGATATCAATTTATTCTGAACTTAAAAAAATATATTTTACACTTATCTATACTGCAGGCAAGTGAGACTTTCAAGTAAAAACAACTTAAAGTTAATAATTTACGATGGTACAATTAATGTACCCATTCAAAATATATGGGGAAATTTAACCAGGAAATAACAATAATTTATGAATATTAAACAAAATTACACATTTGAAACTAAATTATGCATTAGTAAATAAAATTAATCAATTGACTTACAGATCTTGTTGCCATGAAACAATTTCCCCTCAGATTTGCATTTCAAGTTTGCTCGCTTCGTCAGAATTCTTTCTTTCATAATTTACATAAATGAGATCTCAAAGCACATCACCTAGCAGAGGAAAGAAAATTGTCCTTGTTGACTACAACAATATATCGATAATGAATTCTTACTCTTATGATCGATTTCTCAAACCTAACAGTACTTGTAACAATTGTTTACCATACGCATTCATGGAGATGGTTTGTGTATTGTGGAATCTGTAGAAGTGGGTCAGTCGGCAATTTTTGTGTTCTGGAAATTTTAATGTAACATTGGCTGAAGGCCAATATAAAGTTGTGTTCTGCCTAGCAATTAAGGTTTACCAAGGTAAATTAATTGCATAAAAGTAGAAATGGTATCTAGACTAGACAATGACTTGACAATATCTCGGTTTTTACTCGACTTATAATCTCGTTCTCGTTCTTTCGGTTCGATTTATCGACATCCGCCTGCTTCTCGTCTCACTTCTCGATCCGCTACACTTTCTGACTCTCTCTGCACTTTCGCACCTCTCGTCGATTTGTGTCAAGTTAAGTTCCGGAGAGGTGTAATGTGTGGTGTATGGTCACGTGGTGTGTGCTAACTAATCAAATGAACGTTTGAAGCAGCAGACAGGCATTTGTTGAATTTCCGTCTACTTGGTCGAACGTTATTTCCTTGCACCAGCCTGACACCGGGATACACCTGCACTACAGCTAGTGCCAAGAAGTGCAGCGAACTAGATAAAGCTCTTATCGACAGTAAAGTCTGCACGGACGGGTAAGCACCACTGGAAGATAGCAAATCCACACATTGTGGACAGACGGTATCCTTGCTGGTTCTTTGCTGGAAGGGACCCACGTGCTTCCAAAAAACCGATAAAAATCCAAACTTTCCAAGGTTGGCGAGTGATTAAGGAAGTTTCTAACGGTGGTGCGGGTCTTACGATAAATCAGTTGTATTTTATAAATGAAAGAAAATACAGGTGATTACCATTTTTATAAATTCGATCGATTGATTGATTGATTTGCTTTAAGTCCACTTTATGCACAGAAAGGCTAATCGGGACTGAACTTGCAGTTTAAAGTGGGATCCGAAACACTGTGCCATGTGCCTCCACTGGGTATTGCACCCGGGGCCTCTTGATTACAATTATAAATTCGATTTTGAGGTTTTAAAACTATCTTATTGGCAACCGCTTAAAATAATTTACGGTTTATAAGACACTGTTAGTTTCAACCTACTTACACACATATCGGAACATTTATTTCTATGAATGTTAAACTATGAATTTAATAAAGAAAAAGAAATGTGTAAGGATAGATTCTGTATGTGGCAAGGATAGTTTGGTTCATGTAGCAAATCTGGATCTAGTTTTTTCACGAATGCACGCACGAATGACGGTGTTTCTTCTTTAAACCACTTTCTTGCAAAAATATGCAGGATATTTTTAGTCGTGGAAATAAAATGTACGAGTTATCTACTTTCAATTTATTACTTAGCAAATCCTAAAAAAACTTGGACACGGAAATGTTTCTTTTGTTATAAATTGTTAAGCCTTTCAATTGTTTATTACAAGATGCACAAGGTAAATATTCGTCTTGTTTCGTTTTGCTTCTTAGTTGAAGGTTGCTAGTAATTCGATCAATATAAGCTAGCCTGGAGGTTACGTAGGACAGTGTAGTGTTCCCATGTCGTTTGTGACAATGAAGACGTATGAGGATACAAATTATGCTACATGTGACCGCTGCAAGAAACGGATAAGATAAAATATCCTCTGAACTGGTCTACAATAAAACAGTAAGCAACCACGCTACAATCACAGTAGAAACTTGCGCAAACTTGTCCTTGAAAAGATTGCCCAGTTGAGATTTGTAGAAAGAAATCTACAAGAAACTACATCAAACGTAATACTATAACGAATTTTATTTTGAATTGTGTATCAAGTTCATGTTTTGGTAAATAGTTATGCATTAAATCAAGGCAAATAAGTTACGCTCACGAAGGGATGAAAGGCATAAGAACCACGTGAATGGTTTTGCATAGTTGCAAGAAAACGCAACCATCAACAAGGTTCTGTGTTATCCTTAAAACGCTATTCTTACCTAAGAATAAAAGTATTTTTTACTGTCATGTGATTTTAAAAAAAAAATATTTTTATTTTTAAATAAAACTGGGCTTGTTATACTAAAGGAGTATCATGCTATTCATGGACTGACCAGTCTATGCTCTTTTCTTTAGTATATGATTTGCATAAAACTTTGTACTTGTTTTTTGTCAATTTATTGTAACAAACCTCGTAAAGATACAAACAAGGGAGTCTAAAACATTAACGAATAGCAAATACACCTTGCCACAATCAAAACAAGAATGTAACGGTATGCAGCAACATGTGTACTTTTTTTTTTTAATTTCTAGGAAATCTGCGCAAATCGGATTACGCTATTTTTTTGTGTAATTTTCTAATCTAGCTTATTGCAGAGAAAACAGTGCGCTCGCTAGTGCAGCCAATTTTAGATATGCCGATACAATCACAAAACGTCAAAAGTTAGGTATTCACGATAAAAAAATGTAAACAAGCGTAACAAATCAATCAGTTAATCTGCGCAAAGTTCCAATTTAGTAAACGCAAGGATACGCTGTCGCTATCAGGAAAAGTCATTGATGCGTAGTGAATCAAAAGCGCTTGACGCTGATGGAAATTAGCGAAGATGAAATGAGCTGAAGCAGTAAAATCAGTAAAGGCAATCTTTCACTCTATCGATAGACTTTGTGACAGTATCAATCCAGTTCTTTGTTACTAGTTAGTACACTGAGAGTACTATCAACTTACATATCTTAATGTTTATGTTTATAGCTTTTGTCTTATCTTACGGTGGGTGGACTACATGCTGACAAGGGAGGCGACCAATCCAGCGCGATGAGAAACACAGCAGCTTGTAAAAAGAGGTGCGCGCAGCACCTCCTCCCGCGACGTCGTAACTCTCGGTGTCACCGCTGATGTCCCCGCTCCACACTTCCCTTGCCAGCACTACATATGGATTTCTTTCCGTTACAGGATGGCGCCCACGTCGCACAATTGTTTTCTGTAGTTGGGGAGCTAAGGAATTTGGAATGATAGGTTCTACTGAGTGGGTGGAGGTATGTATTTTATTTTTCTGGCAGATATTGTTTTTATATATATACCGTACTATCATCTTTTGCCCAAATGCTGTATCCAAATCGTACTCCAGAGTCTGGAATTATCCTGTAGTGCAGCGTATCTTTCGACGGATAGTGTCCTTGTGTGCCCGTGCCGATGTCCGCTTCTGTTGGGTCCCTAGCCACGTGGGCATACAGGGGAACGAAGCAGCCGATGCTGCCGCCAAGTCTTCTGATGCAGACGGTGACGTTCTCGTCCACCTGCTGCCAGCTAGCGACCTGCACAATGTATTTCGTAGCTGCCTTCCTGACACTTGGCAGGCCGAGTGGGATGAGGAAACGGGGAACAAGCTTCACACCATTAAGCCTACCACACGTGCATGGCGTTCCTCGTCCCGTCCTTCTCGTCGAGAAGAAGTTCTTCTAACACGGATGCGTATTGGACACAGTCGTCTAACGAATGGTCACTTGCTGCAAGGGCTGGACCGTCCGATGTGTCGTGTTTTTAACGTGTTTTTAAGTGATCGGCATATTCTTATTGAATGTGCCGACTTTGCTATCCTCAGACAGACTTTTAATCTTCCCAGCTGTTCGTTATCCCTGTTGGGTGATGACTGCAGTGTTTTATCCAATGTTTTTAGATTTTTCCGAACAGCTGGACTCTTCCACCGTCTGTGAGGAAGCTTTTAACACATTCTGACTTTTTAATGTGTTGTGCTTGTTTTGTGGAGGTCTTTTTACAACCTAGCACTTTTAATTTTTCCCAAGGGGCTTTTCACACACCCTATTTTCATACTAACAGTCAAAATTTTATATAAGGGGATATTTCCCCGTATACATAGAAGGGTGTAAAATGGCCTTAAGTTCCGACGCACCCAAAACTTTTAACTCAATCAATCAATCAATCAACCAAATCTAATAGAATGGATAGGAACAATCGTGCAATTAGTATCCGAGGAAACCGATATTTCATAACATGTAACGACATGTAGTGTGCAGATAATTTCTGGTGAAATACGATTTTTCCAGATTATGAAATTGGTTGAAATAGATTGTGAATTCCACATACCCCTGCTCAAGTTTGTATGCTAATATTCATTGTACAAATGTATCCAACAGTAGTATAGCTACGTTAAGTTATTCCTACATTTGAGAAACATGATGCATTTGAAGGGCCTTCTTGAAGAAGACTCAATCCGTACTATGTCAAGGCTTTTCTCCAATACGCATTGGAAATTAATGTAAAAAATAAATTATAAACAAATGAGAGATGGGGAGATGGCTGATTGTGTGCTACACTCCCTATTAATTTAGTCAAAGTGCTAAAACTCATTAAGCCTGTTTCACACCGACTATGTTAAACTGTAAACTGACCAGAAAGTTGTATTAACTCAGTACGTAAATGTGAGCTCCCTCATAGCCATGTAATTGGTTCGATAACTTAATTTACGTTGTCAGTTTACATATATGGGGGATTCCCGCTCAAAATTCCCCACAACATAAGATAAGCAATTAGTTAGTTGTGACTTCAAATATACCTTTGTAAGGGTAATATGGTTGTGAGTGGTGAATTCGTTTCTTACTCACATTCCTTCTCTTTCAATAGATCATAACAGATATACACCAATAACAATAAATATAACAATGAAATTTAATTTAGCTATTTTTATTACACACTAAACGAGAATTTGTAAATAGTATAACTATTTCGTGATTTATTAATATCTTTAACGAGTTATTAAAGAAATTAGTTTGCTACTTTATAAATATCTGGTATATTTTTAAAAATAACAAGTTAATTCATGTATTTTTAATTATTTAGTAATTTACTTTTGCGTATATTTAATAGCATTATAAATATGTATATCATATATATATTCACAGTATATGTATATATGTGTATGTATGTATATATATCTGTTGGTTGGTTGGTTGTTGTAAGTCCACTTTATAAACATTAAGGCTAATCGGGACTGGACCTACAGTTTAAAGTGGGATCCGAACCACTATGTGCGTCCACCGGTATATATATTTGTGAGTGTAAATTAAGATTCCTCCCTCCCCTTCCGCGCCAGTCTTCAGTGATTTCACACCCTATTTACATTCCTGCTAGGATGTAATGGTATTAGATAGTGTTGTCCACGGGACGAGACGGGACAGGCTTTTAAAAATTCGAGACGAGACGAGATTGTCCATGTGTCATGAGACAAACGAATATTTTCGAGGCGAGACAGCATTTCCACGAGACGAGACAGGCCAAAGTCTCGTCTCGTGGGCAACACTAGTATTAGAAGAGTTACTGATAAAATAGTTTCGTAAGCTGTGTTTTGAATATTTCACGATTACTGGACTGGACGCTATCTAAATTACCATTTCAAATGAAACAACATTTGTTTCCAATTCATTTCAGGATAAGCTTCCAAAGCTAATGGAAAGAGCAGTGGCATACATCAACTGCGACATTTGCGTATCTGGGAATTTGTTTCGACCCACGGCATCACCTCTTCTGCAAGAAACTATATGGAGAACAGCTAAGATGGTAAATAACTAATTTACTAGGTTCAACAAGTACTCCCTCTGTCCCATAATTATTGTCCGGTACAATTTCGTTTGTTGTCCCATAATAATTGTCTGATAGGCAAACTGTGACATTGGTGTATACAGAAGAAGAAAATGAAACACGGGAATGAGTCATACAACGTTATTACTCAATGATCAGTACAAATTGGCCGATCAAGTACGTATAGGCTAAATAAAAAGTCACCATTTTGGCATACCGGACTATAATTATGGGACAGAGGGAGTACATTTTATAAATCTACTCAAAATCACAGTATAGGTGTGTTTCACCTACGTCACGAACTGTTGTATTGTGGTAAAATTGGCCGCACATGACGTCTGTGCGCATCCTGACGTCACATGAAACCCACCTATTAAAGCCAATCACTTGAGTAATGTTCATAGAATAATGTGTGAATTGTACACTTTTCAATATTTTGCGCAGGTGGGAGAGGGAACATTGCCTTAACAACAAAATATAAATATTTGAAAAGGGACAATCGTCTTGATGGAACGTCAATATTTATTTTTATCACTATGATAATATAAATATTCAATTATTAATAATTCGTATTGAAAGTGTCCCGGATTCGAATCCAGGTCCGGGCATGGGTGTTTTGGTAAATAGTTATGCATTTGTGAGTGTTCCTTCATCAATTTAATCATGTTGCAACAATCAATCGCCACGATCCTACCTACAGGATTGCTTACACACTACACCAGGGAGCGATGCATTAGATTACCCATGCAAATAACTCATTTTTAGTCGGAAAACATGAAACTATCACACACTCAAGGCTTGCTGGGAGTATGGCACCAAATGCAAAAGGTAAGGGTCAGAAATTATCAACAGAACTGTATCATTTCAATAGAATGATTTAATGACTTCAAAGGTACGGCACGAGAAACAGAAACTATTACATGACATAGCTTGACTGAAAAATAGATTACCTTAATTTAATATTACAAATTATCCATTGAACAATACTCTTCTTAATTTGCTAGCTGCCCAAAGGATGGCGCGAAGTTCACTTTCTATAAATTTTCTTTTAGAACGTTAAATTACAAAATTCGCCAAACAGTGATACTACAGCGCCTTGAATAACGTAGTGTGGAAAACGACCCAAGAAACTATCCCCAGACGGATGAAAACATAGATGGCAGTGCGATCAGTACGAGTGCTAATTTTCTTATGAAAGTAATGTGGCTTAGTTAGTTTTTGGAATATATTGTGTAGATTTCTTTGTCTTGAAATGCGGTACGTGAATTGATGGAAACAGTTATATTTGTGGAGTGATTTGCAGTCACGAAACGGCATTAATTTGGAAAGAAAAAAGTAAAATAAAATTAATAAATAAATAGCATGCATAACACAAGAAGAAACATCGCAAAGTGATTCCGGACGTCAGGTGTTGGATTGTGTACTAGAGTTTTATTTTTCTATGTTATTAGAATATAAATAGTATCCTGAGAGATATTTCATACCGAGGCGACAAACCACAAGTGTCACTTGGAAGCGAGCAGTCCGTAATCAATGCAGCCTTTCGAACCGTAGGGACACAAGCTCTGACTGCACCGTTTTCTCAAGGAGATTTTACACCAAAGCGACACGCGACAAACGTTACGAGGATTTCACACCAAAGCGACACGGGTCCTTCGGTGCAAGGCAACTTTCATACCGAAGCGACACATGTTGCTTGGAAACGAGCCAATCAAGAGCAACATTTCACATCGTAGCGGCATGACGGGAAGCACAGGCCAGCGTTCGGTTGGTGAAATCCTCAATTGATAAGTGCCGCGTGCCGCTTGTCGCTTTGGTGCACAATCTCCCTAAAGCAAGACACTCATTGCATTGCGCATGCGCATGCGAACAACAAACCACGGCAACATGTTACAAGATATTGAGGAAATGGCCCAGTTTGAGCGACGCACAAGCGACAAAGTGACACGTGTGGCTTATCGTGTCGCCTAGATCTGTTGTTGTAATGTGCGGTTTATCTTATCGCCTATCTGTTGTTCGCACAATTAGTAGTGAACGCTTGCTAATAGACCGAAGGCAGCATGTCGCTTGTCACTTAGTTGGGAACTCCCCCTGTAGCGCGTCGCTTCGGTCTAAGCACCCTTCCTTTAAGGAGCTTTCCGACCGAAGTAACAAGTAGCACACGAATACACCATATGAACGTATCGTTTGCTGTTTGGACCCTCATGTGCAATGAATGCTATTTTACAGTCTGGAAGTGTGTGTCACTAGTGTGACAGTGTGAACATCCCGTGTCGCTTGTCCCATTGGCTTGAAAGTTTCCTTACACTCATGTCGATGGCACTAAGAAAGTTTTGTGGGGTTCCCCTTGTCGTTTCATGCAATCATCATTATCATTATCGCTGCGATTAGTTTAAAGCGGAAGAAAAGATACGGTAAATATAAAAGATACAAATGCTTCAGTGTGTATATCTTTATAAGAAATGATGATGATAATAATAATGAACCTAATTCATACACAACAATTTAGTTGCCAAGAACATTCCACGCGTATTTTTTCTCCCGTATTATTAACGAAAGTATGACAATAATAGGACGTGGTCGACTGTCTAGAATGTTCGTTAATATCTTCGCGACCACTGTACCAAATATCATAGCAATTATCACATTCGTAGAAATGCTTCATGTTTAATCAGACGTTGCAGCGAAAACTCCATTTACTTCCATTATAATCAGATGAATGCCATGCACCTGTATCGACACCAGCGCCTCTAGCGGTATCCTCTCTGAGTGGAACCTGCCAGAGGCCAAAACCGTCCGTTTTCCACACTACATTATTAAAGGCACTATAGTGATACTAGATTACAATACTCTGAAGTTCAATTACAAAGAGGCCAACAGATGGCACTAAGTTACAATTTACCTGATTAACATGTTACACTGAACAGTATTATTAACATTTTCTAATACACTAGGAGCTTGCATTTAATTACACCTAAGTTGACCTCTAATTAAAACTGCTCGTCAAAATGTCGATATATTCATCGTAAAGATTCTAACGTTAAAATAAGATAACGCGCGCCGGTGAAACAATTAAGAACACCCCCACCCCCCACTACATTAATATATAATTATAAACGCGGAGATAAAGGAGCGGTTCGACAAAGCGACACTGTCCCGAAAAGGATAAGGGATAGGCATAGAACCTAGAAAGAGAGAGGCCCACGGCTGGGGAGCCTGCATCAGGCCTGGGAGGACACGGGACCATTCATTTGTTGTTCTTCTTTCTCTATATATAAGGAAATATCGGACGGGTCCGACAGAGCGGCATGGCTGGGGTGCCTGCATCAGACCCCAAAGGTTAGATCAGACAGAGCATCTCGGCCAGGGCCAGCATCAGATAGCAGTAAGGAAAGGTCCGACAATCGACTTAACTGGGGAGCCGGGATCAGACCCAGGAAGGTTTGGGGGAGAGGAGAGTCTCTCAGTTTCTTCACTAGCCGCTGTCAACTCGCCAACTAACTTCCACAAAATCAAAAAATCAGAAATTTTAAGTTATTCCGGCCCCCAAAGAGCCCGCCGGGATGAGTGGGGCCCAGCAGAGGTCTGCGGCAACGCCTCGTGTTGTAAGCGTCTCCCTAAGGTTTGTGGTTCTCTCTATAAGTACTCTCCCCCTCGGGGCCATCCATAGCATACTTGTTAGGGAATACCTATAAAGCACACTTAGAGTGTTTGCGTCAAACGGTGTCTGCCGATGTGGCACTTACCGGAAGTATAATTAGAAGGCTAAGATAGAAAGGAGGAAAGATACAAAAAGATTTTTGCGTGACAGAGGAAAAAACCTGCCGCATGCATAAATTGGCAGTAAAAATCTCCAAATTTAATTTGCGCAACATACGTGTGCGGGATATACTCTTATATTATTTACCCCAGAAGAAACACCCCGAAGAAGAGGGGGGAACCTGGACACTACGTTGACAGTGGATTTATACAGGGTGTCATTTAAATGGTGCCCACGGACCACAGATTCGTACAGAGGACATCAAAACAAACCACTTTTCTCAGTAAAAAATTTTTGGTGCGTCGATTCAGCCTTTCAAAAATGACCGTTTTGCCGCCTGGATGCTGGCAACCCAACACAACATTTGATCGTATCATTTGATCATTTCCTGCGGCGAAACAGCGCACGGCAGCGTTGCAAGGAACACACAAATTTTGTGAAAAATGACAAACTACCAACCACATAATTAGCTGTAAAACGAAGCGAGAAACACGTCCAGTAGACCGAACATCATAGCCTACCAGCCAGAAGATCAGTAATCTCAGGGGAAGGGGGAAGTGAACCAACGATATGAGAAATGGTAAATAACGTATTCAAAATGAAGTGTCAATATCGGATTTTGTCTCAGCCTACATGTCAAATATCAACAAGAATAAATTTTATTGGACTTACAGCTTACATGTGGCTGTTTACGCCCAGCTACATGTCAATTATATTTGCAAATCTCGTTGCAAGGTTGATATCTACAGGTTTGTGTCCAGATGCCTTGTAGTACTTTTGTGCTGATAACGGAAGTATTCGAGTTTCACGTTGTTACATTACGGTTAAATCACGTACAACTACAGTAACAATCTAATGATGAATCAGTAGCGAATATACTGCCCTGCTCACAGTTGCAAACTATTACATGTGTATCCGGTGCGTAGATAAACACAGTCGTCGTAGAGTTTGTATTACTACTTCTTATATCCCTGTATTTTCAACAATTTTTGCCACTTGCCTCATAATGTCCTAAATATACTAATTATGTGTTGCTGACCTTCGGAATTTTGAGTTCTTTCATTTCTATTTTGTCATCTGTTTAGTGTGTCACAGACAACTAGTATCAGAAGGAAGAAGTGGATAGACTAAATTGTAGATGCCAACTTGGTAACTATATTTGCAAATATTTGACATGTAAGCTGATACAAAATTCGATATGACGACTTCCACTTGAATTCTATTTTCTTTCTACCATTTTTCGTATCGTTTGTTTACTTCCTGTTAGGTTACAGAACGTGTTTTCTCGTTTTGTTTTACAGTACATAATGTGGCTGATTGTAGCTATGTCATTTTTCACAGAATATGTGTGTTCCTGGCACCCCTGGAACGCATCGCTTCACGACGGGATAGGACGTCACAAATGCAATGAAATGGTGTGTGTGGTTGCCAGCATTCAGGCCGCAAAACGGGCTTTTTTGAACGACTTTAGCGCCGAAACGATGCACCAACGAAAAAAATCTTACTGAGAAAAGTTGTTTGTTTTGATGTCCTCTATTAGAATCTGTGGTCCGTGGGAGCCATTAAATGACACCCTGTATATTATGGTTTCATTTAGAAGGTTGTTGGTGCTAGTTTTTGCCAGATTGTTTACCACAGCGGGTTGCTTCAGGTCAGGATGGGTTGTGGTAGGTTTTTGGTAATTTCGGCATTGGATTTGTTCCTATGAAGAGTGATTCTATTTATTTCAAGCTAAATCAGGGGTGTTAGTGGGGAGAGTTTTTCTACATCATCAGCATCCGTTGTTTCGCCAAGTCGTGCCTGTAAAAGAAGTCCAGGTGTTATGTTGGTTTGGTCGGTGTCTTCTATTGATATCCTCCTTTCTGGATTCGTCCTGTAATACATGTTACTTGCTTTTCCTCTGGTTTCTGTAATATAAGATATGCGTGTAGTGTCAGTTATAATATGAACATTTTATTCTGAATGACGCGTACACCCACCCTTCTCCCTCTCTCTCTCACGCAGTAAGCGAATTCGAGATGTGCACACGTGAGCACCCCCGTTCGTCTGCCGTCTCAGCTGATGGTACAAAACCGACTCTACTTGGGTTGACGCTTTGAAGAAGGGCCGTGCCTCACCTGTGCAACTACCGAATTCCTGGCCCATAGTGCAGTTTAAGAGATGTAGTTAGGAGGGCAGCCTCTTTGCATTGGTTGTTTTTGTTTGTGTTCTATGGTTCTCCTCTTGCTCCCTTTCCTGCTCTCACGACAAAAGCGGACATAGTGCAGTTCTGGTTGCAAGAGGGTGTTGGGTTTCAAAGTCGTTGCGGAATCTGTGGGGAGTTTATGCTGTAACGAACCTGAGCGTTTAAGGTTTTATATTTGTAAGATATTAAGATTTTAAAATGGTTGTTACTTCAAATAATGTGCAAGCTGTCACAGACAACTATAGTTAGATTGATACAGTTGTGGTTGGAACTTGTGTATATGTTTAGAAATACGTCACAATCTGTTCGTGTTGACGTCACTTTCTCATCTCAACAGAGGAAGTGAACCCGCCTGAATGTTTTCTCCTAACGACAGACTGAGTTGAAAAACAGGTGAAGGTGAGAAATCAACAGCAACGTGGTAACGGTTAATGGAATGCCCGAATAGTGTAATTGGTAATTTATTTCGGTTCATTCTAGCTATAATCGGAAATAATAATTACGTACAGAAACTTTCGTGTATTTACGTTTGTCTTGTCCAACGTTAAATCTATATGCAAGTGTGTTTAGTGATTGTGATGTGATTTAATATGATATGCTATAGAATGGTTCTTTACGTCTCTTCAGGCAGAAACGTAAGCAAATCTGTACATTGCTTGTAGGTCCACATACGATAGGAAATCTATGTGATTATGAAATATAAGTGATCATAAAACTGCGTTTAACTTTGAATACCGTGTTGTGTTTCTTTTCTACAAAGCAAGCCCTGATGAGTTCCCGACACAAGAAGCAGCGGACTAACTTTGTGACGACTAGTGTCCAACTGGAGTACGTTGCAATGCTCACCTCCATCCCAGTTCCTCCCTGCTCTAACGACAAGAGGACGCAGTGCAAGCGGACATAGTGTAGTTTGGCACCGGGGTGAGGGGGATAGTTCGATTCTCGCTAGTGGACTTTTATTATTATTGTTATTCTTATTATTCAACTGAGATGGGGCAATGGAAATTATGATTTGACTTTCGGAGGGGGTGGAGTATAGTATGAAAGAAAATTCTAGAGGTGCACACGTGTGAACTCCCGTTCGTCTGCCGACCCAGCCGAAGGAACAAAACCGACTCTACTTAGGTTGACACTTTGAAGAAAGCCCGTTCCCACCTGTGCAAGTACCGAATTCCTGGGTCACACTCAATGCAGAATGGATGCCAGGCCCTCCTAGGTCTTTTTCATCGGGGGGGGGTTCTATGTATTTGTTTCTTTGTATAGTATTCCTGCCCAAGTGATGGCGTTTGCACTTATAGAATTACTATTATTATTATTTTTCAGGGGCTCGTCCTGACGTTACCTCCAGATTGTACACCTTTTGGCCTCGTCAGGGTAGGAGAGCGCCCCCTCGTCCTTAACTTCCTATTCAACAAATCGGTTCACTTGACAACTATTTAGGGGGTGCATTGTTCTCTTTTGCTACCTATTTTTGGGTGGATTTCGATAGGCTCCATGGAGGGACAGGTTATGCTTGCTATGATTTACAATATCATAGTTACCCAGCTTTCTGATAAGCAGATTACTGTGGTTTTGTATACAGTGGTGACATTTAATTACTTCATTTCTTATGTAGCGGTCAATTTTAAATATACAGAGCTCCTCCCGTAGTGGGTCGAATCTGGTGTCTCGTGGGCAGGCGGTTATTGCTATAATTATTCTATTTCGGAATACTTGTAGTTTCTGTATATTTGTTTTGGCCCCGAAGCCCCAGGCTGGGACGGCATACAGAAGGACAGGTCTGATTAGTGTTTTATATAGTATTACTTTGTACTTAATACTAAAGTTCCCGTTATTGAGGAGGGCTTTAGTCTGGTTGAATATTGCCGTTGCTTTATTTAGCTGGAGAGGTGTATGTTTTATGAAATTTAATCTAGTATCTAGTGTGGCGCTTAAGTATTTAACTGATTTGGACCATTCTATCTTGTTTCTGTCTATTTTTACATTGCAAGCGGGTTTCTTTTTTATTTTGGTGAATTGGATGGCTTCGCATCTTGCATTATATATTTTCATTTTCCACTTTCTAAACCATGACTGGAGCAGGTCTACATGGTTCTGTAGTTTTCTTGTTATGAGGTTTCGGTTCTTGCTTGAGGTAAACAGAATGGTGTCATCGGCAAATAGAGCTAGTTCAGTGGATGAAGTTTTGGGGATGTCATTTACGTAAATTGAGAAGAATTGGGCCCAGTAGGGATCCTTGGGGAACTCCTGCCTCGATATTTCTTTCTGTATAGAGTTCCTGGTTTACTGAGGCTCTAAACGAGCGGTTTTGGAAGTACGAGTGGATCAAACGGATATAACAGGTTGGCAATCCTATGTTCCTAGCAGTTTGTATATCATGCTTTTGTGCCAGACTTTATCAAAGGCTTTCTCAATGTCTAGTAGTATGGCTCCAGTGGACATTTTTTCGTTAAATTTGGTGGTGACGTGTTCCGTGAGGTGGAGCAGCTGATGGCTGATGTAGTGTTTACTTCTGAAGCCAAATTGTTCGGGTATTACTATGTTTGCTTGCTCGAGGTAAAACTTAATTCTCTTCAGTATTACTGCTTCAGTGATTTTTGCTAGGGTGTTCAAAAAACTTATGGGTCTGTAATTCTGAGGTAATAGTGGGTCGTTGCCTGGTTTGGGGATGGTTATAACTTTTACTTTCTTCCAGGTTTGGGGGTAATGATTAAGCATCATTATCTAATTTATTACTTCAACTATTTTTTCTATGGCTATAGGGGGTAGGTTTTTGAGCAACATATTTTGAATGCCATCCAGGCCGGGTCTTTTTTGGTTTTAGGTATTTGATTATTTTTTTTAATTTCAGCAACGTTTGTGTAGTCCGGGTTGTCATTTTCTTCACTTAGAAGAAAATGATGTACAGTTCTAATTATTTCCCTTTCTTCCCTAGCATGGTTATTATTTTTATTTTCCTGAAAAATACTTTCTAACGTATCGGCAAATGACTGGGCTTTCTCGTTGTCCTCGTATGCTAGACCGCGCCTATCGTGAATTGGGGTGGTGGGGGGTTCTGGCATTTTTAAGGTTTTTAGCTATTTTCCATACTGAATTGTCCTTTATGTTTAATGTTTCAATTTTTTGTTTCCATTTTTCGTTTCTGAATTGTTCAGTTTCAAAGGTGATTATTCTCTGTACCCTACTTATGATCGGTTTATTATAAATGATTGACCCGATTTCATAAATTCACTGTAGCTTTATTATTTTACATATTGTCAAAAAACTTCGCTGACGTCTAGAAAAACTCAAAAAGTTTTTTTGTGACACATTACAAGTGCTCTATATGTTCCCCCTAGCAATTCTGCAAATATCAAGTCGATAATCAAGTTCTTCCCACACTCGGTGCAGCATGTCCCTATCAATCCGTTGGAAAGCACTGCTCATGCGAGCTCTCAGTTTTGTTAGGTTTGTTGGTAGCGGAGGGGTAAACACTGTATCCTTCACATAATCCCACACAAAAAAATCGCATGGGGTTAGGTCCGGAGAGCGTGGAGGCCATGACAGGAATTGCTGATCATCATCCCCACCACGACCGATCCATCGGTTTGTTAATCTCCTGTTTAGGAATTCACGAACATCGAGATGGAAGTGGGGTGGAGCACCATCCTGTTGGAAGATGAAGTCCACACTGTATGTTTCCAATTGTGCCATGAGCTAATTTTCTAGCATGTCCAGATACACGTGTCCTGTCACGGTCTGTTCTGAGAAGGAAAAGGGGCCATAAACTTTACACCGTGAGACTGTACAAAACACATTAACCTTTCGTGAGTTTCTAATGTGCTGAACGACAGCGTGGGGACTCTCTGTCCCCTAGATTCGCACAATGTGTCTGTTCACTGCTCCATTCACAAAAATGTTGCTTCATCACTAAAGATGAGTTTCTCACAAAACCCGTCTTCTTCTTCCATAAGCTGTTGCAACTGTGCCGAAAATTCAAAGCGTATGACTTTGTCATCAGGCGTCAGGGCTTGTAGCAATTGCAAGCGGTAAGGCTTCTGCTTCAATCGTTTTCGTAAGATCTTCCAAACGGTAGGCTGTGGAATGTTCAGCTCTCTGCTTGCTTGGTTCGTCGACTTCTGTGGACTTCGTGCAAAACTCGCTCGCACGCGCTCAACCGTTTCTTCTGTCACTGTAGGTCGACCAGTTGATTTCCCCTTACAGAGGCATCCTGAAGCTGTAAATTGTGCGTACCATCGCCGAATGGACTTGGCAGTTGGTGGATCTTTGTTGAACTTCGTTCGGAAGTGTCGTTGCGCTGTTACGACAGGCTGATGTGAATAAAACTCGAGCACAACATAAGCTTTCTCTCTGCCTGTCGCCATATTGAATAAATGCTCACTGTTGCGCTCTCGTGGCAGAAATCAGAAGCGAACCTGCAACACAAAGAAAAAACTTTTTAAGTTTTTCTATACGTCTGCAAAGTTTTTTTGACAATATGTCAAATAATAAACCTACAGTGAATTTATGAAATCGGGTCAATCATTTATAATAACCCTGTATAGGTTCTACCCCGGGTCCTTTGCATTACTTTTCTAAGCATATTTCTGGTTTGAATGAGTTGCTTAGTTTCTGGAGGAAGATTATCTATTTCTATTGTTTGTGCTTTTCTATAAGGGATTGAGTTTACTGCCGCATTATGGATGGTTTTAGTTAAACATTTCGCAGCCTCGTCAATATTTTCGTTAACCGTGATGGGAGGGAAGTTATTCAAGTTGGTTGCTATTTTAGTACGAAATTTTTGCCAGTCTGCTTTTGAGAAATTGAAAGTTTTGCCACGCTCTTGGGTGAAGGGGTTAGCACTTAAAATTATGATGATGGGTAAGTGATCGGATGGATAATAAACCTTTTTTGAGCAAGGTCTCATCTCCAGGAAGCTATCAACTCGCTGCAAGCCACGGCACCTAGCGACCTGTTGAGTGAGATGAGTCAAGGCAAAATGTAAGTGACCGGATCTCGAGCTCGCTGCTTATATATACACTTGGATCAGCGCCGTTGCGGCTCCGCAACGAACTACCAACGTTCTGCACAACCATATGATACTAGCCAACTAGGGTCATGTTACAATAACCAAAGATCGACCTTACATACAAACTCAATATGGATTGCAAGCCAATAAACTTAATTATATCCAAGGGAACATATATTACAAAGGAACCTTCGTGAATATGTATATTCTGGCTATAAAGCTAAGAACACCTATGATAACTAAAGACAAATACCTTTAAGCACATTCACTTAACCCACCAATTAAATCGTTTCAAAGAAACACCAAAAGGTTCAGTTAGTGTTATTATATATGTATAATGAGTATGTGACCCTAACAACAAAATTTTAACCTAGCTCCACGCGGACACGTTACAATGCCATCATGCATCCTCATCTTCGTGGTCAGGCAAAAGTGGCAGAGACACGAAATAAAATATATTAAATCAAATCAATCAAGCAATTGTAATCAGAGCTTATGGTAATTTTCCTTAACTAAAAAATAATATTTCTGTCAATTAATTTTGATGAAAATGACACAATTTATTTCAAAATGGTTTATTTGAGCTGATACTCTTTCTATCTTGATGTTATGCCCACACGCGTGCTACATAGCCATACATGCTCACCCTGCTATTACATACGCGTACAAAGCGAGATTACATTGATGTATGCTTGCTCTTTTTATACACCATTTGTTACCACAAAGAAACCAACTTTTTCGTTCATAAATAAATTACTTCACATCAGTATTGGACATCCTTCTGTGATCTTGTCTGCTCTGTGAATAAAATTTGAAAACAATGCATTGATTTTGTGTAAATAAATAAAAGTGATAATAATGTTAAAAAATATATATATTTTTCAGATACCTGATCCTTTCGATTCTAGCCGCAGTCTCTTCGATACTTGGAGTGCAAATAGTAGTAGAGCTCATGGTTCAACATATCCAAGGTAATTTCTCTATTGTCCATTCAATCTTGCACACAACATAAATATATGAAGGTATTTTATTGCGATGTTAACCTCATGAGTTCTGAAAAGGTTTCTAAGATTTTGAGAGCTGACGTCACTCTCACCTTCAGGAATCCCAGCAGGCCCGTAGCTAGAGGGGGGGCATGGGGGGCAACTGCCCCCCCTGAGAGCCTACTCTGCCCCCCTGTGAAAAATACAGAACACATTCCTACTTGGAATTCTCACTAATCTTTACAATTATATCATGTGTTACTCTAGCAACATTACAAAGACACTTATTGATTTTGTGATTTATTAGGGTGTATGGGATTCCGTATAATGTCGTATCAGGATTGGGGGGGGGGGAATTCCCATCCAGATTAGATTTCGGTTAAATGATTTCACAATTTTCATTATCTAGAACAGTTGTGACATTTTGAGTAGTATTGTATTAAAGGTGCCTAATGTGTTTGGATGTTTATCTTGGATGTGTTGCTATGAACTTTGAATTGGTTAAATTTTTATTTACCAAGTCTATCTTTTGGTAATAGTGTGTTAGAGAGAGGGAGTGGATATTTGATTTTTGTTACTTGCGTTGCTTCTCTGCCACTTCTAGCTAATCGCAACAATGAAGGATGACGTGAAATTGATGAAGAGACACTCATACAGTGCCGCAACTACAGGGGGCAGGGGGCATTGTCCCCTCCCCCTGACCTTGACAGAAGTCCATTCTAGGGGAAGCAAACAAGACTAGAAGAATCTAAGAATAGAAGGACAATTGGATACTCATGATGGAATTAATTTTTACGTGTTCCTTGCATTTTTCTACCAGACGGCCAAGGGCACTTGCAAGGGGCACAGAGGGGCAATTGTCCCCCTCGATTTCAAATTTTATGCAAATAAAAAAAAACATTTTGTAAAAATTTTCTTGCTCGCTTCGCTTGCATTATCTACTATTCTTACAGTCCGAGTTCAGAGCCATAGCTATGGGGCGGCAGGAGTAGGCTCTGGAAGCCAAACGATCTATATGAAAAAAAAATGTTAAACAGAATGCCATGGTGCCCCGTAAAATTATTGCACCCTATTAAAACAATTTCTTTCTATGAAACTTAATATGAAATATTACTGATGACACTGTAATCCAATAAGTCATTAATCAATCAAGGGATTCCTATTTGTTTGTCAGGTGTCAAAACATGTATTTCAACTATACTACAATTCACACAATATTTTGCAAAATGGTTAACGTAACCAGTAGGTAAATGTTGTCTGTAGTAATGCAAGGGTCTCCCCTTTGAAAGAAATAGAGTCCGTGGTGGACTAAGGGACCCATGTTTTAATGTTTTAGCAAGTACAAAAAAATGTATTAGCTACAAGTGTTTACACAATTCATCAAAGTGTGGATAATATGTAACCATCATTATTTAATTAATTCTATTTTCTTGCATAACACAACACAATGGTGTTGTTGGATTCTCGTTAGATTCCTTTGTGTGTAAAAATCTTGTATATTAGAAACTAGAGGGAATCATTATGAAGCATGATTTATAAAGGACTCCCTTAATCAGTTCTGCAGAGAGGCACAAAGTTGTTGGTACATATTAATCATCTATTAACATTATCGACCTGTAAATATCAAGTAGATAAAGTGCCTATTAGCCTTCCTAGCTTCTTTTTTGTTAAACTTCATATTCTTTGGCAATCTGGAAAGGTCATAATCGAAATATTGCTATTTGATGTTGCTCGAAGTTTGTTTGTTCGTTGCAGTTTCAAGATATCATCCATTTTCTGTTACTTATCTCTTTTTGGGGAGGGGGGCAAGTGACTCCATGTACCCTGTTATATCTGCCAATGCGACACAATATATTAAAAATTTGCCCCCTCTAGGATTGACTTTGCCCCCCCTACAAAGAATTCCTGGCTACGGGCCTGAATCCCAGGGAAGATGACAGTGACCTTAACTATAGAAAACTCAGGGTTTCAGAACACATGGGGTTGACATCTAAATTTACCTTCTTAACAATTCTTCACCAGGTATATTTCGAGTGGTTTCTGGAACAGTTTAGCACATTTCTTAAACTTTATCTTCTAAACGAATGTCCAATTGACTGAAATATGATAAATGTACAGTAAAAAAAATGCTTCTACGAATTAGATTAGACTTTTTCCGAGAATTGCTGTTATTGGAAAAATGTTGGTCCCATACTGCTCACTGTGAATTTCCAATTTTCCAGAGTTATCTGTGGTAAAATATCTCTAACAATGTCAGAATATTCAATTAATCTTACGTTGATGATCACCCTAAGTAAGTAAATAAGTAACTTTTAAACGTTTATTTTAACATATATTTCCCAGAATTGATACGCCTGAAAGCGAATCAGATTACATTCCGTTCATGTACTATGCTGGAATTCCCTCTGCAGACGTCTGGTTTAAGACAAATAAGGTATAGTAACATTATTATTTCTTCGTTTTATCAAAGTATAGTATGTAATTTATAATTCCTTTTCTAGACTATTCTGTATGTTTAATATCACTGGCGTACGCAGGATGGGGCTGCAGAAATTTTGGGAAAATGAACATTTTCAAACAAAAGCAGTGAAGAACTCAAGAGAAACCAGAGTGGTAAGTGTAAACCCTCCTGAAAATGACCCCCCCCCCGATTTCCATTTTCGAGAGTGGGAAGATCTAAAAATACAAAAATCTTATTGTTTATGCTGCTTCCCTAGAAAGCGGCTATGCAATCAATTCCAGCCCCTCCCGAAAAAAAAAAATCACGCCAGTGTTTAATATTAATATCCTATTTGTATTGCAGGTAATTTACACTCATTGAAAACATATGATAAATTTTTACAACTGATCATGGTTAGGTTCTCACAAAAAAGTTACAAGAATTCTTCACATTATCTTTCCTTTAAGAGTATTGCAATTATAATAGTATAATTTCTTTTAATTAGTCAAAAAAAGTAAAGTTTGTGTTACTTTTACGCTCAGATAGGCTAATCGTTTTTATTTTTTTAGTTTTAGGTCCACTTCATGCACAGATTGGCTAATTGGGACTGGACATACAGTTTAAAGTAGAATCCGTACCCTATGTATACTCCTCGTCCTCATTCCAACCTCACTTTACATCAAAGGAAGTTCCGAAATATCCGTTTTCCCCCTAACAACCACATGTCAGGTCCACGTGGAGTCCAATAAATCGTCCCCTGAAACCTTTCCCACCAATAGCGTCCGTCCAAGAAATGACAGCTCTCGTCAAGTCCACGTGGAGTAAAAGAGATGTTGCTAATTTGGTTTCCTTAGAGATTTCTGAACGCGAGGTTGCACTTCTTTATCTTTGCAAGGTTTGTTATTGTGTTGTGCTATTCTTTTTATATACAATATGTACACCTTGGGAGTAAAACGTCGCAGTGAATGAATGGATGTATAAACACTGCAGGCAAAAGGGACAACATCGCTTTGCCGAAAAACAGGCGGTGGCTCGAAACCAGATATGGGTCCTGTCGGCTTCCTCTGGGGTTGGGTCAAAGATGCTGAACTGGTGCTACGTTCAAGACTTCAGCTTTACCTCCTCCACCTTCGCCATTCGTACTCGAGACCCCTAGATTACAAAGCCTAGTGTTGGGTAATCGTGACGGGCCTCTGCTTTAAAGTGGGATCGAAGCAATGTACAATCTGTCTACGGGAATTGAACCCGGGTCCTCTTCATCACAAGGAAACAGTGTTAGCTTCTAAGTTATCGGACAAGACAAGTTTAAAGTCCCTGATAAGGTGCTAACACAGATAACCGTATTATTATACGTTTACCTGTGGTGCCAATCTGTTTAATTAATAAATGCATTTCTAACTTTAAATTGTACTTAGTTCTTTAATATCCTATGCCAATGTTCATCAAGTTCATGCATCAGATTAGGCCTCCCCGATGGCGCAGTGGTAGCGTGGTCGCCTTGTAATCAAGGAGTCCCGGGTTCGATTCCCGATGGAGGCACATAGTGGTTCGGATCCCACTTTAAACTGTAGGTCCAGTCCCGATTAGCCTTACTGTGCACAAAGTGGACTTCAAACAACAAATCAATCCAATCATGCATCAGATTAAAAAATATAAATATTTATTTTATGTAACATATAAAATGAAGAACATGTGACTTTCACAAAAAACTTTCTAATATAAGTAACAAGCTACTTCCAAATTTATGTAATGTAAAATATACGTACAATTCAAATATATTGAAAATATTATTATAGATTTAACGTAACTTCTTGTTTCGGAATGCAAAAATTTATGACTACATTGAAATCTACACTGTATTTTGTCAGTTTTTATATGAAGTTTTTAATGCATTTTTTAACATTATATTTTTGTTGTAGACTTTCAATATATCAATATTTCCGACGTACCATACAGCCTACGATACGTTTGAAATGATGACTAAATTTGTAGACCCAGATTTTAAACTTCACGCTACGTGCAGCAAAGTAACTTCCATCATGCTTCTGTTGCTGGCAGGTCAGTAATTTGTTGCTATTTGTTGCTCTTGAATCGACAGTTTAAGGTCGAGTTCTCCCAGTGGCGGCTCGTGGTCTGGCTCTATAGGTGTGCACTTCAGTCTATTGTCCAGAAGTGTTATACCACCCCTGTGAAATACTCACACTCGTTTTTGCGTACATAATGAAGCTTAATATATTGGCAACCTAAGTTTTGATCACCTTTCACTGAAAATGGGGTTATGACAGAGTTATGACAGGTTTTGTAACTAACTTCCTCCAAAACATCAATAACGTTAAGTCTGCTTTCGCAATGTACAGTTTCCCTATTCATCCTGAAGTCAAACACTTTCAATTGAAACAGGAACGACCTTTTGACAGCGTTAAATAATTTTGCAACGCAGTAACAGCCACACAATGCAAAACAGCTGACTATTTGATGCACGCTTCCTCCCAGAGGGTTGATAATTCGGCTACTGCGCCACAGAGGCCGTTTATTTTGACCAAGATGCACGAAGCAAAGTCATGCTTAAAACACCCGTTTTGGTTTCAGTTGCCCTCCCCCTTCCCTCCTTTCCTTCCCCTGTTATGCTCGGGACAATATACCATCGAAAGTTCTCTTTCATAAAAAAAATCCCTCAATTTGCGATGATGTATGGGTTGCATCGACTGCGTCACACGATCTCCAATGGAATGGGTTTTCAACACTACATTAGCTCGCACACAGATCGCTTTGTTCACAGCCTTCCTAAATGATGCAACCTCCCCTCACACAGCGCTCAAGCCAAAACACCCAATCAGCGTCCTCAACGCGACTGCTGCAACAGCGTCATAGCAAGCAAAACTACCATTGTGTTCCAGCCCCGATCGCGGCCTGGTCTACGCGGGTTGATATCACGGATCGCAGGCTTCTCCACCATCTCTCTTGGTGGAGCGGCGTGGGAACACTTGACGTTTCGAAGGAGATAGAGTTCAATAAATAATTATAATAATAATGATTTGCATTACAGATTTATTTGGGTGTGCACGTGCGAATAGGCAGAAGCCGCTACTGGGTTGTCCTCACCGTCACTTTTGAATCAAAAGTTTAATGTAAGGTTGTCTCCACCGTCACTCTTGAATCCACAGTTTAATGTAACGTTGTAATCACCGTCACTCATTAATCGACAGTTTAAGATAAGGTTGACATCACCGTCAAACTTGAATCGACAGTTTAAGGTAAGGTTGTCCTCACCGTCACTCTTGAATTAACAGTTTAATGTAACGTTGTAATCACAGTCACTCTTGAATCGACAGTTTAAGGTAAGGTTGTCCTCACTGTCACTCTTGAACCGACAGTTTAAGGAAAAGTTGTCCTCACCGTCACTCTTGAATCGACAACTTAAGGTAAGGTTGTCCTCACCTTCACATCCTCAACAACTTCTTGGCGTTTCTATTCGCATCTTCCTTCCCTCCTCCACATTGTGCTTAGCACTCTGCTGGGCACGTGGGGTCTTTTAAGACCACACATGTGCTTTTCCAAGGGTAACGACTAAATTATATATACCTGCGTCGCCAACGGTTGGAAATATCTTATTTTTATTTATTTTCTATAGCATCGTCATATTATAACCGAAAAGCTAATTTTATTTTTTTCGTTAATTGATCCTAAATATAATGCTACTTTGTACGGGTACGTACTTGGGGCCTTTGAGGACCCCAATGAATATTTCGATTTATTGTTTCTTTACCGCTCGATATTATTATTATTATTATATTAATATTATTATTATTATTATAAAGTTTATTCTGTATGACATATCTCACTATAATCAAATAAATGTAAGGTGAAAACACTTATTTGAATTATCCACCAACTTCAATTTCCTTAAGACATAAAGCTGGGGTCTTAGAATACCCCAAGTGCCCATCCACGTATTATTTCCAACGGCAGAGGGTTAATGATTTCCTAACGAATCTGGTAAATGTCTCGCATAGTTTGTATCTTTCGGATTGGTTGTTGGAACTGTAACCTTTTGAAAAATATGTAACATGTCATTAAATACAAGGATCATTTAAAAAGAAGTTACTACTACTGAACGGATTTTTATGTGGTAAAACATGCAAAATATTTATGTATTTTTGCGTCGAAATAGTGAAAATATCCACTTATAAAACAAAAATATGTGACATATTATTTTTAAAAAAGGAAGGAAAAAAGTCTTACCTTTACAAGCTTGCATTGCACTGAGTGGCGAATATCATCCTTAGGTTGTAAGTTGTGAAACGGTGACGATTATCTCGCGTGAAAAGGTGCGTTCCACATCACAGGTTGTCGACTTTGCATATCTAAACGAAGCCAGTTGTTTCAATGTGAATCCATGTGGAAGCGATGTAGATGTGTGAGCGTTCAAAGCTGCAGCTACGCAATTTTGGAAATCATGGTTTCCTTCAAATAGGGAACGAGCATTTTGCATAATTGTGTTGACCTTCTTCCCGCCTACCTTTCCGAGTGCTTCAAGGGTTTTATCAACCTCATGTACTGCATCAAAGCAAATCAGAGGTTTCTAAAGTGTTGATTTCCTTTACCAGAAATGTAAAATTTGATTTTATGTAGAGTAACTCTGAATTCAAACTCGTATTGGAATGCAAATCCTGCAACAGTTGGATTGATGAAGCATCCTCTGGATTTAACTGCTGTACAAGGGTAAAAAAACAGCTCAAAATTGTCAGCATATTATTCAGCTGCACTTAACCACGTACCGAACCTCGTGATCACGGGAAATGGAGGTAGAGCTAATTCTGGAGCCATGTGAAAAAGTTGAATTCTTGATGGCGCTTTAACAAAAGCTTTTTTCCCGTTGGCGATCAGAGTATCAACATTGGGAAACACAATCCGTATTTTCTCGGAAACACGATGCAACATATGAACCACGCATACGACGTGAATCATTTTAGCGTACTTTACTTGATGTCCCGTGGCCGCTTTTTTACATACGCGGCCCCATCAGTTAAACGCAGAAGAACACTATCTTATAGAGCGACCACAAACAAAAAAAAACCTTCGGCTAAAATCGTTCGCACACCTTCCCCTCGATCCGTTCTGCTCTGGTCATAAGGAAACATGGTTCACCCTGCCACGGGTCTGCGCAGGCTTTATTGCCTGTGGTTCCACTATAGCGAATAGCATTCGGCCACAATAATTCCATGGATTTATTCAGAAGTTATTAATAGGAATAGTGGAGAATTCTCCCCATCCTCTGTTCCAATAACGACATTCCCAATTTATAGCCGGTCGAGTCACATGTCACGTCAATTCCCACCCAAATATCTGCACTACCGCATTTTTCGCGAATTCTGTTCACAGTTTCTTCGAAACATTTTGGCAGGTAGAGTTCTCGCAGTGTGGATTCATTATTAGAGGAAATTTACAATTTTACATGGAAATATCCGGGTGGATCATTAAGTATCGCACAACAATTTTTTTAAAAAGAAGTTTAATAGGTAGGACAACATAAATTATACACATTAAAACCACATCTTTTAGCTACATTTCGACATAAGAGCCAAGTCTTTCAACACATTTTTTCCATCGTGGCACTAGTTTCAATATCTCTGTTCATAGAACTCCGTTAATTGGGAATACAGCCATCTGCACACAACCGATTGCACTTCTTCGTCGGGATTGAAGCGTTGGCCATCTAGGAATTTCTTCATTGGGCCCAACAGATGGAAGTCTGAAATGTTGAACCGCCCTGACAAGGTTCTGAGATGGATCTACCGCCTACCGGTCGTTGAGAATTGCCTCCTCAATGACTGTAACATTCCGTTCCGTTGCAGCTGTTACTGTTCGCCCGGAACGTGACGAGTCAACAAGGTTCACACGGCCTCCTTGAAAGAATGTGCACCACCTGAAGATGTTGCTACGGTCCAAACAGTCTTCCCCATACACGCTCAACATATTCCTGAGAATTTCACTAGGGTTTTGTCCTTTCGCCCACAAAAAAAACGAACTACAGCTCTTTGCTTTTCACACGTTGACGACAATAACATGTGCGCCATCTTTGTTAAGTAGTTCACGCTTCTACCGCAAGAGTTATACCTGATCGAACAAATGCCGTCTCTAGCGCGAACTTCAAACAATACATCTGTAAAATTTCAACGTCCCAGCCACAATAACATCGCGGGAAAAAAATGTTGTGCGATACTTAATGATCCACCCTCGTAATTGCAACAGAAATGGTGATTGTACTAGATTGTACGAAATGATATAGTGGGATATATATATATATATATATATATATATATTAAAATTCCGCCATCCAAATGTTTGGGGAAAATCCGCCATCTTGGAAAATGGCGGCAAAGGAAAAGCTTTTCACAAATTATTTGGAAACGGTCCAAATTTCACAAATGCTTTCATAATCATTATTAGCACAGGCAATGGAGAGAAAATAATGCCCAAGAAGGAAATAAATGGTTTTTGTGCAATATTTACTATACCATAAACACAATAGCATAAAAAGAACATGCACATTCTGATTATTTCCTTGCTGGGCATTATTTTCCCTCCATTGCCTCTGCTAAAAGTTATTATGAAAGCATTTGTAGTCGTGTACATCGTTTCCAAATATTTTTTCCCAAAAATGTGTATATTGTTTGTTGCTTTGACGAACTTAACGCTACCTGATGTTTTTGCCCTTGTAAGTGTTGGGTCACTAGCGTGACCCAGGCAGGTGTGTCGTATCATGCCGAAGGCATGACTCGAATCCGGGACCCCGGGCGCCATAGTCCGATAGACTAATCATTTCATAAAAAGGGCCCGAGTATGAAAGAAGCTGGAAAGAGCTTCTTTCAAGCAAACGCCACCTGCGATCTTCAGCGGATGAAAAATCCGCTGATACGAATTCTTCCGGAATCGCAGGAAAGATACTGCAAACACAGCTTTACGCTGAAAGCACCGTTATTGAGAGACGCGGTCTCTCAACGGCCGAAGTTCGAATTTCGTTTAAATAGCTTGAGAGAATATTTCTCGCCCCCAGTCGGTATCTGAAATCTATCGCGTGCACAGTTAGTGCCTCGGAATTATACAAGTTGTTGAACTAAGAAAGTTATGGCGTGAATAGTTGTTACCGAACGTTACAAAAGGAGTTACAGCGAGGAGTAGTACAATATCGGAAAGGAGTTTTATTTCAGGAGAGTTCATCAGGGTTTCATCAACGAACCAGCGAGTCGATCGTCACTTCCAGATCTACAGGTAACGAACGTTCCTCTATCCTTGTCTTTCATTCCCTCACACCCTTGCCAGACCAGTCAATTGTAGTGTTTAATGTTAATCGTGAGTGTTCTTATTCCACGGGGCTAGCCCCCTTTCTTGGTTAAGTGTAGACGTAGCTTTTAAGAGTTATACCCCTCTTACGATACACCTCTCGCAGCCAAATAACTTCGAATATCAGGCTTCACATAGCCTATCTACGATCCCTTAATATAAACAATCGGGTGATTATACGCTAGTGACCTTTGATTGAAGCCCACTGATTTACCACATGGTTTAACAAAGTAAGCTTGTCCCATCACTACTGAATACAACCGGAAATTCCGCCACATGTTAGTTTAGTTTTTATGACAATTCTGCATGGTGAAAGCAGTACATCTACAAACACTTAAAGCTGTAAAAACTCTCAGGAATAACACACACTTGCGTCAGAAGTGATATACACAACAGAGCCCTCCCGGGACGCGTTACACTCGCGAACAGTTAGGGAGAATTCACACCGAAGAAACACGCGACACGCGACACGAGAGTTTCACACCGAAGAGACAAGATGCACGCGACACGCGGAAAGCGACACTGGTTTCTTTGCTCAGTTTGCATGATTGTACCGATATAATTGCATTAATCAGTTTATTAGTCACCCAAAAAAAACGTAACAAGAGACATTGTTACATGTAAATTGCGTTGTAAAATTTGTGTACGTTTTTGAAACTTGGGAGAGGCATGTTGTGCATGAGAAAAATTAGAGATAATATGCACTGACCTCAAATATACCTCAAACTGTATTCGCTAGACTTTTCAGCCTGAATAAAGCGAATACCTAAACACTAGAGAAATGGTTCTGAACCTTCGTGAAACCATGTCACGGTATATTTTTTAAGTCAATGCCTGTAGCCCGAAGAATTTTGCTCGTAAATCTTTACAGTATTTAAGTTTTTTTGCATGAATTAACATGTACCCATTAAACTAAATATTGATAAATAAATTCTAGCATAATCATAAAGAGTAATAAGAGTTTGATTACGTGTGTAGGATTGTTGACAAATATAAAAATATGGAAGACAAAGTGGTAACGTCGTCTCCTTGTAAGTAAGTGATCCCGGGCTCCATAACCGGTGGAGGCACCGGGCAGATCCAGCTCTGATTAGCCTATTTGTGCATAAACTGGACTTAAAAAACAGAAACTCACAACTCAAATATGATATTGGGATTATGATAGTTGTCAACCACTTTCAGCAGAATCTTTCGCTACTCAGTATAGTTGATACGAGGGCAGGGTATCGGGTCGCGGCCCGGCGGTTGAGAAACAATACACTAGAGTACTTTACCATGTTGACTAATATATTTTGGACTAAAGTGCCTCCATATGCTGGCTTTCTCAAATAAAAGCAGCCAGGTAAATGGCCGAAACAAGGCCTTTTTACACGATGTTGAAGGCAAATTACAGCCGATAACTGCATCAAAAAACTTGATAAAGCGAAAAGAACGTTGTGTTTAAATCTTAAAATATTGTCAAAACATTGAGCATATCGATATTTTATTATATCAGCAAATTAGAGGTTCAAATATGATCCCGGCTGGGCTGTCTTCCAGAGTCTAAATATAGCTCGTTGCAATGAAGCATTCACTGCACATACGCGAACAACAAACTGAAGTGACACGCTGCACGGTATTGAGATAACGGCACAGTCCGAGAGACACGTAAGCGACACGCGACACGTGCATCTTGCCGTGTCTCTTCGGTTCGAAAGGTTGCGTTGATTACTGAGTGTTGGGTTCGAAGTGACACGTGTCTCGTGTCGCATGTCTCTTCGGTGTGAATTCTCCCTTAGAAATCAACTGGCCTGCTGAAGTTGGTAGGTGCTTTGTAAAGTCGAGTGCCTCACAGAAAAAGGGAACTCCCCGATTTGCGGCGAGAGTTCCCGATGCGCGTCGTACTAAACTGAGGCCTCTTAAAGCTGAGGAGCCTGCTTTATGTTATTTAAAAAGGGAAAACATGTACTAAACATGCTCTATCGTTGAAATATTTGATTTTGTTTGAAAACAACGAAAATATGTAATTTTATGCTCTAAAATATTCTGTCAGGGGGTCCCAAAACACACGATGGGTGCACATCCACATTTTCAGATGCCTTCTAGGCGTTTAAAATAATGTTTCGATACATAGGAATCCGTGTCCTAGTGATTACTCAACAATACTGTTTGTCACTGGCAGCAACAATTAATCGTGGACTCAGATAGTGGCTTTATTCCCGTTCCCATACGTGACTTGTAGTTCCACAAATTGATGTGTGGCTGCAGAACTGCGCTGGCCGTGATCGTGTTGAGTGATACGCTCTAAAGCAATATTCTCACGATAAGAGCAAGTGGAGTTCATCAAAATTCAAGTTGCATGTGAAATAATTGCTGTTAAGTGTCACAGAGAACTTGTACAAGCAAGCATATGATGATGAGGTGCTTCAATATCCAACAGTGGTTAAGTGGTTTGCTATAATAATTCGCCAAGACCGCGAAAGATCCAACAAGCACCCAGCAACATGAAAGTTATGTTTCTTGTTGCCTACGACCATCATGTCGTTTTCCTTTTCACACAGTACCGAAGTAAGTTACCGTGAACAGTGTGTTGCAGTAACATTCTGGAAAATCATCATCTTGGAAACGACTAATGCTTCTTGCGAGACATCCGATTGTGCTGTACCGCAACCGAAGGTGCCATGTTAAATATTCAGTGGAGCAATTGCTTGAGCGGTGGGATTGGGGAATGCTAAAGCACCCTTGTATATTCGGGATATGAGTATTTGCGACTGTGACTGGAAGCTACAAGATCCGCTGCGAGGATGTGGCCTCAAGACCTTGATGACACAGGCAGGCCTTAGGCGTGAGAAAATTGCCAGAGATTTGGCAACATGGTCAGACTCAATTACGAAGGAATACAGTAACTTCGCCCTCCAAAATTATATAAGTAGACAGTTATGACCAATCAAGGAAAGGGTATACATCCCCAAATACAAACAAAACACCACACTACTCCACTCAAGTACAAGGCTCATTGCTGCCATCGCCAATGCCATGGGAAGCCATTTTATTTATTATTGCAACAAGAGGAAATCAAATGTAATGCCCAAAAACCTTGAGAACCAGCCTCAAATCAAGTAAAAGCTGCAATTCTCAGCAAAGTAAGTCATTATCACCATGGCCGTAGACAGGAAATGTTTTCGGGGGGGGTTCATCCATAATTGTTCCCATGGGCTTCGCGAGAAATTTGAATAATAGTAATAATAACAATAATTATACAATAATAATTAAAATTTCATAATAATAAAACAATTTTATTCCATAATAATAATAGGCCTAATAATAATAGGCCTAATAATAATAACAATTATTATTATTATTATTATTATTATTATTGTTGTTGTAACCGCCCCTGTTGTTGTTATATCCTTGACGGGGCTTACTCAATCTAGCAGACGAGTGAATATCCAGCACAAGTTGGTTTTTTTTTGGTTTTTTTTTTTACGTTCCATACAGTGTGTACTGAAATCCACAATTATTATAGTTTGTTATTAAATTTTAGATACCTTCAAGAAAAAGCTTTAAAAGTCTGATGAAAATTTTAGTCACAATGTTTTTGTTGTTTGACCTTAAAACTTAATTTTTGGAATTTTGAAAAGTGTGGAACCAGTTATTATTTTTAAAAAACTTAGCCTGGTGCATGGATTGTCTCAATCGCGAATGTAATGCGCTACGAAATTGGAGATCCTATCAAGGGGATTTTCAACTTTATCGAACAGGGAATTACAAATTTGGAAAGGGAACTTTGGGACAATCATAAGTGAATTTTCAGTCTATATTCCTTGTGAAGCAGGAACAAGACTGGAAAGAGGACAGCAGAAGTGAAAATGGAGGGGTCGCGGGCGAGTTGCGATTCCGGGAATAAATCCTGTTTCACTCAAGTTTCAGAATTCCAAATGTATGAAAATTCTAGCTTGATCGTCTCAACCTTGTCTCCTTGTATTTTGTGATGCTTCGGAAAAAAAAATTGGAAAATGAGTTACAGATTTTGGTTTCTGAACTTCCATTAATCCAACATGTCAGAAGTTTCGGGGGGGGTTTGAACCCTAGAAACCCCCCCTCTAAATACGGCCATGATTATCACCATGCAAGAGCCATTTTTCATGCAGGAGCACCATGTGCTATAACTTATATATTTGACAAAATTTTTATTTGCTCAAGCATTTTCAAGATAACATTTGTGTAGGGACAGAATAACCCCCTTATCTTGAAAATACCATCCATTTAACTCGGTTAGCATACGTAAATATACATACAAACCCCCAAAAATCAATGTTTTTGATAAAAACAATCGAGAACTTTAAAAAGTCACTATCCAAGCCTGACACCTTGCGGCCAGACTTGTAACTATTTGATCCAAGCTACAGGTGACCTCAGCCAGCCAATGGGAGGCATCACACGCTATGACGTCATGAGGAAGATAGCAAATTATTTTATTATGGTGTGAGGTTATCCCTCGCACTCTCGTGTGTGTTAGATTTTGACCGAGTAAGGTCGCGAGAAACGAATGTGCCGTTTTTAATAGACGCGAGTGGGCACAATGGCTCCGAACTTACTACCCGTATTAACTGGCGTTATAGTGAAATAAGGTCCCTCGAGTGCCTATTATAGGCCTACAGTGTAGATACTAGCAGGAAAAGCTATCTATGCACCAAAATCGGGACTAGGTTGTGCTGAAAAGTGCTTAATCGGGAAAATGTATAGTTTTCTATTCCCGACCACCTCGCATATGGCCACGATGTTGTGTTAGCTGAACTGCCGGATACATGGTGAAGTAAATCCACATTTATCCAAGCCTGCAGGACACATCCAACACCTACAACTCCCACGACAGTCAGGAGAGGCTGTAGGATGTCCATAAACGTGTGTTTATGTATCGTTAAAATCTGCTTTTCCCCAAAAAACGAGCCATCGCCTAGCATAGTGAGTGTGTGTGTAACAAAGGCCGCAGTTAAGGTAAAAAGATTCCATCTCTAGACATCGGCTTGTTTCCAGAGAAACGTTTTGATCACTGAAAACATGTAGGTAACCGAACCCAGCAAATCAAGTCCAGAATAAATTGTATAGCTCCTGAAACCCATCGCACAGTTATGAGCATGTAATCACATTTTTTAGAAATGATCCTCGTAACTATAGTGTGGGTAACTTTATTCGAATACTACCTAACATCCGGACTAATCATATCGAACTGAACTAAACTTGGGTTGATTTGAAGCGAGAGGGTGTATCAGTAGCTGTTGTATAGGTGTTAAGGAGAGGAGGGGGAGAGGAGGGGGAGAGGGGTATCTAACTGGAGGAACTGGTTCAAAAATTAAGCATTTTCTTTCTAATTCGCATTGATCGCACGTGTTAGAATTATTGTAAGTTAAAATGCCACTTTTATTATTAAACTTAGAAATAAAATTTGAGCACAATATGGACAGACGAAAATGAGCAATGATTGCAAGATAACTTGCAACATTACAAAGAGGGTGAAACGTGGAGGAGAAGCGGTCCAGGGTGAGAAGCACGGGATTGACCTTGATCTGTCGATTCTGGAGTAACAAAGAGTAGTAATACCCAAAAACAGATATTTGATGTTAAATTATACCACACTATTATCACATTTAGGTAGTTAACCATTATCGTTAGAACACTGAATCGAGTAGAAGCAAAAAAGTCTCAGTAAACATGGGGTAGCAAATGAAGCGTTTGCGAGATAATTGCGAATGTATGGTTATCGTCGACGCGCTAGCTTCGTTAACGACCGGCCGGCTTTAAAGTCCACGGAGCGCGCCCACCAGCCGCAACAATGACATTCAACGCCCAGCGTTGCCACACATCTACTCTCCACATCTACTCTACGCCACCTTGTACTGTACCTCCGCATACAAGCACCTTCCCACGGTCTCCACACTGAAGTTGCAAACTACGGCAACAGCGTATCCGCAGTCATGTAACTGAGACTCCACGTGGAGTAGACGAGCGGCGGCCGCTTTCTTCAGTTCTTCGACGTTAACGAAGCAAACGCGTGGACTATACGATCCGCGGCCAATGACTTGATTGTTTGCACACATCGTACGCTTGTCTCCTTGCTCACTCCGAGGTTTATTTGTTTAAAACTGAACACTGCCGAACATGCAAAATTCTGCACAGCACAATAGTCCTTGGTAATTAAAGCAACAGTAATGTCTAGCGAGGTCAACCTTTCAATGCTGTTATTTGTTACTATAGGTATTCTCCACTCTTACGGCTGCCGGTTCTAGTTCTGGCAAGGGAAGTGGAGAGCGGGGATTACGCCGCAGACCAACCAGACAACAGCAGTGGCACCGAGAGACACGACGCGGCGGAAAGAAATACTACGTGAACCTCGTTCTACTGGCTGCTGTGTATCTTATCGTGCTGGATTGGTCGTTTCCTTGCCAGCATTAGGATCGGCCGCCGTAACAGTAGAAAATACTAAGTAGGACTAATGCACCTCACACGTAAAAAGCATTCGATGTGTACAAACAATCAAGTCAGTGGTCGATCGTAACCATACATTCGCAAATATGACCCCATGTTTACTGAGACTTCTTGCTTCTACTAACTTGTACTTTTCACCATTCCAGTTTGCACTATCACTTCTTGTACACCCTGTATAATTAGTAATTCCAAATAGAGTAGCTACTACATTATGTAAAAAGGAAAAAAATACTTGTGAAGATTAAGAACTTGCATGCTCAATAGGAATTTCAATCGATGCTGAATCTTCTATGAGAATTGAATGCAGACGTATATAAGATTTTAAACAAGTATTATAACAATAGTCATTACATTGTTGCAACAGTTGCCAGGTATTAATTATACTACTGAACCAGTAGTGTGTAATTGAATGTTTTGCAAGACGTTTGCTTGATTTTCCAGTTTGTTTCAAAGTAACTACTTCTCGAATTATTCGTGTCAATGTGCAAAAGGAAATACAATTTGCACATTCGTTCTGTGGCATTATGGACAAACGTGTATTTCCCCTTCACAGATTCAGCTCTTTTGCCTTTCAACTTGGAGGAATATGGGTCATCGGTGAGGGAGAAATTGAAAGCCTTTGATGCCAATGGAGCAGCAGATATATTAGAGAGAAATGGACTGTGGCTAGGTAAGTGTATACACATGACTTTTATATCTTTTGTAATTTTATCATATAATTTTACTACGACAAGCTACAATCACTTTTAACTCTGCTTCATTCGGATTTACTTTCTTGGTTTACCAAAAGTATTTAATTGACTAATTCTATTATATAACTATTATGCAGGTTATATATGTTATAGATATATTTATATAATATCAAAATCATTTTCTTGGCACCTCTCTTCTCTTTCTTTATATGGAGGTTGTAATGGAGCTTAAGGTTACAAGCAAAGAGCATTTTTAAATTAGGTATGTATGTATGCATGTGGTGTCTGTATGGCTGTGTATATCTTATTACTGTGTATATTTAGAAGTATTTGTACATATGGATATCGAAGTATATTACATAATATGTTTATTATTGTCTTTGAATATAATTTGAATACAATGTAAGCTTTCCTATAAGTGGAGAATTGTTTCAATGTTGGAGTCAAATAAATGCATTGCTTCCCTCATGGTCGTGTATACATATATGGAAGTTCAGCTTTGAGTCACCTAAAGATACACACATTTTAATATATGTCATCAACGTTGACTAGTAAGTGTGTTGTTAAAGAAATAAGGCAAAATGTAAAGTTCCCCGTGCATATAGTACCGCTCCATGAAGGCACATTTAGGGGGTGTGGAGGTAGGACCCCGTACATTCTCGATCTCGGTCATTTTGGAGGTGATGTGATCAGAACCACGCTCCGGTCGCCTTTACCCCCCAGGATTACCCCATTGATTTGAGGAGGGGTGAGCCACAGAGCCGCTTTATGCGAGGACAAGGCCGTATAAATTCCGACCTCAGTTAACCTTTCCCGGGGATCGAACCGGGCGTTTCTAAATAGTATGAATCTGAATTTTAAACACTGCAGTATTTGCCCAGTCTTTGTATTTTTCATGATTCTATTATAAAATGAATTCCAAAAGTTTATTTAATATTTGTTTTAGGTTATTGCTTCACATACTGCAGACTATTAAATTGCAACAAATAAAGGCTAGAATGTACAATATAAAGAAAGTCTCTAATTCACTTCATACTTCTTATACTTACTTCTTATGCACTCCTAGAGACGTATCTCGAGTTACGAGACGGGGGTCGCGTGTTAAAATTGTATATTTATTTGTAGAAGTTGTAAAATAACATTGTTAATTACATCGATAATTATCCATAAAGAAACACGGGCACCGTCTTCCATGTCAGAACAAATGACGTTCGAAATTCCTTGCGCCGTCTACAGCGTTGCCACACTGTTCAGAGCATTGGTCGTTGAAAGTGATAATTTAGGCGGGAGAGAAAATTATTAACGTGGCATAGTCCCACGAACCATCACGGGGACGAGGTATGCCTACTAGGTTAGGTTAGGCCTGTTAGGTTAGGTTCCATTAGCACTCCTTTCGTTCAATTTAGCATATACGGACAACTACAGGTAAGTTTGGCAACAGTGCTTTAACGTTGATTTCAGGAAAGTATGGCGTCTCCTGTATTGATGAAACGTTGTTGGTCAGTTACGTGCTACAAAACTATAAATTTCTTATTGAAAGTGATCATTGGTTCACAAATCATTCACGGATAACCATTTCAGGTAATGTTAGGTTAGCTTTAGTTATGTTAGGTAAGCATAGTTATAATATTTCGTTTGTAAAAATACGCAAATACTCCACCGTTGATTTTAGGATAAATGGCGTGTTTTTTGAAACATTGTTCGTCATTTACGTGCTACAAAACCACGAATTCCGTATTCAAAGTGATTATTTGTCCAAAAACCATTCACGGAAGGTTAGGTTAGGTTAAGTTAGGTTAGGCAAGCATAGTTATAACATTTCGTTTGTAAAAGTTATAAAATTTCGTTCGTAAAACTACAGATATAAACATTCATAAAAATTGGAAAAAAAATATTTTTTTTTTCAAATTTCCGACTTCGCCGCCGATTCTTAATAACACATTCCTGATTAGGAGGCCAAAATTAGTTAGTAAACCAAAAATTAAAAAAATTGGAGACTTTCTCTATATTGTAAATTCGCTCCCAAATAAATATTGTTGAAGCTCATCGTATCAATGCTGGAGGTGACAAGAATATAATTTAAAAATGAGAGGTGGTATAACTAGGAAAAGTATCAGTATTTGAATATTGAGACAAGGCCAAAAACGAGACTAGTATATGTATATTTAGATTTTTATACCGACCGATAATGGCTAGTGTTTGTAGGTTGAGACGATAAGATCACAATTTGTAACTTCAGACGAGATCAAAAACAAGATTAAAATGTATAGTTCAAGGAAAGATAAAGTAGCATCAGACTAGTTCAAGAACGAGATTAGAATTTGCAGTATAAAGTAAGATCAAGAACAATACCATATTATTTGCAGATGAGACCGAGGTCAGTTTCGGTAACCTGAAGTAGGACCAAGGTATTCGTGTTCGTAACCTGTGTCAAAATAAATGATTGATTGGTTGGTTGGTTGATTGGTTGATTGATTATTTGGTTGGTTGCTTAGTTGGTTTGTTCGTTGATTGATTGATTTGGTATTTTAAGTTCACTTTATGCACAGTAAGGCTAATTGGAACTGGACCTACAGTTTAAAGTGGCATCCGAACCACTATGTGCCTCCACCGGTTATCGAACCCGGGACCCCTTGATTACAAGACGACGACGCTACCACTGCGCCATTGAGGAGGTTCTGTGTCAAAATAAAGAAAGAGCTCATGACCATAGCTTGAAAATAGAACAAAAACAATATTGGTAGTTTGAGGTAAGACTGAATAGGGTTTGGATACAATATGAATCTGTAGAGATGGCGTGTGCTGACATATTTCGGTCCAAGTTCCTTTTGCTCTATTGCGATTTTATCATGCTACGTATGCAATTTTTACATGGTTCGATTTACATCTGTTAACACATGCTGCGGAGTTTTAGCGATTACTTACTACATGTTTCCTTCAGAGGCGAGGCGTCCGGCCATCGGCAGATGACTTAGCAAAATAATAAAAATGCTGCATTTTAAATATTTTAATGAAGAAGTAAAAAAATAAGTCAGAATATTCTCATATTTGTGCGAAATAAGCCAAGCGACACCATGAAACGGCTAGAGATACGCAATAAATTCGCTACGTTTAGCGCATCAAAATGAGAGCCCAGTACTATTCCCCGTGGCCAACACTCGCGCTACGTTTCCTATTGAAGGCAAGTCATCGCTGAAAATGTGCGAATCTCTCTCTACCTGCTCGGAAGACACCCGACGACCGCTTGAAGGTCTGGTCATAAGAGACCTTTTTTTTCAGCTCCCATGTTTACGGCAGGGTTTCTCTGACTTCATCAGGATTAAAATGTTTCCGAATGCTATTTCCATCATTGTAAACCATGCAACGCAATGATCTAATACACGCAATTAGTGATGTCGTGAGTGATTTTTTTAAAGAATAAACTGAAAAATCAGACTTTCTTTCAATTATGTTAGAGGAACCATCTAATGTTAACGGTAGGCCTAAATTGTCAACTGTCTTGAGATCTGTGCATAAGGAGAAGGGTTTATTGGTTTTTCTGATGTGAGTACCGATTGTATATCTGACGGGTTATTTGTTCATGTAAAAATTGTGAATAAGTAGAAACTGGAGGATAAATTTATTATTGCTCAAACTTATGACGGATCGGCAGTTATGTCGGGGCATTTAGCGGATTTGCAACAGAAGGTCCAGGACGAGTATTTTTACTAAGACATTTTCTCCTTTGATGAAAAGTTTCTCTCGGGCTATCGACCAGGTGAGTTGTGGAGAAGATTCCAAGCTTTCGAGAGCTAACGTCACTCTCTTCTTCAGGGTAGAGTGAGGAGAAATATTGAGCCTCCCCCCCCCCCCCTTCCTGGTTGGAAAGATCGACCCTGACGTTTGATAAGTCTTGCGATGACTACGTAAAAATGTCACGCTTGGCCACTGGTTTCCTTGACACTGGTTTTTCACTTACATATACTTCTTTCTGTACTTGCCAACAGCCATTCGTTTATTATCGTCTTGGTTACAAACGAATGCTTTTGTGGTTAAGTTAGGAGGGTCAGGTTTAGTTCTCTTAGCATTTAAATAATATCCCTAAATGCTTTCTTAAAAAATATTGTAATTTACTTGTACATTCATTCCGCTAGTTTACGATACTTACTGTCGCTTCTATCAAGAGAGAATGCCTTGTCCATGTGGGCGCGCATGCTTGCATAAGGTGATTTTTAAGTTGATTTTTTTTTCAATACAGTGGAACCTTGATAATTCTAACTTCAGGGAAAAAATAAAAAAATCGAGGTATCAAGGATTTCGACTTACCAAAGTTCGAGTTATTGAGGGCCAAAATCGCCGACTTCGAGTTATAGAGGTCTAAAGCACATTAACAATGATGGTTACATACACGGCAGGGTGAGGGAGTTCAAGTCCCGACACGATTGTTGATCACCTGACATTGTACGTACGCACCCTACACTTCGACTTATTGAGGTCCGTGCGACTAAAACTTCGAGTTATAGAGGTGATTAGAATTTAACTTCGACTCATAGGATTTTCATAGTCTACCTTCGAGTTATTGAGCTCGAACGGCATCCCATAAACTGTACAAAAATTCGTCTTATCAAGATTTATTTCGAGTTGTTGAGGTAAAATTAGTATTGAGTGTTATGGACAATTCAAGGGGATTACAAAAAGTTCGACTTATCAAGGAATTCGAAATGTTGAGGTTCGAGTTATCAAGGTTACACTGTATAAATAACTTTTTTCGGAATCCAGATAATGCTCATTATTTTAAGACAGGTTCAAATTTCGTGTGACAATGATTGTCAAAATTCTACGATAATTTATTAGTCTTTCTGCTATGATAATTTGAAAAAATCATAAAACAATCCGAATCGTTATCCATATTCCTAATAAGTCATGCAGTAGATTCTTACCAAACGACAATGTAGTTTGAAACTTTCTCAACAGATGGCGCTGGTCTCCAAGTTATGAAAGAATTCCCTGTGTGTAACGTGCATGTGAAATCCTTTCACTGCATGGCATAGTTTTCTTGCTGTGGACTTGATATTTCATTATCTGAATTAAAAACGATCGAGACATGCTTCCCATCAAATTCAAAACCGTCGGTTCTCTTCAAGTGCTACCGTTGAGGGTGTGTAAGCCTGCCACCGCACAGGGCCTCGCATTTTGAGGGGTCTTGCACGTCTGATATATGTCTAGTGAACTTAACCAGTGCGCAGACCCTCTGATTATGGTGTATGGGTTGGGGGGCAAAAACCTTATATGTGATAGGAGAAATAAACACCTCACTTGATCTCACTGTTTTATTGTATTGATGGTATGGAGCAGGGGCGTATATGGAGTGTGTCCAGACACATCGAAAATCACTATTAGAAGAATTCCAACTTCCGTGACACCAATGTTCTTTGCTCCCTTCTTCATTTCGCTTCTCTGTGGTTCATAGACTATTTTACACATAAGCATGGTTTCGTCAGCAGATTGATTGATTGATTGATTTGCTTTATTTTACTTCGCTTTTGTGCACTTTTGGCTAAATTGCGAAAATGGGGATGAGTGATGATATGATGAAATTGATGAATGGACACTCACAAATATCCATGCCTAGGCCTGGATTCGTACCCATGGCGAGTACAGCAGATTCAAAACAACTACACATAATGTATTAATTTCCAACAGTGACTGCCATTTTTCCACAAAAAAAGTAAACTGTTCTTTCCCCCTAGTTATGGCACCCAATTACTGCTACTGATTTCCAATCCAATGTATGGGAAATTTATCCTTGAAAATACATAGAGGTAATATAACTAACAAAAAAATTTTGTGGGAGTGTTAAAAACAAGAAATATGATGGAGAACGAAGTTGGATAGTTCAATTACATAGGAAATAATGCACCTTCATCCCCTTCCATAGCTGCTTGGAACTTTTGTCGGCTTAATTTTTTAAGAGCATAATATTTTTTAATAACAGTAATAAAATTTATCTACAAGGGTCGTTCAAGGTTGACCGAGATTTTCGTACGTAAAAAATCGATGAATAGCCGGATCATGATGAAACGTGCGGGTGACGTAATGTATTCCTTCGCGAGTAACTAGCGCCCGGCATGACGTATTTCGCGCATGCGCAGCAGTTGCAGCGAACATGGCGGCAAGCAGTGTGTCTGTGGCTGTGGAGCAGCGGTGTGTAATCAAATTTCTCGTGAAGGAGAAAGTGAAGCCAGCTGAGATTTTCAGACGATTGCAAGCACAGTATGGTGAACAAACGATGTCGCGGACAAGAGTGTACGAATGGTGTGAGCAGTTTCGCGAAGGACGGGAGCTGGTGACAAATGAAGCGCATGGACACATTCGCCCGACTGCAGTCACACCAGTGAATATCGCACGTGTTGAGCAAATGATTCTTGAGAACCGGCGAGTAACAGTGCGGGATATTGCTGCCGAGGTGAATATCAGTGTCGGGAGTGTTGAGACAATCATTCACGACCACTTACGCTTCCGCAAAATCTGTGCAAGGTGGGTTCCCCGCCAGCTGACATTCGATCAGAAGTGGACACGCAGGACGGTCTGTGAACAGCTTTTGAATCGGTTTCGAGCAGAAGGTGATGAATTGTTGCAATCCATCATCACGTGTGATGAAACATGGTTGCACAATTCAACCCCAGAGATCAAAAGACGCAGCATGAAGTGGCGGCATAAAGGTTCCCCGTCCCCCAAGAAAAGCAAAACGCAGCCGTCCGCTGGAAAGATCATGGCAAGTGTCTTCTGCGACATGAAGGGCGTTATCCATGTGGATTTTCTGGACAAAGGGAGCACGATTAATGCCCAGTATTACTCCACATTGTTGAGTGGTGCTGTACGAAAGTCCATTCGCACGAAAAGAACTGGGATGTTCTCTAGAAATGTCATTCTTCTCCATGACAATGCCCGCCCTCACACGGCCAATGTGACAACAACAACTCTGGCCGACATGCGCTGGGAAGTTCTGCCCCATCCCCCTACAGTCCGGATTTAGCCCCCAGTGATTATCATTTGTTTGCATCCCCTTAAAGACCATCTGGGAGGGAAGAAATTCACGACAGACGAAGCACTGCGGAGCGATGTCCTCCAGTGGCTACAACAACCAAGTTCTTTCTACGCCAAAGGAATTTGGGAGCTGCCAGAACGATGGCAACGGTGCCTCGGCGCGCACGGAGAATACTTTGAAAAATTGACATAGTTTGGTGTTTCTTCTGCTACCTATTTCCTCTGCAGAAATAAAAGTCCCGGTCAACCTTGAACGACCCTTGTACACTACATTTCTAAGTGAGAGTATTCGGGCGGGCAACTGCCCCATTTTGCTCCCCGGTGCGCACGCCTATGTTACTAATTTCGTGTCGCCAGACAGAGGAAAAATAACTGTCATGGCTAGTGCAAGGCTGCATACAAATATTATAAAATTATTTTTGAGAGCTTGTAGCGCCAAAACAAGGCCTAAATCAGCAAAATAAGTTACAATATAAGTTGTTTTCCTTTATGTCTCTACAGTGTGCCAAATTTTGTCAATGGTCAAGTTGAGAAATCTTTTTGTATGTGTGTGTGTGTGTGTGCAATAATTTCGTAATAGTAGTGGCACTGTTGTTTGTATAATTTTTAGGAGAAATGGAAGTTGCCTATATTTTTACTTTTTCAAATAAAAGGGCCTAGCTGATACAGTTTGAACAAGACATTGCTTTTCCTAACGGCAGCCCTCCTGGGACAAAGTTAAGGTGGTGAAACAAGATAAGATAAAGGGTCGTCAGGTACAGTCCCGGCAAGAAAAGTGGGATACCTAGATCCTTAAATACTCGCTTCACTGCAAGACGTTATGTGTGTTGCCTAACTCTACGGCGGTGGTAGAAGTTGCCATTGTTTATTTGTTGTTAGAATCCACTTACCGGCCGTAGAGGGAGGGAGGAAAGCTAGTAATTTTAGGTTTTAGGTGCCCCATTTTATTTTTCGGTGACCACCTGCAGTTACTTCGTGGTGGTAGCTTTCGAAAGCATGAGCCATGAGAGCTTTTAGTGGTGTTACACCAAAACAGTTTCAGACCATTTTCTACAAGTACTTGTTTAGGTTGGTTGGAGTAGAATGCAATTTACATTCATCAGACGACATGGGAATGGAGATGCCTCGCCCTGAATATAACAGGAAGTTGTATTTTTGTTGCATTATATGAAATTATAATCTTAACTTAGCTTGGGTTAACAAAGTTGTGTCCTCTGGGATGATTTTGTATGTATTTCAGAGGAATGAAAAGTACACACATTTGCCAATTATGGTCCGCCCCTATTATACGCAAGGCTGGGACTAAGATTCAGGGTTGTTAAAGGATCAGGAATTTTAAATAAATACAATTCCTTTCCAGGAGAGAAAAGCAGCATCTATTTCATATTTTTTATCTGTAGCTACATAATTTCAATTTGCTCCAGGAACCTTCTTTCCAGATGAATTTAAATACAGTCCAGGAACCTTTATTTTTCGGATAAATTTAAATATGATCCAGGATCCTTTTTTCAATGAAACAATACGCAACTTGAACCGAATTTAAATTGTGCGAGAAATAATGTTCCGATCCTGTTGCGCAACCCAATACAACCCATTAGGATTAATGGGTTTCTGAACTTTTAACAATCCTGTTGAGAACGTCCTTAATTTATTGAGGAGCGATAACTTTCTTCCAATTTTTATTTATGAACTACGCATATCAGAGGGAAAATTATCTTTCACAATATGTTCAGCGTCTGAGACGTGCATCATTGTAGTGATGTAGAGGGATTATGAGAGAAGCAGTCCGTATTGTGTCGAATGGAATATTTTACATAGAGAAGATACTATTTCCAGCTATAGATATAGGTATAAATTGTGCGTACATATGTGTACATATGCATGGTTTGATTAAAAAGAAGCAACTGAATCCTAAGTTGTTAAATAAAGTAACAAGTGCAAAGGGTATGGTGAGAAGGGTAGGCCAAGAAGATGCACAACGGTGACGAATTGTCTGAAATAATACACATTATATCTCCTATCTCTTGTGTTTCTTCTGTTCCAGATAAGCTACACGAAACTCTGGCTAACTTCAGTGATACAGCACGAAGATTTCACCGCAAGCTAAGCAACATGGATATCAAAAAGTGAGGGAAAAAGTGTACATTGATGTTTGATAACATGATTTAAGTTATTTTGTTATTACGTATATAGTGATCTACTATAGACCATATTAATTTTCTTTCATGAAGTCCATTAAAGTAAGTGTGCGAACGTCATTATTGTTATTAATCTACGAGGGCTATTTTTTTCAACTTCCGTTGGTGCCGCCAGGAGGTCCGTGAAGCGCTAGGAAGCGGGGCGTCCCGCAGTGTGATTGGCGTCCCCCCTGCCACTACCACCACCACTGCCAGGGCCAACGCTTCAGTTGAAGCTGAGCGACTGGCGCGTAGATATGTCTGCTACGCAGTCTCTCCCGACAAGTGAAAGGTGCGTAGTGTGATACAATTTCTACATGCAGAGAGGCACAATGTGGCGGAAATTCATCGTCGAATGAGCTGTGTGCCGGAGAGGTATGCTGTCTTCGGGCATTGTCTTGCTTCATGACAATGCCCGACCACATGTTGCTGCATCAACCCAAGACCTTCTGCAACGAATCCACTGAGAAGTGTTTGATCAACCTGTCTACATCTCAGACCTGGCGCTGTGACTTCCCACCTTTTCCTGGCGATGAAGAAGTGATTGGTGCTTCCACACCAATGCGGATCTTCGGCAGACCTGGCTAAACAGACAGGCGGCACTTTTCTTTGCAGAGGGTGTTGGAAAGCTGGTGCATCGGTACCATAAATATCTGAATCTTCTTGGTGATTGCGTTGAAAAGTAGATTATACGTGTACGTATCTTTTGCCAATTAACCCATTTAGCTATTCACTGTCGTTATGATTTCATGCCCTATCGGAAGTTGAAAAAAATAGCCCTCGTAGTTGTGACGTTTTACTTAGCAGGTACTACAAATAATAGTCTCAGTCGTACGCAATAAATAATTGTGTTCTTTTTTAAAGTTTCTTCTGACACTACAAATAAATTTTAATGCTGGTCTGAAATCAAAACGGAAGTAAATACCCCGTTTTAGACTCGCGTGAAACTACAAACATTGATTCTGATCTTGAATTAAAATACAAATTATAGTCTCGTTCTAGGTTCGTGTGAAACAGAAAATATTGATGCTGGTCTGGAATCAAAATACAAATAATTTCCTCGTTCTAGGTTCGTGTAAAACTGCAAATAAACTGATGATGGTCTATAATTAAAACACAAATAAAGCCCTTGTTTTTGACTGGTGTGAAATAGCAAATATTGATTCTCGTTTGGAATCAAAACACGAAAAAATGGTCACGTTCTTGATTCGTGTGAAACTCAAAATATTGATGCTGGTCTGGAATCAAAGTACAAATAATGGTATTGTTCTAGTTCGTGCAAAACTATAAATGAACGTATGCTGGTGCAAAATGAAAATACAAATAATGGTCTTGTTCTTGGCTCGTGTGAAACTGCAAATATTAAGGTCGTCTGGAGCAAATATACAAATAATGGTTTCATTCTAGGTTCATGTGAAACTGAAAATATTGATGGTGATATGGAAACATAATACAAATAATGATTTTTTTTCTAGGTTCGTGTGAAACTATATATATTTGTACTGGTCTCGCCTCACGCTACAAATAATGGTTTCGATCTCAAACTACGTATAATTGATCTTTCTTCTCTTCCTCCGAACCGAGAAATGCTGGTGTCTGTCTCGACTTACGCTACAAATAATTGTTTCCATCTAAAGCTATAGCTTGTATACATTTAACATCTAGTTATAGATTCTATCCTAAACTCTTTTTTTAGTTTCCTGTCAAGCTTGTATTACCCATCCTGTTCCAGATATGATTTGAAACTACATATTATTTGTGTCAATGGCATTTCATACTTGTACTACTGTTCTCGCTTAAATATTCGTTACCATCTACTTATATTTTTGAGGAAATGTGTGCTGTTCAATATTACACTGTGCTTTTATTACTTAATGATAGAAACTTACCTATGTTTTAGATTACAATTATGTATACAATAGTAATCATGCAGCCTGCTGTAGATAATATTATGTTAAAATATATATTTTAAAAAAATATTGAACTCTGATGTTTTTAAATAAGTCATCAAAGGATCGCTTCTGAAACAATTGTTTTGTTTCAGTCCCATGGTGATTAGGATGCTGAATGACCAAATGATGAAGATTGAGAGACTCTTCATTTTACCAGCTGGATTACCTAGAAGAGAAGAAACGAGGTGAGGTACACTATGAATGATTGGATACCATTTATACTATACTGGCCTATAAGCTGTAAATTGGATCCTTATTAACCTTAGCTTACCCGTGCCTTAAGAGAAACTTACTTACCTGAGGGGCCTATCAGGCTCACACTTTTCTTATAACTTAAATTCAAGAAACCATTTTGTTATTGAGTCACTGCTTCCTATGTTGATTATATATTTTTATTTATGTATTAATTATAATAAATATAAAAATTACCATCATTAATGAAAATAATAACCAATTTTTGCATGAGTGTCACATATATATTTTACCATTCATGAAAACTAACAAAAAACATAATAATTTTTCATTAATGTTTTTTTTGTTTATAGAGTTACAGTTGTTTATTTATTATAATAATTACAAAAAATACCATTATTATCAGCCAATTGTGCACTGTTACTGCCGCGAATGTCTTGAATGACACACATTCAAAGATTGCGACTGATAATCACATCTTGTGCATGAATGATTGGATACTACAATTTATATTATACTGGCTTCTAAGCTGTAAATTGGATCCTTATTAACCCTACATTCATGTTTCTTATGAGCGAAAGTAATACCGAAATAACGGGAACATTCTAGGGAATGTAATTTATTTTCAACTTTTTATACAAATTCTCGCAGTGGAAAAATTGAAAAAAAGGGAAGTGGTGGGCCCCTTGGCTAAGCTAGGGTTAAAGCATATAATTTTGTGTAAGGATTGGAGTGTTTTGAATGGTGTCCAAAAGTTAATTTCAGATCAGATCAGCTTTCTATTACAATTGTGGAAACAAAGTTGAATTTTTCAGACCATAGTGAATTTTCCAATAATGGAATCTGATTGTTCCAGCTACTGTATTGCGCACACAAAGAAAAATAATACTTCTCGTCATCTTCAATGGATAGTTTTACAGTAAATTTATTTTAAATATTCTCTCTCGCTTATAATAAGCTTCACAAATGTTAAATAAATTTGTCGCAAAGCAATACATTCAACATCTACAGTCTATGTCAGCAATACAGGTATTCCAAAAAATCAGTGAAATCAGAAGCAAATTGCGTATATAATTCTTAAGCTTAAACCAGTCGAAGTGGGAATTAGAAAAATATTACTAGCACAAAAAATAATGTTTCTCTGTCTGCTATAGTTGCAGAAGAATTTTTCTAACGCACAGATTTTGGTAATCAATTGTGTGTTGCCCCTCCACTTAATTCAGTAATATGATATTTAACATGTTAAAGTTATAAACATAATTCTTTTCTCGTATTATGACTTTAATTCTGTTATGACGCAATTCTGATTAAACTGTAAGTTTGTTTTTGGTTGCTAGGAGATGGTAGTTGTTTAGAGAGATTATGATGCATGCTAATTCAAAGATGCGTGTTCTCTTTTTTGTGGGATTTTCCTAATGCAATTGATTTGATTTGGTTGGTTTATTTTACTTCGCTTTTCTGCCACTTTTGGCTAATTGCGAAGATGGAAATGAGTGATGATATGATGAAATTGATGAAAGGACACTCACAAACATCCATGCCCATGCCTGGATTCGAACCCCTGGTGTCGTAGCGCGATGTGCTAACCACTCTGGCACGCAGGCCGGCCTAAATGTAATTGAACAATGATATTCGAGATTAATATTGTTATTACTTGATTCAGTGTTTTCTTTTTAAATATAAATTATATGGAACTGGCATCAGTGGAAGCTGTATTTAGTGTTGACTAACATGAAACATATAAGTTAGAGTGAATGCTTATATTTCATCCTTTGTTTTATGTTTTATCCCACGTCTGAGGAGACCTCTGAGTAGGCTGTTAAGGTCTTGTTGTTCTCCGTGAAGAGAGTGAATGTAAATTTTCAGTGATATAGCCGGACAATGTAACATGTAAAAATCAAAACATCAAATGTTTCGCAAATTGTAGATAACTACAGATCGCGTTTCATTTAATGTTCATATTTGAATCGAAATTTAATATTAAAGTCAAACAAAAGTTCATATTTCATTAGCTTCATTAAAGTACCAATTTACCAGTAATTTAAAATGTTAATGTTTTTGAAATCATGTCCATGCCCACCCTCACAGGAATTGCACAATTAATATATGATTATATGCCAAGGTGCGTGAACCCTACAATATCAAAACTGAATATTTTAATATTGAGGTCTATTTCTTATACCTAAGCAATAATTATTCTGTTTCAGGCATGTAGTTTTCGGCAAGAGCAAGTACGTCGCTTATCATCGTTTTGGCTTTCCTGGTCTGTCTGACCTTATTCATGACGTGGACTCGTTAAAAGATGCAGAGAAAGATCGTCGGTGGAAGGAGATAAAAAGGCACCTTTCGGACATAATGGTGGTGGTTCACCAGGCCACGGACTTCCTACGGCCTCCGGAGGAGTTGTAAACACCACCATATAAACCGACCATGAACCTTCAGCTTCATAACAGCAAATGATACTTGCTAGTGCCCATAAGCTCGCTTCTGCTAATGGGTTTTCGCGGAGGTATGCAAACCGCAAGCTCCTGCAAAGTGACGATTGTTATGGAAAACAGCGATTGGGACAGCTAATGCAATCGCAGAAACAGCTGATTGATATACTCACACCCAAATCTTCGAGCACATTGGATTTTGAAGCAGATGTACTAATACAGTTCATGTTGGAAATATTAACTTCAGCTTTGATATTTTAGCATGTACTCGTCTTATAATTCTTGTAGCAATAGAGTTTACTCATGTCCTAGTAACAAAATAAATTTTAATTCATCTAATCGATCATATTTAAATATGAAGGTATCGATTTCCTTCAGCACAGATCCAGTACTTTCAAATTAGGCTATAAAATTAGATGTATTCGTAGGATCCATATGAATGAATGGTATTACTAACGTGTGGTACTGTACTAATAGCACAACTGATATTACTTGGTTCATATTCAGTTTAACAATTTATACTCTATTTGAATTAGAAAAAGAACTATATATTTCACCAACGTGCCTAGAAAATTTGACGGTTACTTATAGAGTAAAAATTGGAAGAATAAAGGAACTATTTCACAAAAAGCTGATATTTGGTAAAAATCTTCTTTATAACATTAATAACAACTTATTAAAAGTCTACGGCTTGTAGGAAAGATATACTAGTATATCAATATCCAAACTATTGTTAATTAATTCCTTTATTTCGTGAAAACTTGAATTTGTCCGCCATTTATTCAATATGGCGGCCTTAGCGGAAATGTAATCGCCGGTACTTTTGATATGTTTTTATAAATGCAATGAAGGTGCTACATACCAAATTTCAGCTTAATATGAATTATGTCCTGTATTTAGAGAAAATTCGTGTAATTTGACTGCATTATTAAACGAATTTTTCGAAGTGTTTTTGTGTTCAAGACATATTGCACTGAAGTGGTTAATTCTTTGGTGACAGCCACCAGGAGTTAGAACAAAAAATCTAGATTTTGAATTTTGAGGATTGGTAATGCTGGCGTTTAGACAGATCTAAATATGGACAACGGGATCAATGTGTGAATTATTATATATTCTGTATAAACTGGTGAGTTCCCAACTCATCACGTATGTAACATTTTTTCAAGTACACTTCTCAAAGGTTTATGTTAAATAAAGAAATATGTATTTCTCACATTCACTTACTTCACTGTGCGATCTCCCACTTCTATAACAAACATCCAGATGCTATCTAGTTTCTTGTTTATGGAACCTTACCTTTTTGTGTTGTTTTTAGTACACATTATGCTCACATAGGATAATTAGAACTTGTCCTGGTCTTTCAAGGGGATTGGAAACGCTGAACCGCAATTGTGCATTGAAATCGGAACCGCTTTGTTACAAAACGACATCGTTAGTCGCTGCGCTAATTAGGTGGCCAAAGGTTGCGATTGGAAAATGCTCCGTTTGAACTGTTCAGGGGGAACAATACAGTGGATCGATCACTTTTAGCAAATAAGTCAATTTCAATTTGCTACCCCAGTGTAAATTTCTCGTGTCGCTAGTTGTTATATGATGAGTATAGTGCGACCACAAGGAAAACAACCTTCGGCCAAAATACTCAGTGAAAAAATAACATAACAAACTTGGATAAAATTGAATCAAAAGCAAAGCCACCATAAAGCTGCTCTTAAAGGGAAGATTGTTATCAAATATAAATGTATTCATCAACATAAACATTATTAGATTTTTAATGCTCATATCTTCCCCCACCATGATTTTTTTTGAATCCCCAGAAAATTCATCGGTGGGAAACGAATTTGCGTTTTAAGGACATTGTGCAGAATACAAAGCGGAGGCTGCTGTTTGTAGCAAGGCAAGAGCCTACGGGTTAACATTTAGAGGCCTTTCGTTTAATATTTCACCATGCTAATGACCAGTGGCGGTGATAAATTCTCACTTGGGCAAAGTGGCGGCCCCTAATTTCTACCGTGTCATCCCCTCACTTTCTACCGCTCCTCAATAAAAAAAGACCATTTAGATTTTAACGAAGGAAAAATAATAGCTTTAATTTTCAAGATATTGCAAGTCCTACTGTTAAAGAACGCGTTTATTGCAAGTATATATGTATTTTTATGTAATACCTACATAATGATTAGGCCTCGGAATTTGATGGCCAAAAATATATTTAAAAAAATGACCTGTAAACTGACATTAACAATCTTTGAAATTGATCTAAAAATAATTCTCGCTCTTAAATGAAATCTTGATTTTTTCCATAACTTACAAGAGAGTAATGTAGTTGAATAATTTGATAGAACCGTTGTTACGTGGTTTAAACTACAGAAGTAAAGAGGAAAACAATTAAGTGCTAATGTAGTTTTTATATTTTTACTTCATGGTTACATAAAATACCCCGCAAGCTTTTTCCTTCTGTATAAGTCATTCATCTCCTTTTAGGGTGAGTCTTGTATGATGCAGTGATGGTTCAGCATTGGGAAATACATGTGTGTCTCGTCGTGCATCAGATTATAATTTATTTTATGTTGTGACTAATTTTACTTTAAAACCACAGATTAAAGCGATATTAGTGGCCAGCAAGTAAACCTCAAAATAGGCTTCACTCGAAGTATTAATTTATGACATTTGACTGTGGAATTACGTTTGCTGGAGGAATAATAAATTTACCACAATTAATTATTTAATCCACTGTTAAAGATTTCAGATACAAATAATATTGTGCTTTTGGATTTACCATATTTCGATTAATGAAATATAATATAGTCCTCCTCCGTAGCCGAGCGGGTTAAGGCGTTCACTCGTCTTGAGATCGTTCGCTGCGGGACGGCGTAGGTTCGAATCCGGCTCTGGTCGGAATTTATTCGGCCTACGTATAGGACCGGTGGCAACCCACCATCGTGAGGAAATTGGGAAGCTCCGAATGAGTGAGCGGTAACCCGGTGGAGAAGACCTACTATAACGGCTGGGGATACTTCGGGCTGACCCCCAATTCCAATACTGGTCTAATACTGGTCTAAGATCTCCACGCTATACCAGGTGACGGAGGAACAGTGTGGGAGGGAGACCAGCAGTCGGTAGGTAAGCCAAGGTTCCCAAGGGCTGTCGCGCTATGGGTTATTATATATATATATATATTGGTTGAGTTATGAATAGAATTTCAATTTTTAAAACGAAAAGTAGCTAAGATCATATTAGGTTATATGAGTCGACAGAATTAGTCCAGATCTTAACATTATAATTGTGTTGTAAAATCTGTAGCTGTATATAAGAATACGACTGAGGGACGGCATGGCATGGGTTCGTGTCCTCCTGGGTTCAATAGCTGGTTTCTCGGCCTGTGTATACAACCGGTGGCAACCCACCATCGTGAGAAAATTGGGGAGCTACGAGTGAGTAGCGTAACCCGGTCTCGGAAATCTTCTAAAACGGCTGGGGGTTCGACGTACTGACCCCATGTCACCCCAATAGCGGTTGAAGATCTCCACACCTCTATGTAGGATTGTGGGAGGGAGAGAGGCAGTCGGGAGATAGGCCAAGGCCCTTCGAGGTGTGTCGCGACATGGGTTATTTATTATTTATTTATTTAAGAAGGAAAAGTCTAAGGTGCTTTTCGAAATTAGCAGGTGAAATCATGGATCAAAAATGCATGTGGTATGCACTTTCCACATCCCATTATCCCATGTATTCGAGATTCTGTGGACACAGATATTAAGAAAATCACTGTATAAATGCGGAATCGAACACACACATATGTTGGTGCCTCATTGGCAACTATAAATATATATAAAAAAATTGTAACCGGGCTCGAACACGCATCTTTCAGGACGTGAAGCCGTAACACTAACCAGTCACATACACCTTCGATTGGTAAGCATTTATTTACTTATCATGTAAATTTTCGAATTGTTTCACTACTGGCGCCGCGAATATCGTCTCGCTTGTTTTCTTTCCGATGTAGTTGTTTTTCCAGACCGATATATTTTTTTTACCTTTTGCCATCCACGGAGATCTTTATGGAATACATTATTGAAACGGAACTCCCAGAAAAGAGAATATGTTAGTTTCAAAAACTTGAAGTGGGAATGGTGTGTTCAGTCGTACATTTGACCTTAATATTTTTCATATTTGAAGTTTTGCTTTCAACGCCACCATCAGCCGAGCATTTTCTTTCTGGACAGATAGTACATCAAGTCCAAGCTCAAGTATAAGCTGTGGAACAATGTCAATTACCATAGGCGTAACTTGGCGGGGGCAAGGGATGACAGTTGCTCCACAAAATTTTCAAGGTAGTTAAAATTTAGGAATGGGAATCCCTGGCTGAACATGCCCCCCGCCCCCCCACAGCCTAATTTTCTTTCTGGATATGCTCCTGTACACAAATCCAACTCTTTTAAAAACAAATATAAAATCAAGGCCACTAATATAATGACAAATATGATTTTCACGCAAGGGGAACGTACTGCTTTGGGCCATACTTTAAGCCGCCCCTGCTCATGAAAAAAATTGTCGAATAAATTAATCAAGCCCTTATTTATTTTAAGATTTTCACACACTGACTTAACGAAAGGTATGATTTTTGCACGTGCTGTTATTGGACATTTCGTGCTCACACAATCAGACATAAAATGCCTTCGTGATCCCCGTGTCAAGCTCGTGAAGAGCGACTTTTATTCGAGGAGGTTCCGTTGTATCTTGATCAACATGTTATAGCAGTTTTTATGGTCTGTTTCTTTCTTGTTTTTGACACAACACTCCGGCGTGAAATGAAACATCTCTTTTAGTACCGGACATTACTTCGAACAATTTCTCTTCATCGTGTAGCTTCAGAGGAAGGGGATATTTGACTTGTTACTGTGTTGCCACGCAGAGTTAAGTTGTCTATGGGAGACAAAGGCTGGCTGGCTGGCTTTTCATGTTATTTATTTACTGTTAAAAATTACGTAAAGGAATGCAAATTACATATAACGGTAGATGGAATATATAGTTGTAATACTCACATTCAATAATCATGATATTTCGTACACTAAATAGGCGTTACTAATCTCCAAGAAACAAGTTCATCCCCTAATTCAATTTAACATGGAATCATCTAGTAACAACAATTATGCTTATTCAGTCCCGAAATTCATTTAAATAGATCAATTAACCGATTTTAAAATTACTTATCCCAATTTAATCTGTTCGTACTGCCTCAATATTAACTAGATCCTTCAACCTATTTTAAAAAGTTACCCTTAACAGATTGCCGATACTCTCGCAGACGGATGTTATTGAAGACGGATTCTTCATTTCTTAAGTCTACATACAAGGTACAGAAGGGTCATTACCACACAGAAAATCACCACAAATGAATTTAGCAATGAAGCTTCTTCGTAAAAGTATGAATTATTGCTAGGCAACACGCAACTTTTTCTATATCATTATTATGCAAGGTGTGGAATCTTTAATTTAGCAATCACGTTTTTTTTAAGCAGACATGAAAAGTTTAGAAACGGTAAAATACATAAATATTTTCATGAAGCCGGTGCAAGCACGGTATAGAAGATTGTGAATTCAATACAGTTCTGGACTGTAGATTTTTTTACCGATTTGATTCAAATCTATGATTGATTGTTTAAGTTGTGTTTTAAGTTCACTTTATGCACAGATAGGCTAATCGGGCCTGGACCTACAGCTTAAAGTGGGATCCAAACCACTACGTGGCTCAACGTATCAAACACGGGACCCTTTTATTAAAAGGCGACGGCAATACCACAAAGGCATTCCATGCCCTGTTGCTCCTAATTGCTATCTCCATGCTTCATCGACTGAAATCTACCACAATTGTATTTCTGCTCGTTGAGAATACAATTTAAGAAGACTGTCACATGCAAGTTCTTAGATGTTAATATTGTGCACGTATCTGTACCATTAGGTTAACCAGCTTAAAATAAGAGCCATCATCCTCCCTCATGGTATTAAATCTAAGTATAAGTAACAAGATATTAGGAGTCACGTGTCTAATTTTGCATTTAAATTTTGCCACATGTAGTAGGCTGCACAGATTATATTGGCTTAACCAGTACAGTCATGTTATCTCTTAATTGGCACGCAAAATCCACTAAACTTTTCATTTTCTCTTTGAACGAACCGCAAGACAAGGGTCTCATTTCTATGAATATATTTGAAATGTTTATTACGAAGGGAAAGTAAAAGATTTCGCAAGATGTCGTTATGTTCAGTCATGCTTATGACTTTTATGCTTTTAACTCTCTCGTTTTGTTGTTCTTCATTCTACATTTGTTAATCCTGATTTAATAATTTTTCAGGTGCTTAATTTTCTCTAACTGTATGTTTAGTATAGTACTCTGTTTTAATTATGTCCATAGTGTGAAACGTAGCTACTGTTACTCCGTAACTTCATGCGAAAGTGGTTGGCCAATAATGGAAGTTAACAACTCTTTCGGTTACGTATTCACAGCTTGTACTGTTTCTTTCCTTTAGATAAGTGACAACAAATAACTCATGTTTTATTTTAATCACATTGTAATTATTAAACATTACAATAGTTTTCAAAATTAGACCACTGCTGCTTTCATAGCTATGGAATTGGGTTTCAAATTCTTCAACTTTTCTATCTGAACTTTCACTTCTTTCGAACAAGGAAACAGATGAAGAAGAAAATGTTCCTTGTGTGTTGCTTTGATTCAACAATGAATTTGCATTCTCAAATGTTCGTAGAAACAGAATCTGTCAAAAGTTGCTAACGTCATATGCCAGACCATCTGCTGCGAGTTCTTCCTTTCACAACACGCCACACGTTCTCTGCATTCAAAAAACTGAAGAGGTTCTTCAGAGGAATATATGTGTACACATTGGCATTTGTGAGAGGGACCAAATCTGCATATTTTGGTGAGGAAATACATTGATATGACAGTCTTTTGATGAATGTTCAGCTTTACATCAAATGCTGCCCCTTTTGGCTAATCAAGACGATGAAAATGAAGGATGATTTGATCATTTGAAGAAACCATCCATTACGCTCACTGCACTTATTTGTAACCTCTACTATGGATGCAAAAAATCCAACTTCTTTTCCTCCCTGGAAAGTTACACTTTAAGTAGGTAAGAGTGGAAGAAACTCATGTTATTTATTACATTAATAGTTTCATTTTATAATAAAAATGAAATATAATAAATACAATAAGAAAGTATTCTTTTTTAACGTGCAGTTAGATTATGGCAAACATTTTTAAAAACAGTCTTTAAAGGCGGGTTTAAAGCCTCATAACTTATGGCATAGTTTCTGTCTATTCTTCTAACAGTTTGAATGAATGTTTACTGTAGCAATAACTTGTCGACTGAAACTCAGCATAATACATGAAAGATCTAGTTTGTTACAGTGTTGAAATACAGGCTCTACTAGTATATTGAAGGTCTTCGTTTAAAATAACAAATGTAAGGATATACTAATATTCGCACTAAATGGCGGTGATTAGGGGGAGGAGGAGGCAGTTGCCCTCTCCCCGCTTTTTGCCACTTTTTGCCCCCTCACTATACTAAACCTTATCAACCAAGGAAAAGTAAACTATCCTCGCTAACCTCCCCAAGTTTTGGCACCTTGCCCCTCCCCACTCCAGTTTTGGAACCAACTCGCCTCAACTGTTCGCAGTTATTAAGGTTCAGAGCTAATGTGTTATAATTCTGATTCTTCAGTTTCTAATCATTGCCGTGTCACATAGGTACATTTAAAATACATAAATAAATTAATTTAAGAATATGAGTTATTTATTGAAATTGTTGAAGAGTTTTCTTATTCATCAAAATTGAAGTAAATTCAGCAAAACAAGCAACAAATACCATCATTTTTTTCAAAAGTTAGATAAGATTAGTTTATAACCCTTGATTCTGTTTTATACGTAGAGTCATGGACGTTCGGAAGAGAAGGGGGGGCTCCTGGAAAACGAATGTCCACATAAACGTTATATAGTGCCTTTCATTGTCGAGTCTTCCGTGAAACGGTTGCTAACACGCCGGGCAGTGGGAGGGCATCTGCCGGTACTTAGACCCACAGCTGTACGCTGACCTTGCCACTGGATGCGTCAGTGCTTCAATATCCAGATAGCTGGTGTCCAGTTTGTATGTGTTTGTGAAGTGTTAAGATGTTAGCAAGTGTTTTAGATTGTTTTGTTTTATTTTACGTATTACTGGTGCTTTTCTGCACTCTACTAATGTCAGGCTGTACGTATAATTTGAAAAAAACGCATTTGAATGCAATATTCTTACGTGGTTACAAATTCTTGTAAGGAAGTTATAATACGTTTTGCACTAGAATTCCCAGATGTTCCTGTTTCACACAGAGACAGTGTTCGGATACAAGTGAACAAATTTAGAGAAACAGGGTCTGTTCTTGATAAAAAGCGAAGGGCAAAACAGCGTGTGCTTAATGAGGAGAAAATAAACGATGTTGAAGTACGATAAAAATCGCTCCGGCGCCTTGCACAAGAAACAGACATTTTCTGCGTGGCGAGCTACCAAGCTTTTAAACCTGAAGCCATACATTAGAAGAATTGAAAGGAAAAAGCAGGAGAGAAATGGAAGTAATTTCAGGAGAGGAACTGATACGTGTTGGTGAAAATTTCCTATAAATATGCCTTAAATGTGTGGATGCGGGAAGACAACATTTCCAACACCTCTTGCAACAAGGTCATTTTAATTGTAACTGTCAATGTAATTGTACAAGCTTATTTCATTATATAGCTAGCGGTTCCATTTACGCGGATGTTGCATCCAGTTTGCCGGCAGACGCACTCTCGCTGCCAGGTGTAATAGCCGCCGCTCCGCCGGTACTCGACCGTGAAAGGCACTGTATATTTCACACATAATTTCATTTTAGTCGAAGTGATTTGTGTTGTTATTAATGCGTTGAAGGAACATGATAATTTCAGACTGTAGCAGTGTTTTTTGAGGGGGAATCACTATTCTGGGAAAAAAAATATATACCTCCTTTGCCCCCTCTGAAAAAAAAAATTGCCTTGCTTGCCCCTCCCTGAAAAAATCCTGCTCAGAGTATAGCAACCATTTGTTTGAAAGTTTAATGTACAATGCTGAAAATGGAAGGTCGAACAATGAGGAATGACAGAAGGATAAAGTTATCATTTTCAAGGAATTCAGAATAGAATAAGATTGCTGGTAAGTCTCCTCAACAAAAAAAACATGTTGCATTCTTAGTATGTAATTTCCAACTACTGTTGCCCACGGAACGAGACATGTCCCGTCTCGTCTCGTGTCTCGTCTCGTTTTCGAGACCAGACACGAGACGGGACAGGGTTTTAAAAATTCGGGACGAGACGAGACTGGCCATCTGTCCCGTCTCGTTTTCGAGGTGATAAAAAGTCTCGTCTCGTCTCGGAAGTCTCGAAAAAATACAAACAAAATAATTAATCAGTTCCAAATAATTATTTACTCGGAATAAAGTATTTTTTGTTTAAAACCCAAATCAGCGTGTATTACATCCAAAAAAGACTATCCTACTTATTTTTAACACTTTCGAAATCCAGTATTTCTTCCATTTTTCAATGTATTCAAGTTTAATAATTTTGTTTTAATAGTACTCCAGATTCAAGTACATTACTAAAATACCGATTCAGATATCTATTTATAAAAATATTGCAACAAGAGAACTGTTCTCGATAATTTCTTTGAGTGAGAAATTTATGAAAATATTGTAAACCTTACGAAGAAAATTGCGGGCTTTGTTTGCTTTTCCATATTAATGCAATTATTTGCTTATCCTTAAAACAGCTGGAATGTTTTTAACGCTTTCAAAGTAAAAAATACTACTGCTACAACGCGTAAGCTATAGTAAGGCAGGCATACAATAATTGTTATCGTCTCAACATAATATATTCTCACATAAGGAATCAGACAAATTCCACATAAAATCGTGTCATCTAAGGAACTGAACAAAAGCAAGGTCTGTAATCTGCCTTGCTGTTTGTAATCCCTCCCCCACACCTCGCGGTCAGGAACTTAAGATGGAGCAAAATAATACCTGAATCCAGTGAAGAGATATAATTGACATTAATGGCTTTTTTATTCCTTATCGAGGGGTGACGCTATTGTTAATTAATCAAGCGCCACTTGTCGAGGGTGGAGGAGGAGATGAGTCATCGATGACTCATGCACACGTGTGAGTTTGAAATTAATGGTATTCCATTAGTGCACAAAATATATTATTATGTATTCCGTTTTTACCCTAACCTAACCCTATTGTTGTACTTTATATATATGCGTTACAGCCGGATATGAGTCATGGGTACTTTATGCACACGTGGGAGTTTGGAATTAATGGTTTTCCATTAATGTACAAAATACACTATTATGGAGTTCGTTTTTTTTACCCTAACCTAACACTATTGTTGTACTTTATATATGTGTTTCAGCCGGATATGAGTCACTGATGATTTATACAGACGTGGGAGTTTGGAATTAATGGTTTTTCCATTAACGTACAAAATACACTATTATGGAGTTCGTTTTTTTACCCTAATCTAACACTATTGTTGTACTTTATATATGTGTTTCAGCCGGATGATTTATTCAGTCGTGGTACTTGAAGTTAATGCGTTTTCAGGACACGTTTTGGCTATTCTAAGCCATTTGATGGCGTCAGGCAAGGTTTCCAGGCGTCGATGACGTCATGTGGCGACGGTGCTGGATTATATTAGCTATAATTAAGGATCTGGATTTACCCGAATTCAACCGGTGCCGATGCGATCGGAGATAGAAGATATTATAACACAATATATGGCGTTATTCTATGTTCGCTTTAAAGGCGAAGAAATTGAACGATGTAGCCTATATGAAAAGGAAGTATACGGGCAGAATGCAGGTTATTAATAATAATTGCTCTTAGAAAAAGGGAACAATACCGCAAGAACCTGTTACGAGGTTGCATGCATCGTCACCCCAAACCGCGAGCGATCATTGACGCGCGAGGGGAGAAAGACTCTCCATTGTTAAGTTCCTCTTACGGGAGCTGAATGGAAGGCAGGTGCCGCCAATTTTTTTACACGCGTGTATTGATTTTCTATGAGGTTCCAATTTTATTTTGCAGAAGTAATTTACGCGTTTTTTTCTTCCGCCTTTCGTAACATTGCAAAGAGTATTTGACCTAAAGCGTAAGGAATTTGGCTGAACTAGGAACAATCAGTTCCAGTACCTACAGGTTAAAGTGGATGCGATCCACTATTTGCCCTTATTTATAGGTTGCGAACCACGGACCTTTTGATTATTGACTTATAAACATCAGGATTCACGTAAAATTGACTAGATTTCTTACAGTTAGGGCCAATATTTCGCATTTTTTGTGTATTTTTACTCGGAAAAACGCTATTTGAACTATTCAAGCAAGAGTTTGCATGGCAATTTAGACACACAAACTGTGTTTCTTCAACTTTATCTGAAGTTTAGGTTTATTTTTTAATACTGTGGTGGTTTATTTACTTTTCAGATATCTTTTTGTAACTCATTACCTTTTTATAAATGAAAGAATTGGTTTCTACACACGAAATTTTTATTTTCACAAACTAGTGTACTACAAGGTATGTAATACATCAAGCTTTTTCAATTGTTACATATCAGAGAATACTATTCTACTACAAAGTAGCGTTATACTAACGTTTTTTTATCTCTAATATAATTTCATCACAAGTGTGATATCCAGGCTGACTGTTTTTTTTACTGTCCACTCAAAATTCTGCTATCCATGTTCACATTTTACCCAAGTACTCTGAGGCTAGTGAACCTCCAGCTACTACAAAGCTCTGTGCCCTGATTAGGTTCTCACTGCATCCACACTGTTGATAAAGTCAAGAAAACGCATTTGTAAATTTTTTTCTCACTATGCGGTCATACTTTTTCAAATCTTTCCCAAAGAAAGATAGAAAGTATCCCATAGTTAGGTTCCTGCTGGCATAATAGAGGAACATAATACAGTACAATCCGCACACACAGGACAACGGATTCTGAATAACTGTTCTGTTTATACACCAACAAAGGCACTTGCGTTTCAAAAACTCTGTCACAGAAGCACTGGGGTTTTCACCAAAACTGTCAAAGTATGTTCCGTGGCAATTCGAATCAATGTACAGGGCAGTCCAATGTATTCCAGGCCCCGAATCTCTGTCTGTATTGATAATCAGGGAAGCTGGAAGCTTGATATTTTTCGGTAACGTATTGTCTGCAAACACTCCAACGAAGCTTTCAGATAGAACACTGTCTTGATGTACTGTCATGGCAATGCTTATGGTATCCATTTTACAGCCGAATTCAATGAATATAAGTTCTCGTCTGACGACGAGATGCTGCCTTATTTGCAGTCTGATGTCGAGTTGTTCTCGTCTTGGGTTGAGGCACATGCAGGTACAACGTGCTGAATGAAACTGTAGTGGTGTAGAAACTGACCGTACAGGTGCGCGTTTCTCAGAGCACAAGCTATTTTTCTCAGGCGGTGGTTCTTCTCACAGCAGGTATAGGCAGGGAAACTTAGTAGAGCTGATTTAGGGCATCCAAGCTGCTCCAAGTTAATCACAGTGCGTTGAAGTAAGGTAGAAAGGAAATGGCACTTTTCTGTGCCAAAGGAATAAATGGCGAGGCATTTTCGGTACAGCATGATAAAATAGTAGACATATTGCTAAAATTCACTTCTCCAGCTTGCCAAGAGAGGCCGTGCACATTTTGAGTATCCCATAAATTTTCATTTTGTATTCTGATATCGAGATCATCCCATGCGCACGGTGGTTTAAATACCCATGATTGCAAACAATTAGAATCTGGATCCACAACAACTATTTCTTTTGGAATATATTTTCCTTGATTATCTCGAAATCCTATAAAATCAATAACGGCTCTCATATTGTGATCCTACTTTTGACTGACAGTCACTCAACTGAAGGCTTATTTGCTATAATCAGTATATATGCCGCGGTTCTTGTCAATTTGTACCAGCGAATCAAATTCTCCATAAATAACACAGTGACTGAGGAGGGGAGTGGCAAAGCAAAAGAGGCCTTTAATGTCACACTACTGTCGCGAATTAAGTCCCAAGTGGAATCGATTTCCATGGTAGGTGAAAGAATAAAGGCATACAGGGCAAACCCATTATCGTAGTCCTCACGCGATATACCGTTCCCACTATCAGAAAAATAAAGAGAAGTACCCGAGAATAATGAGTAATATGCTTGAACGATATTTTTGTCACTAAAATTGAGTGCCAGAGGCTGACTTGGGATAGACTTATTTCCAATTTGAAACTGAAGCGAACTAAGATTGAAATGCTGAAAGTTGAAAAGGTTAGAGTCAAATCTACCATTGAAAGAGCTATTCGATACGAATCCTACTATGATACGTTTAGGTACTGTACCTAAAAAGATGTTATCCAGATTGTAGGAAGTGATATTTTGAGGCAGTGTGATTGATTTTACTTCTACTCGTGTTATAGGGTACTTTGCTGTTGCTTTTTCAAGGGCTTCACTGTGAGCTAAGCCTACATGAGGGCTAATTGTCACACGGCGAACAAATAAGGAGACATCTTGTAACTGAACTCGATATTCTGAATTCCCACTGGTTATTAAAGCAAACGCATCGCTTGTTCTGTGCAATTTAACTCGCATAGACACTTTGTTCATTAGAAGGCAGGGCTGAGAGGTAATATCTGTATGAAGGCGACCATACATTTCGAAACTACGGCTACCTAATGCAAAAGACATGCGTTTCTCAATTCCTTTGTTTTCTGTTAGATTTTCTAGTTTTCCAGGAGTATCGCGATACCAGAGAGAGGCAGTGAGGTGTGATTTTTTAGCTTCGTTCGAGTAATTCAATAAAGTTTCAATGTAAGCACGGTAGGCATATGATCCAGAGGAGGATGAAATCAATTTGTCGTTCAACATTACGTCAACTTGAGAAAAGAGTGAATGTAGAAAATTGTTCACGGGGGAAACCAAGTTATCTGCAGCCAAATTTGCTCCATCCGGTTTAGTAATTTTACATCTCACATTCAAATAAACGTGCGAAGGGTCCAAATATTCATCGCCGCCCCCAACTACTGAAAATTCGATTGGGGAATCTGAAGTTAGCGTTGAAAGTGGGCGATATTCAACTAATGCTGAATTCTCTATACTTGTCTGAGTGAGTGGAATCGTAAACAAATCAAGTTCCGAGTTTGTACAATCACAGGAGCCAGGATGTAAGAACGACATGGTGGTTAGCTATCGAAAATATCTCTGTTTCCCCTACGCCTTCTCTTTTTCGACTGAGAAGGTACTAGAGGGATGCCAAATTTTATAGTTGCAGCCTTCCGTTTTCTTTTTCCGCTACCAGAGAGAAGTTGAGAAATTTTTTGTTCTGCCTTGCCTCTCAATGTTTCTCCTGCTTCGCCTAACCGAGTTCTAATAGAATGCTTTACCGGCTTCTTTTCCAGCACATCCCCAACTACTTGCATCCCAGTTGTCAGTGCTTGTTTTCCTAAAGTTTTAGCGCCTTGTTTGAGCAATGGAATAACCAGACGGAACAACCCCTTGAAGATAGATCCTAACCCGTGTCCCCTTTGAAAGGGTGGACCTGAGTAATATGGGAGTCCCGAACCGGCCTGCTCGAGATAGTAATTGCGGTACAGTTCGTCTCTGTCGTATTTCATTTTCTCTTAAAATGAAGTTTAACGGTCAACTCCCCAAATGCAAATGAAGGTTTACGACCAGCATTGTCCCTTAAAAGGATTTCAATGGTGTCGAAATAATGCTTTGATGCTGATAAATAATGAACAGGATTGAAAATAATACTTTGTGAACGTCCATACGGAACAGAAGGTATTGTAAACATTCTGAAAAGTGGAGCTTTAGTATCTCCTACTATCTGGGGACTTACTATGTCGCTGTACACCATAATTTGTTGTGGATCGCCAATACTTAAATTTGGTTGTTTCGAAGCTTGTGATTGCTTCACAATATTCCTATCTGGTTCAAAGCCCAACTGTAATGCTAAGATGGGCGAATCTTTGAGTGTGGATAATTGAGAATCGTAGTTTCCTTCGACAGAGTTTGCGGAGTAATTGCACCTGAAACAAAAAAGCCCTTCTCCTATGTGATTTTCATTCAAAACTTGTAACACAGAGTCTACAGTGGGATAATATCCAGGGGGCAACACCGTTTTTCCACTCTGCCTATTTGTCTGACCTGGCTGTGAGTTTTGAACTGTCCATGCAATCTCATTTTCCCCTTTCATAACATTGTAAAGACTATTAGTAAAGTGGACTTCAGAGAGCCCTACAACCCATTCTCCAGAATTTAAGTTGATTGGATATGCAAGTTTGGTACTAAAATGAGAAGCTGTATTGTTTCTGAAAAGTTTCTTGGACGCATTTGAAACCAAAGTGACGTAATATTCATTGTCACTGCCTTCAGCGATCATTTTTCCGCTTTTTTAAAATGTAATGTTACGCTCGACGCTCCAAACTGAAATGGGAGTGGGGTGCCGTGCTTTGATTTTAATAGTATTTCAATTGTTTCAATATATTGTTTTTCAACTTTTATGTATTGTCGTGGTTCGAAAATATAACTTTTCTTTGCTCCGTATTCATAGTATACAGTGCTGAATGATCTTATCACGGGGCCGATATTTGGTTGAGATTTCACAATATTTGAACAAATGTAAATCTCGTGAGGAATATGAAAATCCATGTTGCATGGATACGTGGAACAGGTTCGAACTTTCCCTGATCCCATATCAGAATGTATAACTTCCTTTTTCTCTGGAACAGATAACGAATAACCAAACACTGGAACCAAGGAAGGCGACAAAAGTACTTTCATGCTTTCATCATGTTCCAAAGTTGTTTGCACGTAAATTGTCTGTTTATGAGCATCGTATCCTGAAGTTACATGTTGAGCAAGCACTTTTCGTTTTGGAGGAGGAATATTCGAAAGCAACAAAGAAATATTGGAATAAAATCCTTCTCGGACCACACTTTCACTGTAAAACACTTCGTCTCTGTTTTTAGGTTTATATTCATATGTAATAATATTGTTATCTCCAGCAATATTATAGAAACTACATGTCATATGTACTTCAGCTACAGCAACGACCCACTTTTGATCCAATTCGATTGACTCACTCAACTTTGTACGAAAATGAGCAATTGTGTTGTCTGGAAACAAGTCTAAACTTGCATTTGAGGGTAATGTAAGATAGAAATCGTCTCGTGCCATAGTGTTAACTAACCTAAACTTGAGTAATATCAGAAATAAATACCCATGATCTCATGGCTCTGGGATACCCCCGCCAATGTACAAACGCCTTATTTCCTTTTCGTTTCAATATTTTTTCAATAATAAAAGGTCTATTTGGATCCAAGTTAATTTTCTGTAATTCAGGTTCGTAAAATATCCCTTCTATAATTTCTCCGTTCCAATCTTTGATGCTATACGTTGGGGGAACAGTACTTATTTGTTTGTCAACGACAAAAATTTCCTGTGTCCAATTAGGCAAATAACCTTTTTCGAATTTGAGCTTGTTTTTACTTATTCTTACATAATTACCAATATTAAATTTAAATTTGATATTTTATTTTGGTTTAACGCGCGAGCGAGACCACATTTGTAAAGCATTATCAAAATTTACTTCTGCAGGGGTCATTTTTATGGATCTATGGTAAGAATGATTGTAGTATTTAACAATTTTAGCAAGAATATCAATATATTTGTAGGTATTATTTGCAGTGAAATGCTTATACAATTTTGATTTCATAGTACGTATAAATCTTTCGACCACGGCTGCTTTCATTTCAGAATTAACACTGTAATGTTGCACATTATACTTGTGAAACACTTTCTTCACATGAGCGTTGTAAAACTCTCTGCCTTTGTCTGTCTGACAATACACGGGAGGATATTCCAACATATTTATAATCTTTGTGATAGCCTTTGCCATAACCTCGCCTGATTTGTTTTTTACTGGGACACAGTACGCTTGTCTTGAAAACACATCAATTGTACAAAGAATGTATCTAAAACTGTCGTTAAATCGAGCGATATTTTGCATGTCAGCTAAATCCATTTGAACAAGTTCAAGAGGAGCCGTAGCTTCGTAACGTTTACGAGGGAAAATTTTACGAGCAGGAACATGTAAAGTATACGCATCCTGTTCTGACAACCAGTTCTGAATTTGACTTCTACATTGTGTTGAAGCCTTAGATATTTTTTCACTATTAGAGAAAGAAGTAGGAAGTTTATGAGTATAGTACAAAGTTTTCAGATCCATGTTACAAGTCTTCCCAAATCAATTCAGGTTTCCTTTTTCTTAAAGGGGGTGGAGGGGTGCGTGTAACAATATATTCGCGAGGGATGTTTAAAGAGTGAAGAATGCGCTCGAGCTGATTTTTCCTATTGGTTCCCTGCTTTTTTTTACGTGGACTTCGTTAATCAAATCGACTATATTGGAATTTTGATATAATTTCCCATGCATGGTGACTGTTCCTTGAGAATCCCAGCTTATGTTCCGAGAAGCAAGCAATCTTTTCAATAACAATTCTGTCTTTTTATGGAGTGTTTTAGGCACCGAAGCAATAATTTCTTCTTTGAGTGTGGCAGTTTGTGGAGGTTCTTGTCGCTCTGTATCTACTCGTATTTCTTGTTCTTCTATCACGGGTAAATATATCTGACTGGGACTCGTATGTTGTAAGTATCTTCGAAGAGCCTGTTGGTATAATTTCCATTTTTCGGGTTCACTATAATCTTGCCTTGCCAATATAGCATGAATATCAGAATCTAACCGCGATTCGTGCATTTGTGAACTAGCAGCAGAAGCTTGCATTGCGGCTCCTGCTTCTTCAGGTACCAGTATCATTTTTTTACGCTCATTTGGAAAACAAGGCACTTCCTAAGGCTGCGATAATAGGGCCAATAAGAAAAGGTAGAAATCCAGCTCCTTTTTGTATAAGCAACAGTAGTGTAATTGAGGATAATATAAAATCGCGAAATGATGAGGTGTTTTGACTGAATAGAAATACTTAAATCTAAGGCAAAATGTCTATAAACTTTCATTGTTACTGTGTATAAGCTACGATTTTTGTAAAAAAAACTTCCGAGAAAAGATGACCCCCTCAAATTGATGTGGCTAAACCTGAATTTGCTAAAATTGCTGTTTATAAATTTGTTAAAAATAAGCTTTTCTCGATATTATTTTGACTACACTTAAAACTAATCCAAGATGCTTTTAAGAATTTTTGATTATACAGAAGTACACTGTAATATAATTTTAAATACTTATTCAAAATATTTTTATATTATTATGTTAATATGTTGACTTGTAACATTCTAAATATTTTAATTCAAGACCAGGTAAAACTTGTTTATCTAATACTAAGAAAATATAATATGCAAAGGTTTTCTAGAATTGCTCTGTGACTCTTTCATTTCTTACATCATTAACATATGATTTTTCACCTATAAGAATAACACTACATATGGTGTCGGCAGGGAGTGTATCATGGAATTCACAGATAATTTTAATGTTTGTCCTGTCATTAACCACAACTTGTTTCCTTTTTGAGGTGTTGATGACAAACATGGGTCTCTGTGCTTTGAATTCATCTGGTGAGTAATACATGTCAGTATTTCCAATTGTAACCCTTTTGAATGCTGTAAATGCCTCATATAATTTGATGAAATCATCCTTGGACATGTTTAAATTATAACTTTCTCTAGGGAAAACCTCATTTCTGCCATTTTTAAGATATATGTTTTTGATGTTGCAGTTATCAAATTTACTTGATTTTTTTTCTTGATTATTGTGTCTTCCAGTCTGAAACAGTACCACCACAAAATCTGGCATATCATATTGTATACTGGAGAATGAGTTTGTAGCATCAAATTCATAAAAGCTACCAGTGGCAGGCTTCTGCACACATTGATATGTATAAAATTGTAAAGGTACCTGTGGATTTTTTTAGTATATCTGCTTTGTATTTAAGAGCATAACTAGTTTCATATTCAACTACTGGGATTCTTAGCTCCATAGTCTGAATAAGGCATTTGCCTTCATCAGGTAGGGTATTAGGCAGAGCTGCCCCAGTAGAGTTTAATGAACTGTACCTCATCAAAGCATTATTATCATTGGCAGCTCTTCTAAATGTAATTCTTAAACCACCCTTCCACATAATATCTTTGTAATCTGAGAAGAATCCTGGTAACAGGCGCATAGGAAACAACACTGTGTGGCTCTTAGATATTATTTTATCACCAGCCTCAAATCCACTTATTTTGTAGTAAGAAACCTCGGTTTTGGATAATTTTAGTGTGGCCAAAGCTGTAGAGGTAATGCCGGGGTAATCCACTCTGTTTATAACAACACCATGTTTTCTGATCTCAATTTCAGAGAACAGATGTGGCACAAAATTGTCTACCAATCTTATATTTGAATTTGCCGGATAATCTGTACCATCGAGCTTTACAACATCAAATTTGATGTATAGATCTGCTCTGTGAGGGTGTATAAAGCCATCCTCTACATCAAGATCAACCTCAATCTCTGTGTTGGGTTGATTTAAATTTGCAAAGGTCCTCCGGTTTGGAGGGAATGATTGTAACTCATGACTCTCATTATTATCCATTTTATTTATTTATTTATTTTTTGTATGTATTTTTATATAAATATTAGTTTCTATAATAGCAGTTGTTGTGGCTCCAGCAAAATCAACTAATTCTTCTTTTTCATTAGTGACCATCAACTCAATATAATCTATTCTATTATGGCACACAGGAAAATATAATGTTGGTGATGGAGTATAGATGATTGGTTCCATAAATTCAGAGTTAGGTTTGAATGTTGCAATAATACCAGTTTGTTTGTGAGTGCCTATGCCATTTGATTTGGTGATCATACCCTCGGCCACATTACAGTGAATATTTAGAGTTTCTATAGCTAAGAATTTAGGTATATTAATAGCAGTGTGTTTAATGGCTGGTTCAAGTTTTGTGTTGTTCTCGAATCCTAATAGCTCTCCTATAGTACCCAGATCCACTGTTTCTGTAGCAGACACAATTTCTACTCTGTGAGTAACAGAATTTTGAGTTAACAATATACCTCTAGGTAACTGAGCATTAGAGTAGACAAATTATACTGGCCTGGAGTAATGACAATTTTTTGGTCACCAACTGTGATTGTGTTGTTATGGTGTGTAATATTGGGGATCAAGTACATGCCATAGAATGCTCTAAGAGCTATTGTTTTGGGATAAACTATATAATCATGTAATTTGAGTTTCAATATTGAATTTTGGCTGGTGAGATGGAATACTCCCATGATGTTTTAGATACCACAAAGCTTTTTGAAAATTTTCAATTGATGGTTTATTTATTTGAGACAGATATCTAAGAATAGATAAACATAGATGTCCACAATTAATATCTTTGAAATTTTGAATACGGGTATTATTATAATAAAGATTAGTTGATTTTAGATATTTTACTAAATTCTCAGGTGGAATACCTCCAAATGAATCAAACACAAATGCCTCATTGTTTAAATATTTAAGATAACAAATCCAGTGAGTACCCTGATTTTTGTATTTATCCAAATTAACTATGCCACACTCTTTTTTGAGTGGTTGTTCTGGTAAAGAATCAGACATGTATACTCCTCTAAAATTTTTGATGCCTAGTGGTTTTATTAAAGCTTCAATATCTTGGTTGGTAAGCGGCTCTTGTTTTTTTTAACTTGTTCATAACTTTCTTAACACATTTGCCTTGTTTTTCTATGGCCAGATTACGGCGCTTTTGTTCATCTAATTCTGCCTTACTTTTCTTGGCATCTATTACTGTTTTTAATATAGCAGCCGACCCCCCGGCCAAGCTGCCAACTGCGCCGAGAGCTGCTAAAATAGCTGGGATACTAAATATAAATCCACCTATATGTGATTTTTTTCTAGATTGCTGTAATTTTTTTAATTGTGGGGTACTAAGTAATAATTTCATACCATGTCCCTTGGCAAGACAAGAACTTTTCTTCTTGCGCTGCTTTTTGGTTAGAAGACTATCAATAGTTTTAAGAGATTTAAGACCTGCATAAGGTATTTGATACAAAACACCCTTGGCCTTCATTTTTGGTTTATTATATACAAATTTTTTTATTAACTATCACAATTAAGTTGTAGCTAATTTAGTTAATTTATTACAACCCCCACCCCAATTTTTGTTTGGTGTTCATAGCTATGGTGGTCCCCAATGCTGCTATTCTCTCACCTAAAGAAGCATCTTTGCTTACAAATCTACCAAAAGCAACTTCTTCTAATTTTTTGTCTGCCACATGTCGCTTGTCAAGATCGGTATGTGTGTTGTATGCTATGTCATGGTCTCTACAAGCAGCATCTAGAGGATTAACACCAGGGTCACTTCTGTTTAATCCATGATCTAGTTTGGTACCGGGACCACAATACTGATAGCCTGGTATGTGTAGTTCAAATGGCAACTTGTTTATGATATCATTAACTAGCCCTCGACCCTCAGAGATATTCCAAAATTTAGGATGTAGAGTATTAATAATTTTTATAAGATATCCAATGCCCTTAGTGTCATTCACTATAAAATTAGACAATTTGGTGCTTATCATGTCCATAATTCCAACCTTTTCATTGCAAAAATTGTGGTTACCGGCATTTTCTTCCCCAGGTATTACTAGCAACCTATCTACAAGTTTCCTGACATCGTCAACCCAGACAAATTCTTTAGGCAATGTGTTGTACTGTTTGATCCCACTACCTGTTTTGATCTGTGACCATATGGGTTTGATTAAGTTGTTGTATTTTGCTCCACTGCTAGACTTGACTCTTTTTTGTGTGGGATCATTGTTCTGTTATAGAGCATCTGATTTTATTAATATTTCTTTGTAGTGCTCATAATCTTGATCTGTATGGCTGCCAGGTCTCTTACGAGTCATCAGTTCCCACAATCCAGGTGTTCCAGGATACTTAACAAAACCACCTCTTTCTCCAAGATGAGATTCTGAATATACTATTAGATCATCTCCCATAATTGTTACCCTAAAATTGCCAATTCTATGTATGATGCTACCATCAAGTTCTGTGTCGGCATATAAACCAAAAACCTCATCTTGGTTGTCTTTAGGTGTACTTAAATATTTTTGAGCAAGAAGACCCAATTCAATAGGATCCTGACTAGCTTCAATTCTTCGAGGAGCAACAGGACTAGGTGTATGAATACTAGAAAGTGGGGTGTTTGGATAATCTAATATGTTCCTAGCAGCTACAGGTACAAGCTCTGTGATTGAATTTTGATTTTGCTCTGTAACAGTTTTGATATTTTTACCTAATTCACTAATAGCATCAATAATCGGCTGTTCTGTGCGCTTGTGTTGTTCATAGATACCTCGGTTCTCTACTTTCCATCCCTTAAATCTTTTTACAAGATAGTCTCTTAATTTAAGATCATCAATAATTGGTCTTTTCATGGTTATTTATATATGTTTCAATGTCTAGAAAATTGTTAATTTTATTTCTATATTTACCACTATTAGGTTTTCTTGTCATATCAATTGTGACAAACCCATAACTATCCTGGTTCCAGCACCTACTGCAAAACTTAGAAAAATCATTGTAGCTGAAGTCCCCACCTACATATTCATCATGTATGTGTTTAAGGTTGGTATGGTCTTGATGAAACACACATATAAAATTGCTGTTGTCTCTTATTAGTTGTTTTGGTATTTTAGAAAAAGTCTGTGCCAGGTAGAAGCAATCTATATTTTTGTGTCGGCCCTGTGTAAAAAAATTTCTAACCTTGTTTTGGTTTTCCAATATAATATCATCAAATACAACAACAGAGTTATCGAGACATTCATGAAGTGGTTTAACATCTGATTCAAAAGTGGCTATATCCAGTCCATCATATATCTTCATCAGTTGCTGATATTTTAATTGTTCTAAGCTCTTAGAGAAGACATACAAGTGCCTACTTTTCCAATCTAACCAATTAGGTGCCAATAAAAAATTATCAATCATTAGTGTAGTTTTACCACAAGCCGATGGCCCAACAATAAGACATCTAATATTATCAGGCAACAGTTTGCCATTTCTCTTATTCTGTTGTTCAGGATCTGGTAGTCTTTTTATAACATCCCAGGTGTTCATAGTATCACTTTGTCTGCCTCGATCCAGCTGTGTTCTGGGAGACCTAGCCATTTGACCAGTATTTTGTTGCCTTTTTTGCGAATAACTTTCTCAATAAGATATATGTCGGGTTGCTTAGTTTTGTTAAGTTCTTCTTCATAAAACCTGCCTTTGAGAATTTCACCTCGGTGATCTTTTATTATATATGTATTACGAGCCCCAGGTTTAACTTGAACCACTGTAAATAACTCAGTACTCCAGTTTCTTGTAAAACCTCTTTTAAATAAGTGCTTATATTTGCTAATTCTTACTTGATCACCAACTTTGTATTTAGGTTTTTTTGTTGTTGGTTGGTATCTAGGATAGTAAACAGTACTGATCAATTTTTGCTCATCAGATGAAGTTACCTCAGAGGGTTTCATGTTGATTGTAGTGTGAACTGAATTATTATATCTATCTAGAAGTTCTGGTAGGATAGTAAGCCATTTATAATTACCTTGAAGGGTAAATTGTTTATACATATAATTTTTTAGAGTTCTGTTGAATCTTTCTACAATAGAAGCTTTGAGATCACTGTAACTCGAGTAATGTTTTATTGAATGGTTTTTAATAAATTGTTGGAACAACAAATTATAAAATTCTTTGCCATTATCTGTTTGTAGATAGCGTGGTGATCTTCCACTCTGATTAATAATTGTCCTAAAAGCTTCTGTAACACATTTTCCAGTCTTAGATTTGAGCGGCAATGCCCAGGCAAATTTTGAAAATGTATCTATGACAGTAAGTATATACTTGTATCCTTTGTTGACCTTGTGTAAGTTTTTCAACTGTCCCCCATGAGGTGCCATTTCCACCAAGTCAGATTGCCATAAATCATCTATGCCTTTTGTGACTACTGGTAGTCGCTTATAGTTATGTCTGGCTGGTTTGTGTAATTCATCAACAATAATTTGTCTAGACATAGTATGTAAACAAGAATATTGCAACTATAGGGTGTTCAGCAGCTGATACTACAGGATTTTCTAAATATAATTTGTCTCCTATATGTATATTAAATTCGAGAGATCCATCATCTTCAGCATAAGATGTTTCTAATGTATTGGGATCTGTAAAATTCTCTAACTCTACACTGGTGATTTTTGGTTTGTTGTCAGCATTAGTTATTGATAAGGTAAGTAGTGGTGTGCCTGTGGTTGTAACCAATATTTGATCTTAATTGGTCTAAGTGTGCCTCCAACAAAAAACTGGTAATAAAATTGTGCAGGGGACAGCTTATACAGTTTCCCACCTGGTGTAAATTGTGAATCATATTCTTTGTTGGGGATACTGTTTAATTCAAGAATTATTGTATGCTTAGGATTCTCGATTAGGCCAGTTGTTTCTTTATCTGCTGTAAGTAATCTACTTGTTACAGATTCAAGATGCTCGTTGATAGTTCTAACAATCTCATCGTGACCTGGTTTTATTCTTATGTCCACAGCAAGTTTTTTGTATTGTTGGATAATTTCTTGAAGTTGCGTGGCAAAAACAGACAGAGTATTTGCTTTGTTGGATTCCATGGTCCCTAGTTGTTGCTTGATGTTGGCTACAATTTGCTGTAAATTTTCAACAACTGCCATTTTTTAATTTTGAGAAGTAAGATCATGGACTTGTATTCTGATATCCTCAAACAAAACATAAAGTTCATTAATATGTTGATTGGTTGGTAGAGTGGCCACTGTATGAGTAAGTTGTTTGATCTCTGTCTGGATATTCTTGATATCTTCTGATTTCAGTATGCGATTTACTGCTCTTTTAATATTTTTAAGTTCCTGAGATGTAGGCAGATTTGCTACAGTATTCTGCAAAGATTCAAGTGCTAATTTCACACTATTTAATTCACTAGCGTCAGCACCACTACGCATAGCATCTTGGAGCAGGGTTATGTCTGTTTGAGTAGGTGTCGATTGTTGTAAAATTTCAAGTTTTGTTTGGATATCATCGATCAAGTGATGAAAATGAGATAGCTCAGATTCGGTGTTGAGGTTTTCAAGTTTTGTGATTTGTTGCTGGACACTAACAAGAGTGTCTACAATACCAGGCAAGCGGGATTCTAGAGTTTCTTGTACATTTGTCAGATCACTTTGTACTGCTGCTATGGTACCCTCAAGATGAGTTATGGTACTCTGAATTTTTCCAAAATCTTCATATGTCTCAAGTTGCAGCTTGATGTTGGCCACACTACGAGTTATAGCACTCAGAGCATCAGAAGATGGTAAGTTGTTCATAAAATTTTCAAGTGTCTCAATTTTTTTTTAACCTCGGCTATGGCATTGTTCAAAGGGTCCAAATTAGGTATTTGTAGTGATTGAATTTGTTCTTTTAGAGTGGAAATTACTAGATCAAAATCTTCTTGTGATTTTATGCTTTAGACAATTGTTTGGAGCTGTGCCTGGACACTACTAATCTGCTCTTCTAGTTGTTGTTTCAATTGTTCAGAGTTGGTATTCTGAGTTTTTAATTTGGCTTGAAGAGTTGCTACAGCTTCCTCTAAATTTTGAAAATTATCCAATGTTGCCAAATCAGTATATTTTTGAAGCAATAATTTAAGTTCTGAGTCAATTTTAAGAAGAGGGTCCATGCATTATGATTGTAAATTTGTAATTTCTAGTTGAAGACTGGCATTAAGTGTGGTTTGTAAAACTTGTAAATCACTTCTTAATTTTTTAACTCTGACATCAAGCATCAGAATCTCATCACTGTGATCTTCATGTCTTGTATGGCCAAATATATCATTAGGCATTTTTATTTTATTGATTTAGGGGTTATTTATTATAAAATATCTAATTCTTAATTCTATAAAAAAGGTATAAGTTTGTCATAATATCCCGCGACCTCAATATATAAACAGTCACCGGCAGAGACGGTATATACAGTGCCAGAAATCATGTTTGAGTGCTTAATTCTGTAAATATTTCTCCCTACTGAAATTTTGACATCACCCTCGGGAGTTGTAATAAATTGTAATTGTCCACCTATAGGTAATTGGTAATGATTTAAATTATTGTTAAATATATATAATATTTTACCTGTTTTATCATCAACATCTGTAAGTATGCTATTCAAATGAATAATTAAGAAACCACTTAGTTTAGATATTATATCAGGAGAGGGTGCTGGTGTCGGCAGGTCCATAATAGCTTTTTTTAAATCCAAATAAATTCATTGGCATGTTTTATTTATTTCAAATTATGCTCTGTAATTGGGCATTGATTACCACTTCTCAAGTCACAATGTCCCCAGGGTAGAGTATGTATGCCACATGATAAAATGCATCTTTTATCGTCATGTGGGTCTAGAGCTACCTTTCTTAAAATATTGCTAGTCAACAAATGATCCACACTCTGAATTCTATTTTCTGATGTTCTGATTAACTTCTGTAACTTGAGACAATTTTTGTAATCTTCAAATTCAAGCTCTTTGTCTACAGTGTCTCTACCAATTCCCTTTGCTTTTTTGGCAACAGCACCACTACATGTTTCAAAACTATACATCTTGGCCATTAACCCAGCAAATCCTACAATAACATCGCCAAGTGTCTCATCTTTTAACTTGCCAGGCACCTTTTTGTTGTGGGGTTGAATTTTTGAATGTTCACTGGTATCAAAATACTTAATTAATTCAGGATGTGATATATCTTTATAAACATCTTCTGTTTGAATATCAAGAATAAAACTATCTGTGTCCATGTACATTATTTTTACACGATCACCATAAAAAGGTTTCAACACATCATAATAAAGTTTTAACATATGCAATTTTGCCAATTCTAATATCACCGCCCCTACATAAATAGGTTTATCAAACTTAATTTTTTGTTTTTTTTTCATATTAAAAAGTGCCATATTGTCATCATAAATTCTTCTATAATTAAAATTCGGCTTTGCCACTAATTTTTTGCTCCGGCTAGGGTCGGTAACTAATTTAACATCAGTATGTTTTCTAACATTTTCTATAGTTTTGCCATACACTGAATTGACCATTAATTTAAACAAAGTTTTATCAAATTGGCTTACTGCAGATGTTCGAAGCTCGGTATTCGTATCAATATATGGTTTCAACCATCTTGAGTGCCTAAACCTCAAACCTTTGCCAACCCTGGTTACTTTAACACCATGATGCATCAAAAACTGGAGGTTTTTGTAATATATTATATAATTCTGTTTTGATTCCAAAGTCATCATTAGCTTTTTTTGTTTAGAATTAGGTGAACACTTAAATTCAGAAATTGGGGGAAGATCAGAAAACTTGTTGTGTAAATTATCTGGAATTGTCAGATCAACCTCTAAGAACAAGCCATAATAACTGTCATCAAAATCCTGAAGATCCCCAATACTAAAATTTTCAACCCACTCAAGCCCTGCATATGGCAATTTATTCATGATAGCATAACCATACAAGCTGTTTGCATCCACATAAAGTATAAAATTTGATGGCAGCGCTGGATCATAATCAGGAATATATTTGTTATTTGCTCTGGCATATCTCTGAGAGCATTGCACCATCCCTCCTCTTATACATTGTTCCATAAACAAATACATATCTTGATCTTGGATTAAATTCAATTGCATTTTAGTATTCAAAAACATTGCAGACCATGCTAGGCCTGGTGCACTATAGAAATACATTGGATCTAGCTTATAATTTTCTATTGAAGATTTTCTAAATGCCTGAAGTATATCGGCTAAGAGAGTTACATCAAGTGTTAAATATGCCTTATGATAATCACCAAATGTCTGGCATTTTAAGTTGTCCCACATCAACTTGGCATGGTGATAATCTTCATCAGTAATTTCGGATGCCCTGAGTTTACTGTAAAATGCTTTTTGTGGTGGCAGAGAACACTCATCAAATTTAGAAAAATCTGTAACATAATCATATGGTTATACGCCTTTTCGCCTAATTAATTTCAAGTCCTGATTTGGAAACGTGTCACAAGTAATTTTAAATTGATCATCAGATAATTGACTGGCCAGAGTAGCTAAGCTAGCCGACACAATTCTATATGAATCAAGAAATCTTAAGTGAATAGGAACACCATTAACTTTAATTATCTTGCTAATAGCTATATATTTCTCATCATTTTCTGCTAAAATATTTAAATTCTGCTTGTCAAACCCCTCGTACCTGATCAGATGATGAAAATCATAATTAGATGCACCATGGCAAAATATAGGGACAAATTTTGGTCTCTGGATCTTAATATTACAGTTATTACACAGAGCCATTAAGAATTTACCACTTGTATGGGAATGGTGTTTCACCTTGATATTTGTATCTGAAAATTCACAATCACATACCAGACATTTTTTGTATTTTTAAAATTTTCAATTTGTTCTCCTGTTAATTTTAAATTTTAAATGTTCAACTAACTTGTTTTTAGCAATTTCTGTATTCCCTTCACGAACTTTATTCACCATTTTTTGACCATCAAATACAGTTAAACATATTCGGCACAACTTAAATATTGTTTTAGATTTATTTATTTGTTTTCTTACTAAAGCTTCAAGATTGCGTATTAAAGTATAATGGTATGTGCCATCTCCTTCAATTAAAAGCAAATCAATCAGAATAGCAAAATCATCATCAAGTGTACTAATTCTGAGAGGTTCTATCAAGCAATTTCCAGCACCAGTAGAACAAATAAATACATTAATAGATAATGGTTTACCATTGATATCTGTGGCCTTTTTTTCAAATTTATCAATATTCTGAATGGACATTGGATATTTTAAGCCCTCCATTGCTTCATCAAAATTATATTCGTATTGTTTATAATAAGTTATTCTTTTTTGATTATTTGAAACTGGAAACAAAGAAGCTAAAATGCACCACAGAAAGCATTTCTCATCATTATTTTCTAGGTTAAGCTCAGCTTTTTTGTTTTTAATATTGGCAGGCAATGGCAGATATGTGGAACCTTGTAATGGGTTAAATTTAGAAATATTAATATATAACTTGTGTGGACTTCCACATAAACTCCATCCAGATTATTTTGCCGCAAATTCAGAATGTTTAATATTCAATTGCTCTATCAACCTGCTTATTATTTTATCTAAATTTTTATTTGAATAAACAGCTACAGTTTCTGTTATGTGCGGGTGTGTAAATTTTGATCCATTTGATTTTTTATATTGTGTAAATAATTTGAAAGATAATTTATAAGAGTTATTTTGTTTATTTAGAATATCCTGCACATTAGAATTTATATTATTCAAAAAATTCTTAATATCACATTTTGGATCTGATATAAAACGGTAATCACTTAGTTGACCATTAAAACTGCTTTGAATAGGTGTATAGCAGAACTGCTTTGCTGGATTATAATTAATAGGTGTTTCAAGTTTTCTTTTTAGACCAGATGAAGATGTAGATAGTTGTGATAAAGTAGAAAACTGTGCAGAACAATTATTTTTATGTTTATATAAGAAATATTCCAGACTATATTTTCTATGGCATTTTGGGCATATTATTGTAGGTGTTCTACATTTGTCTGGATTACAATTCTTTTGGTGCCTAGCCCAATTAGAGCTAGATATATTCTTATTGCATTGTTTACAATATTTTTGATTTGGCATTTTTGTTAATAGTTATAAGATTTTTTGGGGTTCAAATTAAAACTTTATATTTAATATAAAATATCAATTGGGTTTAGCAGTGTATTTTATATAATTATTGTATATATTTAATATGTTAATATTATTAATTTTTATTCTCGGTTTATTATATCAGATTTCTTGGGATTCAAATCAAAATTTTATACTTAATAAAACTATGACAAATTATAATGCCAATAGCTTACGTGCACGAAGATAGAATAAGTATTGATCCACAGAATCACTAACCTACCACAATTGCATGTCAGCACTGGCAATGACCTAATGCGTATTGATCTTGTATAACACACGGAGACAGATTGCAACAGCTGGAAGCCAAAACTCAAAATATAAACTAATTACAACTAGATGTAACAAATATCAAACTCTTTTATATAAAATATAAGATTCTTGTTCTGTATACTAGAAATATGTTTAATATAAATAATAAGAAATTTGTTTTTTGTTTTGATTTGGTGTTTTAAGTCCACTTTATGCACAGTAACGCTAATCGGGACTGGTCAGACCTACAGTTTAAAGTGGGATCCGAACCACTATGTGCCTCCAGCGGGTATCGAACCCGGAACCGCTTGATTACAAGGCAACGACGCTACCACTGCGCCATCGGGGAGGCCCTAATAATAAGAAATTCAGTATATCAAACCAAACAGAGCTATAATATGAGGAGCACTAGAACAACACGACTGTACTCTTCAACTATTCTCACAATATTAATTATTATAGTTAGATCCAGCTTTTTATAGATGTAGCTAAACTCGGTCTGAGAAGAAAAAAAACGGGAAATTCCCGAGAATTTTGTTTTTACGGAAATTTCCTGAGGAGTTATAATTTTTACGGGAAATTCCCGAGGAGTTATACTTTTTACAAGAACTTCCCGAGAGTTTTTACAAAAATCTTGGATTAGACAAAATAGCACACTATAATCAAAAAATTCTTAAAAGCATCTTGGATTAGTTTTAAGTGTAGTAAAAATAATATCGAGAAAAGCTTATTTTTAACAAATTTATAAACAGCAATTTTAGCAAATTCAGGTTTAGCCACATCAATTTGAGGGGGTCATCTTTTCTCGGAAGTTTTTTTTTACAAAAATCGTAGGTTATACACAGTAACAATGAATCTTTATAGACATTTTGCCTTAGTTTTAAGTATTTCTATTCAGTCAAAACACCTCATCATTTCGCGATTTTATATTATCCTCAATTACACTACTAGCAACTTTTTCTTCTTTTTAAGCGAAGTCCTCTTTGCAGCTAGCTTTCGTAGAGTGACTTTAAATTTTTGGAGCTTACACTTTTGTACATTTGATTGATTGATTGATTTGGTGTTTTAAGTCCACTTTATGCACAGTAAGGCTAATTGGGACTGGACCTACAGTTTAAAGTGGGATCCGAACCACTTGTGCCTCCACCGGGTATCGAACCCGGGATCCCTTGATTACAAGGCGACGACGCCACCACTGTGCCATCGGGGAGGCTTTTGTACTTTTGAAAGTGGAACATTCCCTTTTATTGTATTGGCAGCACATTAACCGAGAACGCGTACTAGATCGGGGGAAGCACGATGTAACAATAGTTTACACAGCTGAATGTTGGATTTGCACAAAACTTTGAGCGCTGGAGTGTGTTGGTTCAGTTGTGACGTCATTCTGAAGTACGCACCAGAAATGACCTGTTTTCGTGCTTTCCTGCCGCATATATAGTTAATTGTTCGTCTGGATATATATGCGCCCTCATTCTTAATATTCCGGGACTCTGTTATGTCATATCGAACTTTAAATAGCTATGAGGTTTATCTGTTGCATCTTCGAATGCTTGCAAAACACTTTTACTTTCGTCAGGTTTGAATTGTCGTGCCAAATAATGTATTTGTTGCTTATCTCGAGGTTTCTTGAAATACACAATGTAATGCGCGTTCAAGCTTACATCCCGCATCTTTGCACCTTTATGAAATAAATTTTGTACAATAAATATAACACTCATGTTCTTGTGGTGAGAATACTTGGTAAAAATGTCTGCTACTGAAGAATCATTTCCACTCTCGTTCATCAGATCGTTAATAATAATTAATCCTGGAGATTCAATATCCATATTTGCAATATCGGGTATTCCTTTAACAAACTGAATATTGGTGTCTTGACACAATTTAAGTTTTGGTGTAACAGCACCATACGCCCAGAGTATCGATTTCGGTACTCGAGTAAACATTTCATTTTTATAAAATAGTAACTTGTCCACAAATGTAGTCTTCCCGCTCTGAGACGGGCCGCACACAATCATAGCAAACGGGTGACCAAAGCGAAAATCCATTGGAAAATGAGCTTTGTTCCAACGTGAGCGTTTATTTTATGTTCTCTTGCTTGAACAGCAAACACAAAATGGCTGACCTATGCGATGTAGTCAGTATAGGTGCTAATATTTTCTCTGTTGACTCTATTCGGTGCTTAAAATGCATTTTGTCTACAAAATACGTATCCTTCCGACATTCACATTCCGGTGGAACATGAAATATAGTTTGTATGTTTATAGCAAAATGTACTTTTGATTTGTTCATTTTTTCGTTTCAAAATAAAACTAATGCTTGTTACGTACATGCGGAACATTTTATCTTTACATCTCGTACGGAAAAAAGACAGATGGGGAACATAACAATGGAGAGTCTTTCTCCCCTCGCGCGTCAATGATCGCTCGCGGTTTGGGGTGACGATGAATGCAACGTCGTAACAGGTTCTTGCGGTATTGTTCCCTTTTTTAAGAGCAATTATTATTAATAACCTGCATTCTGCCCGTATACTTCCTTTTCATATAGGCTACATCGTTCAATTTCTTCGCCTTTAAAGCGAACATAGAATAACGCCATATATTGTGTTATAATATCTTCTACCTCCGATCGCATCGGCACCGGTTGAATTCGGGTAAATCCAGATCCTTAATTATAGCTAATATAATCCAGCACCGTCGCCACATGACGTCATCGACGCCTGGAAACTTTGCCTGACGCCATCAAATGGCTTAGAATAGCCAAAACGTGTCCTGAAAACGCATTAACTTCAAGTACCACGACTGAATAAATCATCCGGCTGAAACACATATATAAAGTACAACAATAGTGTTAGATTAGGGTAAAAAAACGAACTCCATAATAGTGTATTTTGTACATTAATGGAAAAACCATTAATTCCAAACTCCCACGTCTGTATAAATCATCAGTGACTCATATCTGGCTGAAACACATATATAAAGTACAACAATAGTGTTAGGTTAGGGTAAAAAAACGAACTCCATAATAGTGTATTTTGTACATTAATGGAAAACCATTAATTCCAAACTCCCACGTGTGCATAAAGTACCCATGACTTATATCCGGCTGTAACGCATATATAAAGTACAACAATAGTGTTAGGTTAGGGTAAAAACGGAATACATAATAATATCTTTTGTGCACTAATTGAAAACCATTAATTTCAAACTCACACGTGTGCATGAGTCATCGATGACTCATCTCCTCCTCCACCATCGACACGTGGCACTTGATTAATTAACAATATCGTCACCCCTCGATAAGGAATAAAAAAGCCATTAATGTCAATTAAAGGGTCTATTGTTTGCTCTTAAGTATTTTCAATTCTACTCAGGCGGTTTCTTCCATTCATACTTGCGCAAAATTATGTGAAGTTAGTCACTACCATTGTTTACTGTAGGTATTCGTTCAGCCATGCTGGGGACAATCGTCATAAAATTCTTGCTCGTACAAAGAGTTCTTTCATTGCGACCCCTCTTCTCAAAATCAACACACCCTCGCCCCCCCCCTCAAGTATACTGATTGCAAACTCCAAAGATTTCGCACTAACAAGCTAGAAATTGACTCTTTGATTGGTTGATTGAATTGGTGTTTTAAGTCTACTTCATGCACATTAAGGCTAATCGGGACTGGACCTACAGTTTAAAGTGGGATCCAAACCACTAGGTGCTTCCACCGGGTATTAAACCCGTGACCCCTTGATTAAAAAACGACAACGCAACCACCATGTCATCGGGGAGGATCTAGTAATAGACAAATAGTTAAGGCCGAATCACACGTAACTGGACATCCAGTTAGTTGGCGCTGAACTGGCTACCTGCCCATATGTGATGTTGCCTGGCTAGCTGCATGACTAGTTTGGAGTAGGGATGGCCAAACGGATAAGTATATGTTTGTATAGAGGGCCCCAAAGGTAGAAATAATTGTTTTTTTGTTTCAGCTAACAAACTGTTTTAGGGGACAAACCCCCCTTCAAATGTCAAAATGAGGACAAATTGAAGTGGGCGTTTGACCCCTGAATCCCCCTCCGATTTCCATGAAACTTGGCAGGTGTATAGAGGGGCCCAAAGGAAGATATACGTGTTTTTTTTGGCCAAAAAACGGTTTTAGGGGGAAAAACCCGCCTAAAATGTCAAGATGAGGACAAATTGAAGTGAGGATCTGACCCATGTGCCCCCCTCCGATTTCCATGAAACTTGACAGGTGCATAAAGGGGCCCAAAGGAAGAAATATGTGTTTTTTTTGTTTCGGCTAAAAAAACTGTTTAGGGGGCAACCCCCCCTCAAATGTCAACATGAGGAAAATTGAAGTGGGCATTTGACCCCTGTATCCCCCTCCGATTTCCATGAAACTTGGCAGGTGTATAGAGGGGCCCTATGCCCCCTGTTTCTTCCTATGCCATATTTATGTGGTTTCAGGGTCAGATCCCCACTTCAATTTCTCCTCATTTTGACATTTGGGAGGGGGGTTGCCCCTAAAACCGTCTTTTAGCCGAAACAAAAGAAACACGTATTTCTTCTTTTGGCCCCTTCTATACACCTACCAAGTTTCATGGAAATCGGAGGGGGACACTTGGATAACTTGCCTTGTAAGTGTATTAATTACAAATCGCGCATAATATATGTATATTAGCAGATAACAATATGTTATAAACACATTCTTACTTTCCAAAGAACAGCTCATGTGGGATGGCCAAATGGATCCGGATCCGAAAAATTTATAGGGTCCGGAACCAACCGAATCCGGATCTGGCCATCACTAATTTTGAGGAATAGGATATGTTCTAATTGCTACTGCCTTTCCTCGACTGGATTCTGTGGAACAGCCAATCAGAGCAAAGTTTGGCCATGTGAAGATAATCTGTGAGTTTGAAAACGGGAGTTTTTTTGTCTGTGGTTTTCGAGTGCTGGCTGTTTTTCTTAGTTTCTCCGTTTCTCGATAAAAAAAAGTAAAGAGATAACGTGCAGTGCATTCGTGTTTAGTTCATTAATATTTAGGTATTTATGCAAAGCGATGAGATGTGTATGTTAGCCTTGTTTTGTGTGTGATTTCTTATCTATACATTTACAAGACATACAAACACGTAGGTTCAAATTAACAACATAACTTTAATGCCTGGAAGCCATTCACGTACATCTTACACACCGTTACTATAACAACCAATCAATAACATGCTATAGAATACAAATTCTTCTTCTTCTTCTTATCATGCGTCTATCATCTCCTCCTGGAGTCTCTTTTTTTGTTTTAAGTGCTGGTCTCACCGTATCTATCAGGAGGTCTCCTATGTCTATTCGATCTTCTGATTGGTGTGTGTGTCTGTATATGGTTGGTTTTGGTTATCTCTTCCCTCTGCATCCTCCGGCTGTTCTTCTGGTATCGATTCATGGTTTGGATCGGGTAGATCTGTTGATGAGGGGTTTGGTTCACACTCACGTTTTCGTAGCCACCTGACGTGTACCGTTCGTGTCGATCCGTCGAACAACTGCACTTTATATATCAGGCTGTTGCCAACTCTAGACAATACCATTCCTGGTACATGCTTCGGAGAATTTACCTTCGGGGTCTGCACCCAGACTGGATCATTCGGAAGATATGTAAGATAAGTTTTGTCAAGTCTCTTCCTCTCTACTCGGCTCCGCCGTGATCCAAGAAATGGTGGGCGATCCATTCGCCTTTCCCGCTCAGTCATATCTGTTACCATCCACCAGAGTCTTGGTTGAAATCGCAACACAGAAGCAGAAGGCAAACTTTGAGTTTCTCCTAATCTGGAATTTCTCAAAAACAGAAGAACTTCCGCGATCCTCGCGTCCATTTGTAATGAACTTAAATTGGGGTGTTCCAATACCAATTTTCTCAAGTGGTCTTTAACGGTCGAATATATCTCTCGGCCATTCCGTTACTCGGACTATGGTACGGAGGTATGGTTAAGTGTCTTATTCCGTATTGTGAACAAAAGTTCTGGAAAGTTAGGCTACTGAACGCCGGACCATTATCTGACACAATATTGTCTGGTAGACCTAAGTAAGAACAAGATTGTAATATCCAACGTATGGTTTCCGCCGAATCTAGAGAATGAACTGGCCATATGTCAACCCATTTACTGAATGCGTCGACTAGAATAAGAAATTTCTTTCCTCCGAAGAAAAAGTGGTCTACGTGTATTCTCTCTGCTACGCGTGAAGCTTCTGGCCACTCATTTATAGGGCCTTTTCTTACTTTCCTCCTTTCCGATTGACAAATATTGCAATTATCAACATATTTGTCTATGTCCTTGAGCATTTTTGGCCACCAGTATATTGACGAAGCTGCATCTTTCATAACACGGGATGCTGCATTATTACAATGTAGTAATTTTAATACCTTTTCGCGTAATATGGATGGTACAACAATTTTTCCCATCCAGCTAAGATAATCGCTCTCCACAGATAAAAGACGTCGTCGCTCGAAGAAAACACCCAATCCGGATTGAATATCTTCTACAGATAATCTACTTGGCCAACCATGTTTGACAAACAAAATTACCTTGTTTAATAGTGGGTCTTCTAATGTGGCTTTATTAAATGCCTTCAAAGAGATTTTTGAATCACCTGTGTCAACGCTGTTGCAAGTTGTCGCGTCTATGTCTATTGGAGTTTCACTTTGTTGTGGTAACCGACTCAACATGTCTGCCACAGGTACATGCGATGAAGAAACTACACGGTAATTATACCCCGATAAGAATAATGACCATCTTAATAGTCGGTTCGATGTGTGTTTCGAGATACCTTTATCAGGATTAAATATATACTTAATAGCACTGGCATCTGACACAATTTCAAATTGTTGACCCTGCAAAAACTTATGGAATTTCTTAATTCCAAAAATTACACTCAATGCTTCACGTTCAATTTGAGCATAACGCTGCTCGGCTCCTGACAACGTTGTAGATGCACATGCAATTGTTTGAATTTTTCTATCTACTCGATGACAAAGTCTTGCTCCGCATCCGTAAGGTGATCCATCGCAAATTAACACTACAGGTTTTGAAGGATCATAAGGTATTATAGGTTGTAGTTCTTTAAGTTCCTGTGATATGTCAGCAAACTCTTGAACGCATTCTTTCGACCAATCCCAAGTTACATTTTTCTTCAAAAGTCCTGTAATATGGCGTATCTTGGACGAAAGATTAGGGATGAACTTTCTAAAAGTGTTCAACATTCCCAAGTATGAACGTAGCTGCGAAGAATTCTGTGGTACTGGACAATTAACCACTGCGTCCCAATTCTTCTCAGATGGAATAATTCCATCTTTACTAATAGTGTATCCGAGATACTCAACTTGAGAGGCAACAGTAGTGGTATTTACAATAGGGACAGGACCGGAAAGGAAGAACTCTCCTCAAGCAGCTTTGCTACACTTAAAACTTGCTCAACATGCCCATATGAGCTTTTTGCTCAAGTGTGGCACCCCGTCTAATCCAAGATTTTTGTAAAAATGCCCTCAAGAATTTTTCGGAAAGGAAGAGAATTTTTCAGAAAGGAAGAGAATTTTTCAGAAAGGAAGAGCTCCCCTCAGATTGATTTGTGCATACTTACAAAAGTTGCATCAGCCAGATTTTTGTCCATAAACTTGTCAAAAATTGATATTTTTTTGGCTACACCTGAAATTAAGCAAAAACCCATACATACACATACATATTTACTTCCAGTTTAAGTTCAATTGGATACCAGGTTTAATTTGCTTATCTAATATTAAAACAATGCAATATGCAGAGCCCCTCTAGAATTGCTCCGTGCTTGCATGTTTCCCCCTCTGTGTCAGTATGTACAATTCCCGAGACGGTAGTATTGATTTTTGTTTTGCATGTTTCTCCTCAGCGCCAGTACTTACAGAAATTCCCGAGTATTGCATCAGCCAGTATTGTAAGAGTGACTGAGGAGAATAGATGTGTTGATACAGTGCTTCTCATATTTATAGATTTAATATTCATATTAAATATATATTGAACAATATTTTGCCTGATATTTGTTACATCTAGCTTGTTTGTTGTAATCCACTCACATTTAGAGTCAGGTATATATCTATCCCAGCTTGTTATATAAAAATCAATACATAACAAGGTTATTGCCATTCTAGACATGCATGTCCGTGCAGGCATTTGTGCTAGGTCAGTGTGAATGAATATTTATTCTCTTTTTCCACTTGTAGGCTTTTGGCTTTACAACCTGTCATAATAAGCATAGAGATTAGATTTAAAACCCAGGAAATTTTATATAAATACCAAAGCCAAAAATATTAAGTGTATACACACCTACACACATACACACACACACAAAGTACAGTGCTGAACCCAACTGATATTTTTTATTCAGTATAAAGTTTTGAATTGAAACCCAGGAAATTGTATATAATAAACAACAACAAAAATGCCAAGTCAAAAATATTGTAATCAATGCAATAAAAATATATTTAGCTCTAATTGGGCCAGACACCAAAAAATTTGTAACCCAGACAAATACAGAACTCCCACAAAAATTTGCCCCAAATGCCATAGAAAATATAGCATGCAATACTTTACATATACACATAAAGATACTTGCTCTGCACAATCATCAACACAACCATCCACATCTGGTCTGAAAAGGAAGCATGAAGCACCTGTTAATGCCAGAGCAGCAAAGCAGCCACGCTATGAACCCATCCGTAGCAGTTTTAACGGCCAATTAAGGGATCACCGGTTTGAATCAGAGCCAAGATGTGGAATTAAGAATTTTTTGAACAGTGTAAATCCTAATGTGCAGGCAATTCTAAATGCACAAAATGGCTCTTATAAGCTTTCCCTCAAATTGTTTACACAATATAAGAAACCAAATGGCACAAAATTTACACAGCCCCACATAACAGAAACTGTACCGGTTTATTCAAATGCAAATTCGGACAGAATAATAAGCAGGTTGATGGAACAATTGAATATCAAACACTCTGACTTTGCAGCAAAAGAGTCTGGATGGAGCCTATGCGGCTCTCCGCACAAGTTATATGTTAATATTTCTGAATTCAGCCCATTAAAAGGTTCTACATATCTGCCATTACCTGCTAATATCAAAAACAGAAGAGCCGTGGTCAATATAAAAAATAATGACGCGAAATGCTTTTTGTGGTGTATATTAGCTGCTTTGTATCCAGTTTCAAGGCATCCTGAGAGAATAACTTATTACAAGCAACATGAACATGATTTTGACGAGGCAATGGAGGGTTTAGAATATCCAATGTCTGTTCAGAATATTGATAAATTTGAAAAAAGGGCCAGGCATATCAATGGCAAACAATTATCTATTAATGTATTTATTTGTTCCACTGGCAATTGCCCGATAGCACCTCTCAGAATCAGTACACTTGATGATGAATCTGCTGTTCTGATTGATTTGCTCTTAATTGAAGGGGATGGCACAAATCATTACACTCTGATACATAATCTTCAAGCTTTAGTGAGAACACAACTAGACAAATCCAATACAATATTCAAGTTGTGCAGAAGATGCTTAACTGTATTTGATGGTCAAAAAATGGTAAATGGGGTTCGGGAAGTGAATGCAGAAATTGCAAAAAACAAGTTAATTGAGCATCTGAAATACTGTGGCAACCATAAACCTGTTCATATGGTGATGCCTAATCCAAGTGAAAATTGCAAATTCAAAAAGTTTGAAGCCTTGTTGGAACACCCAGCATATATTGTCTGTGATTTTGAATCGAATCTCAAACCTCTTGCATTTTGTAGCCCAGATCCCGAGGAATCTTCAAGTACACCATACCAGCAACATGAACCTTCCAGCTTTTGTTATATGGTTATACAGGATGGTGTTGTTATTAAAGAATATTCATACATGGGAGCAGATGCCATCAAAATATTTGCACATAGAATAAAAAATGAGTGCCGTGACATAGCATCTAACAACTTATTAAAATCAAAGCCCATGTTGCCTTTAACAGAGGAACAGATTGAAGATTTCAACAATGCAAAAAAATGCCCGGTATGTGATTCTGAATTTTCAGATACAAATATCAAGGTGAAACACCATTCTCATACAGATGGTAAATTCTTAATGGCCCTGTGTAAAAGCTGCAATATTAAGATCAAGAGACCAAGATTTATCCCCATATTTTGCCATGGAGCATCCAATTATGATTTCCATCATCTGATCAGATACGAGGGGTTTGACAAGCAGAATTTAAATATTTTAGCTGAAAATGATGAGAAATATATATCTATTAGCAAAATAATTAAAGTTAATGGTGTTCCTATTCACATAAGATTTCTTGATTCTTGCAGAATTTTATCGGCTAGCCTGGCTACACTGGCAAATCAATTATCTGATGATCAATTCAAAATCACAAGTGCATTGTTTCCAAATCAGGACCTGAAATTAATTAGGCGGAAGGGTGTATATCCATATGACTATGTCACAGATTTTTCTAAATTTGATGAGTGTTCCCTGCCACCACAACATGAGTTTTACAGCAAAATCAGAGGATCTGGAATCACTGATGAAGATTATCACCATGCCCAATTGATGTGGAACAATTTAAAATGCAAGACATTTGGTGATTATCACATGGCATATTTAAAACTTGATGTCACTCTCTTAGCTGATATATTGCAAGCATTCAGAAAATCTTCCATGCAAAATTATAGACTGGACCCAATGTATTTTTTCAGTGCCCCGGGCCTAGCATGGGCTGCAACGTTTTTGAACACTAAAATGCATTTGGATCTGATCCACGATCAAGATAAGTATCTGTTTATGGAGAAATGTATAAGAGGGGGGATGGTGCAATGTTCTCAGAGATATGCCAGAGCAAATAACAAATATATGCCTGATTATGATCCAGCACGGCCATCAAATTTTATACTGTATGTAGATGCAAACAGCCTCTATGGTCACGCCATGATGCAAAAACTGCCATATGCAGGGCTTGAATGGGTTGAAGATTTCAATATTGAGGATCTTCAGGACTTTGATGACAGTGACTATGGCCTCTTCTTAGAGGTTAATCTGGCCATTCCTGATGATTTGCACAATAAATTTTCTGATCTGCCCCCAATTTCCGAGGTTCAGTGCTCACCTGGTTCTAAACAGAAGAAACTGATGATGACTCTGGAGCCAAAACAGGATTATGTCATATATTACAAAAACCTCCAGTTCCTGATGAAACATGGTGTTCAAGTGACCAAAGTTGGCAAAGTCTTAAGGTTCAGGCACTCAAGATGGTTGAAACCATACATTGATACAAACACAGAGCTTCGAACATCTGCAAAGAGCCAATTTGATAAGGGCTTGTTTAAATTGATGGTGAATTCTGTATATGGCAAAACTATTGAAAATGTCAGAAAACATACCGATGTTAAAATAATTACTGACCCCAGCCTGAGCAAAAAATTGGTTGCAAAGCCCAACTTCAATTATAGAAGAATTTATGATGAGCACATGGCACTTTTCAACATGAAAAAAACAAAGATCAAATTTGATACACCTATTTATGTAGGGGCTGTGATATTGGAATCGTCCAAATTACATATGTTAACATTGTATTATGATGTGTTGAAACCTTTTTATGGTGATCGTGTAAAACTGATGTACATGGATACGGATAGTTTTATTCTTGATATTAAAACAAAAGATGTTTATCAAGATATGTTACAGCCTGAATTGTTTCAATACTTTGATACCAGTGAACATACAATAATTCAACCCCACAACAAAAAGGTGCCTGGCAAGTTAAAAGATGAGACATGTGGTGATGCTATTGTGGAATTTGCTGGGTTAAGTGCCAAGGTGTATACTTTTAAAACATGTAGTGCTGTTGTCAAAAAGGCCAAGGGTATTGGCAAAGTGACTGTAGACAAAGATCTTGAATTTGAAGATTATAAAAATTGCCTCAAATCCCAGAATTTAAGCAAAACATCAGAATCCAGAATCCAGAGTGAGGATCACTTATTGACTAGCAATATTGTAAGAAAAGTAGCTCTGGACTCACATGATGATAAGAGATGCATTTTATCATGTGGCATACATACTTTACCATGGGGGCATTGTGATTTGAAAAATGGAAATCAATGCCCAATTACAGAGCATGATTTGAAATAAATAAACATGCCTATGAACTTATTTGGGTTCAAAAAACAGGCTATTATGGAGCTGCCAACACCACAAGCCTCTTCTGATATGCTGTCTAAACTAAGTGGCTTGTTAATTATTCATCTGAACAGCATACTTACAGATGTTGATGATGAAACAGGTAAAACATTGTACATATTTAACAATAATTTAAATCATTACCAATTACCTGTAGGTGGGCAATTGCAATTTATTACAACTCCCGAGGGTGATGTCAAGATTTCAGTAGGGAGAAATATTTACAGAATTAAGCATTCAAACATGATTTCTGGCACTGTATATACTGTTTCTGCTGGTGACTGCTTATATATTGAGGTCCCTGGGTCATATGACAAGCTTATACCCTTTTTTATAGAATTAAGAATTAGATATTCAATAATAAATAACCACTAAAACAAAAATGCCTAATGATATATTTGGCCATACAAGACATGAAGATCACAGTGATGAGATTCTGATGCTTGATGTCAGAGTCAAGAAATTAAGAAGTGATTTACAAGCTTTACAAACCACACTCAATGCCAGTCTTCAATTAGAAATTACAAATTTACAATCACAATGCATGGACCCTCTTCTTAAAATTGATTCTGAACTCAAAGTGCTGCTTCAAAAATATACTGATCTGGCAACATTGGATAATTTTCAAAGTTTGGAAGAAGCTGTAGCAGCTCTTCAAGCCAAATTTAAGACCCAGGCTAACAACTCCGAACAATTGAAACAGCAATTGGAAGAGCAGATAAATAATGTCCAGACACAGCTCCAAACAATTGTCAAAAGCATAAAATCACAAGAAGATTTTGATCTAGTGATTTCCACTCTAAAAGAACAGATTCAGTCACTCCAAATACCTAATCTGGATCCTCTGAACAATGCCATAGCCGAGGTTAAAGAAAAAATTGAGACACTTGAAAATTTTATGAACAATTTGCCATCTTTTGATGCTTTGAATGCAATAACTCGGAGTGTAGCAAATATGAAGCTGCAACTTGAAACATATGAAGATTTTGGAAAAATTCAAAGTTCCATAACCCATCTTGAAGGTACAATAGCAGCAGTGCAAAGTGATTTGGCAAATGTACTAGAATCCCGCCTGCCCGGTATTGTAGATACCCTTGTCAGTGTCCAGCAACAAATCACAAAGCTTGAAAACCTCAATACTGAATCTGAACTATCTCATTTTCATCACTTGATCGATGATATCCAAACAAAGCTTGAAATTTTACAACAATCAACACCCTCTCAGGCAGATATAGCCCTGCTCCAAAATGCTATGCAAAATGTGGCTGATGCTTCTGAATTAAACAATGTAAAATTGGCACTTGAATTTTTGCAAAATACTGTATCAAATCTGCCTACATCACAGGAACTTAAAAATATTAAGAGAGCAGTGAATAGGATATTGAAATCGGAAGATATCAAGAATATCCAGACAGAGATCAAACAACTCACTCAGACAGTGGCCACTCTACCAACCAATCAACATATTAATGAACTGCATGCCCTGTTTGAGGATATCAGAAGACAGGTCCATGATCTTACTGCTCAAAATTCAAAATTGGCAGTTGTTGAAAATTTACAGCAAATTGTAGCTAATATCAAGCAACAGCTAGGGACCATGGAATCCAATCAAGCAAATGCTCTGTCTGTTTTTGCCACCCAGCTTCAAGAGATTGTGCAACAATACAAGAAACTTGTTGTGGACATAAAGATCAAGCCAGGCCATGATGATGTTGTTAGGACCATCAATGAGCACCTTGAATCTGTAACAAGCAGATTGCTTACAGCAGAAAAGGAAATAACAGGCATAATCGAGAATCCAAAACATACAGTAATTCTTGAATTGTACAGCATCCCCAACAAAGAATATGATTCACCATTTACACCAGGTGGCAAAATATATATGCTGTCCCCTGCACAATTTTATTACCAGTTTTTTGTTGGGGGCACACTGAGACCAATCAAGATCAAATATTGGCTTCAACCACAGGCACACCACTACCCCACATTATCAATAACAAATGCTGAGAACAAAGTAAAAATCAGCAGAGTAGAGTTGGAGGATTTTACAGACCCCAATACATTAGAAACAGCCTATGTTGAAGATGATGGCTCTCTGGAATTTAATATACAAATAGGAGACAAATTATATTTAGAAAATCCTGCAGTCTCAGCTGCTGAACACCCCCTAGTTGCAATATTCCTGTTTACATATTATGTCTAGACAAATTATTGTTGATGAATTACACAGACAAGCCCGACATCATTATAAGAGACTCCCAGTAGTCACAAAAGGCATAGATGATTTATGGCAGAGCGACTTGATTGAGTTGGCAAGTGGGCAGTTGAAAAACTTAGACAAAATCAACAAGGGCTACAAGTATCTACTCACTGTAATAGATACCTTTTCAAAATTTGCCTGGGCTGTGCCACTCAAATCCAAGACTGGAAAATGTGTTACAGAAGCCCTCAGGACAATCATCAATCGGAGTGGAAGATCCCCGCGCTATTTGCAAACAGATAATGGCAAAGAATTTTATAATTCTGTGTTTCAACAATTTATTAAAAGCCAGGCAATAAAACATTACTCGAGTTACAGAGACCTCAAGGCCTCAATTGTAGAGAGATTCAACAGAACCTTAAAAAATCTTATGTATAAACAATTTACACTTCAAGGTAATTATAAATGGATTAATATTCTTCCAGAACTTCTACATAAATATAACAACTCGGTCCATTCCACAATCAACATGAAACCCTCTGAAGTAACTTCATCTGATGAGCAAAAATTGATCAGGACTGTTTATTATCCTAGATACCAGCCAACAACAAGAAGGGCCAAATACAGGGTGGGGGATCAAGTAAGAATCAGCAAATATAAGCACTTATTCAAGAGAGGCTTTACAAGAAACTGGAGCACTGAATTATTTACAGTGGTTCAAGTTAAACCCGGGACCCTTAACACATATATAATAAAAGATCATCGAAGAGAAATTCTCAAAGGCAGGTTCTATGAACAAGAGCTCAGCAAAACTAAACACCCTGACACATATCTCATAGAAAAATCATCCGCAGAAAAGGCAACAAGTTACTTGTCAAATGGCTAGGTCATCCGGAAAACAGCTGGATCGATGCAGACAAAGTGATAATATGAGCACCTGGGATGTTATAAAAAGGCTGCCAGAACCTGAACAACAGATTAAGAGAAATGGCAAGTTGCTGCCTGAAAATATTAGGTGTCTTATTGTTGGGCCATCGGCTTGTGGTAAAACTACACTAATGGTTGATAATTTTTTATTGGCACCCAACTGGTTAGACTGGAAAAACAGGCACTTGTATATCTTCTCTAAGAGCTTGGAACAATTAAAATATCAGCAGCTAATGAAGCTATATGATGGATTGGATATTGCCACTTTTGAACCAGATGTTAAGACACTCCATGAATGTCTCGATAATTCTGTTGTTGTGTTTGATGATATTATACTGGATAATCAAAACAAGGTTAGAAATTTCTTTACACAGGGGCGGCACAAAAACATTGATTGTTTCTACCTGGCACAGACTTTTTCTAAAATACCGAAGCAGCTGATCCGAGACAACAGCAATTTTATGTGTGTGTTTCATCAAGATCATACCAACCTCAAACACATACATGATGAATATGTAGGTGGGGACTTGAGCTACAATGATTTTTCTAAATTTTGCAGCAAGTGCTGGAACCAGGACAGTTATGGGTTTGTCACTATTGATATGACAAGAACACCCAATAGCGGCAAATACAGAAATAAAATCAACGATTTTCTAGACGTTGAGACATAAATAAATAAACATGAAAAGGCCAATCATCGATGATCTTAAGTTAAGAGATTATCTTGTAAAAAGATTTAAGGGATGGAAATCAGAGAACCGAGGAATCTATGAACAACACAAACAAACAGAACAGCCTGTAATTGATGCTATTAATAATTTAGGTAAGAATATCAAAACTGTTACAGAGCAAAATCAAAATTTGATCACAGAGCTTGTACCTGTAGCTGCTAGGAACATATTAGATTATCCAATCACCCCACTTTCCAGTATTCATACACCTAGTCCTGTTGCTCCTAGAAGAATTGAGGCTAGTCAGGATCCTATTGAATTGGGTCTTCTTGCTCAAAAATATTTAACCACACCTAAAGACAATAAAGATGAGTTCTTTGGCTTATATGCTGACACAGAGCTTGATGGTAGCATCATACATAGAATTGGCAATTTCAGAGTAACATTTATGGGAGATGATATAATTGTTTATTCAGAATCTCGACTTGGAGAAAAAGGTGGTTTTGTTAAATATCCCGGCACACCTGGATTGTGGGAACTGATGACTAGGAAAAGACCTGGCAGCTATACAGATCAAGATTATGAGGATTACAAAGAAATATTAATAAAATCAGATGCTCTATACCAGAACAATGATCCCACACAAAAAAGAGTCAAGTCGAGCAGTGGAGCAAAATACAATAAATTAATCAAGCCCATATGGTCACAGATCAAGACTGGCAGTGGAATCAAACAATACAACACCCTGCCTAAAGAATTTGTGTGGGTTGATGATGTCAGGAAACTTGTAGATAGGTTGCTGGTGATAGCTGGGGAGGAAAATGCTGGCAACCACAATTTTTACAATGAAAAAGTTGGAATTATGGACATGATAAGCACCAAATTGTCTAATTTTATAGTGAATGACACTAAGGGGATTGGATATCTCATAAAAATTATTAATACTCTACCCCCCAAATTTTGGAATATTTCTGAGGGTCGGGGCCTTGTTAATGACATTATAAACAAGCTGCCATTTGAACTACACATTCCAGGCTATCAGTATTGTGGTCCAGGCACAAAATTGGACCATAGATTAAACAGAGGTGATCCTGGTGTTAATCCCCTAGATGCTGCTTGTAGAGACCATGACATAGCATACAACACACATTCTGATCTTGACAAGAGACATGTTGCAGACAAGAAATTAGAAGAGGCTGCATTTGGTAGATTTGTAAGCAAAGATGCTTCTTTGAGTGAAAAATAGCAGCATTGGGGACCACCATAGCTATGAGCACCAAACAAAAACTGGGGTGGGGGTTGTGAATATGTATATAATAAACCTACAATGAAGGCCAAGGGTGTTATGTATCAAATACCTTATGCAGGTCTCAAATCTCTTAAAACTATTGACAGCCTTTTAACCAAAAAGCAGCGCAAGAAAAAAAGCTCTTGTCTTGCAAAGGGGCATGGTATGAAATTGTTGCTTAGTACCCCCCAATTAAAAAAATTACAGCAATCAAGAAAAAAATCACATGTAGGAGGATTCATATTTACTATCCCTGCCATCTTAGCAGCACTCGGGGCTGTGGGGAGCTTGGCTGGGGGATCAGCTGCCATAGCAAAAACAGTAATAGATGCCAAGAAAAATAGGGCAGAATTAGATGAGCAGAGGCGCCATAACCTGGCCATGGAGAAACAAGGCAAAGGTGTTAAGAGAGCCATGAATAAGTTTAAAAAAAACAAGAGCCGCTTACAAACCAAGATATTGAAGCTTTAATCAAGCCACTGGGCATCAAACATTTTAGAGGTGTGTACATGTCTGATTCTTTACCGGAACAACCACTCAACAAAGAGTGTGGCATTCTTAATTTGGATAAGTACAAAAATCAAGGCACTCACTGGATCTGTTATCTTAAATATTTAAAAAATGAGGCATTTGTGTTTGATTCATTTGGAGGTGTTCCGCCTGAAAATTTAATAAAATATCTAAAATCAGCTAATCTTTATTACAATAATGCCCGTGTTCAAAATTTCAAAGATGTTAATTGCGGACATTTGTGTTTATCTGTTCTCAGATATATGTCTCAAATAAATAAACCATCAATTGAAGATTTTCAAAAAGCCTTGTGGTATCTGAAACATCATGGGGGTATTCCATCTCACCAGCCAAAATTCAATATTGAAACTCAAATTGCATGATGACATAGTGTATCCCAAAACAATAGCTCTCAGAGCATTTTATGGCATGTACTTGATACCTAATATTACACACCACAACAACACAATTGCAGTTGGGGGTCAAAAAATTGTCATCACTCCAGGGCAATATAATCTGTCCACTCTAAATGCTCAATTACCCAGAGGTGTAGTATTAAGTCAAAATTCTGTCACTCACAGAGTAGAGATTGTATCTGCTACAGAAACAGTGGATCTGGGTACTATAGGAGAACTGTTAGGCTTTGAGAACAACACAAAACTTGAACCAGCCATCAAACACACTGCTATGAATATACCCAAATTCTTAGCCATAGAGACTCTGAATATTCACTGTAATGTGGCCGAGGGTATGATCACCAAATCAAATGGCATAGGCACTCACAAACAAACCGGCATCATTGCAACATTCAAACCTAATTCCGAATTTATGGAGCCCATCATCTACAATCCATCCCCAACATTATATTTTCCTGTGTGCCATAATAGAATAGATTATATTGAATTGATGGTCACTAATGAAAAAGAAGAATTAGTTGATTTTGCTGGAGCCACAACAACTGCAATCATAGAGATTAACATTTAAATAAAAATACATACAATGGAAAATATTGAGAGTTATGAGCTACAATCATTCCCCCCAAACAGGAGGACATTTGCAAATTTAAATCAACCCAACACAGAGATTGAGGTTGATCTCGATGTAGGGGATGGCTTTATACACCCCCACAGAGCAGATCTATACATCAAATTTGATGTTGTAAAGCTCGATGGAACAGATTATCCGGCAAATTCTAATATAAGATTGGTAGATAATTTTGTGCCGCATCTATTCTCTGAAATTGAGGTCAGAAAGCATGGCGTTGTTATAAACAGAATAGATTATCCCGGCATTACCTCCACAGCTTTGGCCACACTAAAATTATCCAAAACCGAGGCTTCATACTACAGAATCGGTGGATTTGAAGCTGGTGAGAAAATATTATCTAAAAACCACACTGTGCTGTTCCCGATGCGCCTGTTGCCAGGATTCTTCTCAGATTACAAAGATATCATGTGGAAGGGTGGGTTAAGAATTACATTTAGAAGAGCTGCCAATAATAATAATGCTTTGATGAGGTACAGTGCAATAAACTCTACAGGAGAAGCTTTGCCTAATACCCTACCTGATGAAGGCAAATGCATTATTCAGACTATGGAGTTAAGAATCCCGGTTGTTGAATATGAAGCCAGCTATGCTCTTAAATACAAAGCTGATATAATAAAAAATCCACAGATTCCTCTGCAATTTTATACATATCAATCTGTACAGAAGCCCGCATCTGGTTCTTATTATGAGTTTGATGCCACAAATTCATTCTCCAGTATACAATATGACATGCCTGACTTTGTAGTGGTACTGTTTCAGACTGGAAGACACAATAATCAGGAAAAAAATTCAAGCAAATTTGATAGCTGCAACATCAAGAACATATATCTTAAAAATGGCAGAAATGAGGTCTTTCCTAGAGAAAATTACAATTTAGACATTTCCAAGGATGATTTCCTTAAATTATATGAGGCTTTTTCGGCTTTCAAACGTGTCACTACTGGCAATACTGACATGTATTACACTCCAGATGAATTCAAAACACAGAGACCCATGTTTGTAATCAACACCTCAAAAAGAAAACAAGTTGTGGTGAATGACAGAACAAACATTAAAATTATCTGTGAATTCCATGAGGCATTACCTGATGACACCATTTGTAGTGTTATTCTCATAGGGGAAAAATCATATGTTTATGATGTAAGAAATGAAAGAGTCACGGAGCAATTCTAGAGGTCCGATTCAAACACAGAAGCCCCTTGATTACAAAGCAATAATACCAACACTTTGCTGTCAGAGAGGCCCCAGACACTCTACCAGCTTTGAAACCTCAACTGTATTATCAGCTAGCAGTGAATATCTTATGTGTGGGCAGTTGTATATATTTCAATCTTATATCAGGACTCGAACCCAAAGCCCCTGATTACAATGCAACAATATTAACACTTCTCAATATGGAATATGCCCACATTTTACTGGGTTCTGAGACCTTAATACAGACAAAATTGGATTTTGAACTGCCATAATATTTTCTAAGTCTTTGCCTAGGCTCATATTATCAGAATAGAATTGCTTTCAGCATGAAGGGGGGGCAGTTCATTGCCACTGTGTGAAAATATGTATTTTTATCTCAATAATCTTTGTCACACTTTTACATGTTGCAGACATGTTACACTTTTTCCCCTGTCGCACAGAAAGATTAATGGCCCCTTCAGTGAATCGTACAGAAAAATCATTAATGCTCCCTTCTAGCGTGTAGATTTTATCTCTTGCGTGCCGGCAAGGCATGGAGGCAAAACATTAGTCTTTTGATAGATTCATGCATTTCCGAGCTATAATTGCTTACCCCAAGCAATGGAATTGATCAGAGATTGGAAAAAAGCAGGCAACAGCTCAAATTTGTATATTAAATTAGATCTGTAAGTTATAGAGCATAGAAATATTGCCAAAAACAATATCAAATTGACAAATTTATAAACAACAATCACACAGATATAGCTTTTACACACATGGCCGAATCTGTCTGAGCAGAGGAGGGAGGGGGGTTTCAGATCTGGGAGTTGTATATCAACTATCTCAAAATCTCACGTATGGAATGCCACACATATTTCAATCTATCAGGACTCGAACCCAGAACCCCTTGTTTATCAATTAAACTTAAACTGGAAGTGAATATGTGTGTATATGGGCGGGTGTGTATGTGTGTATGTGTGTGTATGTACGAGTTTTGGCTTAATTTCTGGTATGGCCAAAAATATATCAATTTTTGGCAAGTTTATGGACAAAAATCTGGCTGATGCAACTTTTGTAAGTATGCACAAATCAATCTGAGGAGGCTCTTCTTTTCTGAAAAATTCTCTTCCTTTCTGAAAAATTCTCTTCTTTTCTGAAAAATTCCCGAGGGCATTTTTTACAAAAATCTTGGATTAGACAAGGTTCCACACTTGAGCAAAAAGCTCATATGCTCATGTTGAGCTTGTTTTAAGTGTAGCAAAGCTGCTTGAGGAGAGCTCTTCCTTTCCGGTCCTGTCCCTATTGTAAATACCACTACTGGCAACAAATACACATTTCGTTAAACTTGCTTTTACGTTATGTGCATCTAACTTTGACAGTACAGCACATGTTCTATTGTAACACTCACGTTCCGAAGTTCCACCGATGATTACATCATCAAAATAAAAGGAAACGCCAGGAGTATCTCCTAATATATTTGCAAGACACATCTGGAATATGTAACCGCTAATAGAAATTCCAAAGCAGAGTCGCTTTATCCGGAATAATCCAACATGAGTATTGACGACTGTGATGTGCTGCGCCTCTTCAGTCAACATTAACTGACAATAAGCCATCTGAAGGTCTATAATACTATAATGTGTACAATCCCTTAATTTTACAAAGATGTCTTCTGGCTTGCCTATATTAAATTTCACATTTTCAGTCATTTTATTGACAGTACCAGAAAAGTCAACGCAAAGGCGTAATGAACCATCTTTTTTCTTAACTACGACGAGAGGTGATGCCCAGTCAGAGTACATAATAGGCTCCCAGAGTCCTATTTCGACCAACTTCGCTATTTCACTTTCCACTTTATCTCGTAGTTCATATGGAACTTCATAGTGTCGTTTAAAAACAGGCGAAGCATTCCTTCTCAAAGGTATATCAACTTTAAACGGTGTGATGGGTTTTGATAGATCACCATCAAAAACTCTAGCATATTTGCTAGATAATAAATCAGCTGTTCTCAAACCTTCACTTTCCGGTATTTTAGTATTAATATCTCCGTTATTCTTTCGTTCAGATCCCGTGTTTGTCAACACAGTATTACATTGTGTTAACAGTTTTCTCCAACCCGGATGAATACTGTCGAGCCATGAACGTCCAATCAACGGATAACGCAGTTCTTCTTCACACAATATAACCGGTAATTTATACAATACATCATTCAATGATAAATCCACTAAGGTTTGACCTTTCAACTTTAACGTATCATTATTCACGCCTCGTAACGTTAGTGAAGTAAATTGTGTTCGCCGATGTGGAAACAATTGTTTGAAAGACTTGTTATTAAACAGAGTAACCGTAGATCCAGTGTCTAGTTCACATTGTACAATTCGCTTATGAATACACAAATCAACTATGCACGGTTCTGCTGACACAAGAACATTAGTGCCATCTATAGCTTGTGCTCTTGGCTTGAAACTAACACTCCTTGCTTTTGAACGAGTGAGTGTTGCATCTTCCACTTGTGTATTTTCTGTGTTCGATGAAATAGTGCAAGTACTATCTTCTGGCGGATGAGAATCACTGACTTCAACGTGCAATAAAGACAAATCATAAAATTCGTTATGTATGTTTTGTTCAACAATAGCTTCTAAAGGTTTAATATTAGGCGTAGATATTTGATCACATGTAATTGTCTTACTCGCAACTCCACCATTATTTTTCTTAAACTTGCATTTTACATGCCAATGACCTTTCTTTTTGCAAAATGAACATATCGAATATTTTGCTGGACAATGTCCAAGATCATGTCTTCTGGAACATCTATCACATTCTTCGGTGCTTTTATAACTTCTATTCTGAGGATTAACGAAGTTCTTTCTGTGTGCTTGCGAGGACTGGAAACATGGTTTAAATTTCTGTGTCCCAGAAAATGCAATTAGATTAAGACTATAATCTTTTTCACGATGTATGAACATTTGTGTTTCCCGTTCAATTAATTCCATTTCAAGCACAATATCTTGACATTTTGCTGGAGTCAATGTAGGTTCAAACAGTAATTTATTTCTAATGGCGTCAGACCGAACGCCTACAATTATTTGCTCTACAATGGCTTCCTGTAAGTAATGACCAAAACTACATTTAAGTCCTTGTTGCTTAACACGTACCATAAATCGTGTTGCATCCTCGCCGCTTTCCTGTATGCATTGCCTGAACTTAAAACGTTCCACATATTCGTTTGTTCTCTGGCCATAATGTTTAAGCAGATTGTCCTTGAGGATCGAATACGTTTGACGATCGACTGGTTCAGGTGCAAGGATGTTCTTCAGCACTTTGAAAGCTTCAGACCCTATAACTGCAATCAGTATGGGTAACTTCCTGGCTTCATTAACATCATGAGCCAAGCAAGACTGTTCAAACCTCGTTAAATAATCTTCTATTTCTTCCGAATCTGGCCGGAACTCAGAGAATAAATTCAAACCGAACATATTCATAATTGTGGTCAACTAAATATCACAATATCGTAAACACAATCCGTATCACACTGATTTAAACTTTGTTCTTGTACAATTATTGTAATCAATACACAAACCGTGTAATCTTGGTTCTTACCGTAGAAATTGATCAAGCCGATACAATTTCTCCTTGCATAAACCTATGCTGGAATGATGATCGTCGCGTACTCTTCGTGGCGTCTTCATCCATACTTCTTCTTACGAAGAATCACCAAGAATATCCTGTACAGTGGGATTTATTTAAACTGCCGGAAGGCGGGGACTGAAGCTTCTTCTCCTTCTCCTTCTCCAGACAGCTGTGTGGATGTCGCTAGGGACGAGCCTGGTCAGGTGGTTCTACCTGCCTGTTACGTCATATCGCACAGGCAGCTCAAGCTCCTGGCTATGGTTGCCAGGAAAGAAAGTAAGCGATGATTCACATGAACGGCCCGTGACGCCTGCACATTTTGGTAAAAAACATATACTTGAGAGCCCATAATCGAATACAGATACTACATTTAGAGCACTTTCGATTTCCTTTCTGATTAAAAATTTAGAAGCGACTGCGAAATAGTGAGTGTCGTAGCACAACTGGCCAGGTTTCGCGAGTTTTGAAACTCATAGACGCTTGAAGTTTTTTATAACGCATTTTTGGTATTTAGCGCCGCTCTCTGTCATTTTTAATCAATCACGGCGATTAGGGTGAGTAATTATTTGAAAATACACTCACAGAGAACACCCATGCCAGGATTCGAAACAGGGAACTTCGGGGTGTGACTGCGTCAACCAATGAACACACTAGATCACCTATCCGTATGGCATATATGTGTATATTTATAAAACTGGCTGGCGTGTAAAAAAAGCATGAAAATGATACATTTACTTGTATTTTAGTTTTCCCCTTAATTTTCGTCCACATACGAATTAGACAATAGTGAGTTTCTCAATTTTAAATCTTCGCCCCCCCCCCCCACTCCCAACCAATCTATTAATTTTTGAGAAATTAGAATTACACTAACACAGAATATTTACCTAGTATTCTTGATATATGCCCACCTGAAAATATTTCTTTATTCGAAAGATTTATTTCGATTTGAGCAGTGTTTTGAGGAGAAGGATCGAGAAATTATTCAAACTGGTAAAACAATTTGAAATTATAACTTCACTCTTAAGTAATCGTGTTTCCAAAAGGACTACAAAAGTAGTGATTGCTGCAAAACACACACACACAAACGAAAAGGGGATACGATCGATTTACTAAAATAATGAAACAAGTCTGTGTTAGGTGATTGGATATGAATTTGTTGATTTGCATTATTTCATAAGTCAAAACAATGAACTGAAAACGTAGCTAAGATAATGGTAGTGAATTTTTATTCATGAAGATCTAAGCTACAGTTTTTTTAATATTTTCGATATTATTAACAATGCTATTCTCCCGGGGAAGAATATAAACATCTCAATATCATCAGACTATATTTCCACCCCCTTATCTGAAATTGATCTCCTGGGGAGGGAACCACTGTAGTAGGCAACTTTTCTGTGCTCTTACATTACGTAAGACACCGTGTCACAGAGTAAATGTGCCCTAAACTAACATGCCGAGTCATAAATTAGTTTACAGTGGTGGGTGAAAAATAATGAATATGAATGTTTTAAACACTTCTATACTTCGCAAGTATTTATATATTGTAAATTGCGTTAACTTCTATATATTTAGCTAATGTATTCGTGCTCTTTAGCTATGTTTATATAAATCGTTGGTTCAAATGTAGCAGTCGACATACAGTGGCGCCGCTATCGGAGAAAAGTAAAACTAGATAATCCCAGGGGAAAGTATGAAGGGTCAGAATATCCTCAACCTATTGGAACCAACCTCTCTTTTGACGTGAACTTGTTATTAATATAAAATTGTAGCCTTACGTAAGTCGGTGACTCATACAAAATACTGTACTTTACCCCTATCTATTAGGACGGATTGTATGAATGAAAAATTACATTAATATTAATAATAATAATACACCAATATTGAAGAGACCTTTGTGATGCCGTATACAAGTGAGGTGACAAGGGGTCGAATGATCGGAATGTCGGAATGTGGCCGGTCAGTAGAAGATATCGCTATGGCTGTTGGCAGAGACCCATCTTGTGTTAAATATTGGATTAAAAGATGTGAAGAGGAGGGTGAAGATGGTTTAAAAACTCGCAGAAAATCAGGCCCGAAACGAAAAACCACCATGGAACAAGATGCGGAAATATTAAATATGAATAGAATGAACCCATTTCTACCAGCATCAAAAATTTGTCAAGATCTGAACCTGCCATGCGCAGCATCAACTGTCCGGAGGCGTCTTCATTCGGCAGGTATTCACAGCCGAAAGCCAGCAAGGAAAGAAATGTTGACAACCTATCACAGAAATGAAAGAATTGGATTTGCTCTGGAATATATGAGTAAACCTGCAGAATTCTGGGACACAGTTATATGGAGTGACGAAAAGGTGTTCAGTTCAGATCAACTTGGTCAACTTACGGTGTGGCGACCAAAAAATACTCGTTACGTTCAACAACATGTTTTGGCGCAGAAAAGAAGTGGAAGGGTGAGTGCTGCATTTTGGGCCTGGATGAGCAGTGCAACTATGGGTGAATTGATAGAAATTTCTCCCAGAATGAATTCACAGGAGTACGTTTCAGTGTTAGAAGAATGTATGCTTCCTACTGTCCGTACAGTATACCCAGTTGAGGAGATGCCCATCATTAATTTTGTACACGACAATAGCAGTGTCCACACATCTCATGTAACCAAGCATTGGCTTTTAAGTCACCAGGAAATTTCAACTTTACAATGGCCACCAAAATCACCTGACCTAAATCCTATCGAGCACATCTGGTCGATGGTTGTAAGGGAGTGGGAACCACGGCAAGAACAGAGAAGAGAAGAGTTGGTTGCCCATGTTCAGGACGTGTGGAAGACCGTTCAAAACCGACCACGAATTTGTCAGAGACTAGTTCAGTCTGTTCCTAAGAGACTTAATGAGGTTATAGATTGTGACGGATGGTGGACACATTATTAAATAATACACAATATTAGTGTAGAAAGCAAAGAAAAGTTCCTGTTGCAATTGTAATTTTCTATGTAAAGGGTGTGACTTAACTGAAATAGTAGTTTGTAGAATAATCTGTAATAATTATTTGGTGAATACGGGAAAAAATAGGAACAATACAAAAAAAAGAAACTTGATGACAAAAACATGTTTCACTCTATTTGTACTGTGTTGATTTTGTATTTGCTTTATAATATTATGTTCGTAATTTTACTCATGAGTGAAACAGGAAAGACAGAGTGAGAAGCATTTGTGAATAGAATAAATAGGTTATAGTGCTAATAAATAAGATTGTAATTTATGGACTAAATTACAGACTACAGAAAAGTGTTCATTCTATATTTAAATACAGTAACAAATATAAACCTACATTATCGTCTTATAATAAACACTTCCACTCCCGGTCTCTTGTAAAACATGGCAAAGGGTCCATTGGAAAAGATATCTTGGGTGCATCTAACACATGGGCATCTGGAGAGGGGGTGGGGAGCAAACCGGTTTCTGCAACTACCTTGGAAAATGACATTTTAAATCAAAATAAAAGCTAGTTAATATTGTAATCGATAAACGAAATAAATATGCCACCAGAGTAATGAAAGTATAAAATACATGAACCAGATCAAAACTTCATGTTTTCATATTCTACTACTTAATGCAAGTTCTACATGGATCCACGAGTTTTAAAAAATTGAATTATGAAGATTTTGATGTAACAAGTTACAAAGCACAAATATATGATTAAAATTTTGCTTTTAGTTTCAAAGATTTTTGTTAAACTAGCTGCGTAAAAGTTAATTACAAAATAAAATAACTACGCATTTCAGTGTATTAAATATAACGGATTTTCATTCGTGTAGTGGCTCGAATAGAAGTTTGTCCGAAGGCAATAATAATAATAGCTCAGTCATTAGGGCGTCTAACTACCATGCGAGAGACCCGGGTATGATCCCGGCGGTGGTGAACCGGGATTTATTCCACCTGTTCAATCGGCTCCGGCACTTACCTAGCGTCGTATAAAGTGGACACCTGGAGGAAACTCTGTGAGGTAAAGGCGGCCAGCGGCGTGGTGCTGTTCACATCACCCACACCTTAGGCCGGGATCAAGAAAGTGTGGGGCCCTAACTCCACACTCCCTGTGCGCCTTAATCATGGCGTGATGCAAAGCAAAGGGAGCATTTTACTTTTTAAAAGTTTTAAATAATATTAATAAATATAATAAAATGATAGTTTATTAGTTATAATGATATTTATTATTGTTATAAATTACATCATTACATTTTATGTCATGGACTCACCACCTCTAATAAAATTCATGACGACTCCCATGCACGCCAAACGTATGAGCTAACATTTTGTTGCAGTAGGTTTAAATTCTGGCGTCGTGAAACACTGCAACTGATTTCTCTCATTCACAATACGCAACCGACCATTTGAAGTATCTAGCAGCTATGACAATTTCCGCTCAGTCTTAGTGTTATCGTGTTCGCAAAATTAATGTTCCTCGCCAAAATTTCTTAATTGGAGCATTAAACAAAATCAACACATTATTACTTTTTTTAATGTAGCTCTACGATGGCGAAGATACGTTGCTCGAGAAAGCTGTTTCCATATTAGTTCTCAGCAATAAACTTACTGTCAAGTGTAGATAAACAGTTGCCTACATTACAATTTCAAAATGGAAATATTGTCCACGTAGACTTGCGCAATGTAATAAACTATTTTTTGTATTTCGCCTCCAACAAAGTTGCTGTGGCTGTTGGATTATCTTATTGTAGATGGGTTTTGATTTGATTTGATTTAGTTTATTTTACTTCGCGTTTTGTGCCTCTTGGCTAATTTGCGAAGATGGGGATGAAATTGATGAATGGACATTCACAAACAACCAAGCCCGACCGGGATTCGAACCCGGGACCCTTGGCGTAGATGGGTTTTGATTATACACACGTTTAATGTATATTTTCCCAACTGTTTTAACTATTTATAATAAAATATACGCGGTAAATAATGGAAGTTGACATGCAGTTCACATGTTGCAGCTAGGTCCTCCCCAGTGTAACAAAACGAAGGGGCTCCGACGTCTAGCCTCGATTAGCCTATTTGTGCACAAAGTTGACTTGAAACTAGGCTTGTCAACCCTCTCGGAATGACCGAGAGTCTCCTGGGACCGAACTCACTCTCCCGGGCTCCAGGACAAATTTTGTTTTCTCCCGGCATGACAAGATTGAGTATTATTACATTTTCATTATTATCATTTTTCTTTTTTCAATTGGTATTCACTAACAGAGTTAAGAGACTTGTTATTGCAAAAGAAACAATTAAACTTCAAAATATTATTTCGAAGGTTCATGAAAAATTAGTCCATATTTATCTGAGTGAGATGAAGGAGAGATAGAAAATTTAAACATATTGTTGCCCCAAAGCGTTTACACCACAGGTGCAGAAAACGAAGATTTGATTTGATTTAGTTTGTTTTACTTCGCGTTTTGTGCCTCTTGGCTAATTTGCGAAGATGGGGATGAGTGATGAAATGATGAAATTGATGAATGGACATTCACAAACAACCAAACCCGACCGGAATTCGAACCGGGACCCTTGGCGTCGCAGCGCGATGTGCTAACCACTTTTTTTTTTTTTTTTTTTTAAAAAAGGAAATACCCCCTACACGGAGGTATCCCCCACCATTCACTCTTTTTCTCACTTTTACACTTTTCACCACTCGGCCACAGGGTCGGGCAGAAAACGAAGAGAAAGGCATTGTCTCGAGACTTCCTTATTTCCCTGCACCCAATTTTGGTTCTTTATTCAGATTTAGTTCGTTATTGCACAGTTCTTGTCATTACCAGTTTCAGATCGTGAGAAAAGAAAAGAAAGTATTACTACAATGCAATTCAATAATGCGTGGAATAGTTATTTCGATTGGTTAAAAGAGTCAGTTTGAAAAGAAATGTAGAGGCCCTATACGTGTAAGACTGTAGAGTATATTAATTTTGATCTGTTTAGTTACAAATTGTGGTTGCTCTGTTGCTTTGATAAAATTTTGTATTCCCAATAAAACAGGTTTCAAAATCCTGGGGGACGGGGTATTTCCCCCACCAAACATTTTCGGGGGCGGGGAGAGTTTTTGTTACAACAAACAAGAGATAAGCAATTACTTTTAATCTGAACTATACTGTGCTAAGAATAATATCGAATACATACACAAATTAGTGTAGTTATGAGTGTTCAATGTTTTTTCTCTCTCAAGAGATCATTAACAATTCTACTTCAATACACACAATAAAAGTAAAACAAGAATGCAAAACAATAATAACTATGAAATCTAATTGATTTATATGAACATAAAGCAAAAACTTAATAAAAACTTACACATAATAAAACCACTTCAACTATTTCATAATTTATTAACATCTTTAACCAATTAGTAAAGGACGTAGTTTGCTACTTTATAATATCTGATATTTAACAATAACAAATTTATTTATTTATGGATAATTAATAATACATTTTTAAGTTAGTAATTTATTTTTACTTTTAATAACATTATGAATATGTAAATCGTATAAATTATATCTATGTTTGTGGGGAGGGGCGTTTGTAGATTAAGATCTTTCTCCCCCACCCCCAACAGTCTTATATGATTTCGCACCCTGCAATAGAAAGTCCACAGCTAACATTCAGGGCATTAATCTTCCATAACATTTTAATCTAAAGCGTTCAAAAGCTGCAAAGAAATCTCCCGGAATTTTATTTTTTTGAAGTTGGCAAGTCTACTGGAGGGTCAAATTCCTTTTACAGCTTCCTTCCTCTTCTCTTAGCAAATAGGCTACTTGTAATAATAACTGGATTGAGCAGTCATTAAAGATTCCTTTCTCAACACGAAATATTTTGATTTTCCTTTGTGCTATACCAATGAACTATCAAGGCATATAAGCTGACATGGCATCAAAATGTGTTTTTCAGAGGATTCAAACTCACGATCTAAAGCCTTCCTGCTCTTCAAATATACATGTGCATTTTTCAGTGCTGCCATTAAAAGTAACAAACACGCAGGTGTTTATTTCGCTGTATACCTCCATCTATCTCTCCCCCTCCCCCCATTCAGCACGAGAAACCGGTTCTGCAAATGTAGTTCGCCTGCTATTTCACGAGCGTCAGGTGGATGAAACCTCTCGACACAGACGTTACTTGGCTCTTACCCAGCGAACAACGTCCTACCTGTCTGGAAGGAGAGTTTCCCTCCCCTACGTCCGGAAATACAAAAGGATAGCACTGTACGACTGCGCCATAGATGTTAGCCTTGTTTTGTGTGTGATTTCTTATCTATACATTTACAAGACATACAAACACGTAGGTTCAAATTAACAACATAACTTTAATGCCTGGAAGCCATTCACGTACATCTTACACACGGTTACTATAACAACCAATCAG